>NW_017731367.1:7725527-7753580 GCF_001890085.2 Hipposideros armiger | reverse complement strand
TGTGGGGAGAGAGGGAAGCCTGGATGGGGGAGGGGAGACAGGGCCACTGGAGAGGGGCATGGAATGTGGGGGCAAGAGGGAGACTGGGTACAGGACCAGAGAGGGACCCCCACTGACCTATGCAGGCTCCAGCCCTCAGGTTACAGGGTCCCCATCCCAGCAACCACAAGTCCATCACAGTGATCACAGCGGTTATGTCCCAGGCACCATGTGTCTGAAGGGCCATCATGTCCGTCCTCTCACTCGATTCTCACTAAATGTTGGCCGCTTACAGGAGGGCTGCTCGGAGGAGGAAGGGGAGTGGCTGGGCGTCCACCGGTCCTGCTAGGTGCTGGGGAGATTGGTGGGGGGACCCTGTACATACTTCGTGTGTGTCTGCCACTTGAGTACTTCAAAAAGGAAAGGGAGAACTGCAATGCTTGTAACTAAAATTGTGATGTTTCACTCTTCCTTGCAATTTTGAAAGTTACAATTTTCTGTTTGTACACATTTTCCAGTGGAAAAGCAGAGGTTTCCTTCAAATATGGATTAAATATTTCATGGGCTTTTAGAAGCCTAGACCACTTATGTGAAGCACCCACTCTTTTTGTAACGGCTCAGCTTTTACGGAACCCACAGGAGCCGTAAGAATTGCGTGGCGCCCCTTTACGAATGTCACCCTGTGCCCGCTGAGTGACTCTCACTCCCATGTTGCTTTGGTCCCAAGTCCTGATACTATAGGAGATGTGGGCTGGGCTGGCTGAGCAAGCCTCACAAACACTTTGTGGGTCCCGGTGGCTGCCGGGAAGCGTGACCCCAGCCCTCTGCATCAGCTCCTGGGGCTCCGCCCTGGGAGGCCGGCTGGGAAGAGCCGGGGCACGGGGCAGGGGCACAGGGCTCTGCGTGTGCCCTTAGACCAGGCCCCAGCCTCAGTTTCCCCATCTGTGTCATGGCTGTGACGCAACCGCATAGGATCTTGTCAGGACCCGGAGAAGGATGGGAGGAGGGCTGTAAGGTGCCCCACCTGTCCGGGGGCTGCAGAATGGAGGGTGGAAAACGTCTCATGCACTGAGGGTCTCATGAAACATCCCGCCTGTGGCACTGTGACAAGCGGAGCATGTCACAAGCCCTCCCCGCCGAAGCCATCCTTTGAGGCCTTGGCGTTCAGCCTGATGCCTTTTCATCCCCTGGGTGACAATGGATCAACTCATTTGTTGGGTGGCCAGCGTCCCCCGACACCCACTGTGGGCGAGTGGTGGGGGACAGTGCACAGGCCTCCTGGCCCTGCCCCCCGGGAGGCTCGGGAGCCCCCCCGCTAGTCCCAGGACAGAACCAGCATCAGAATTACTCAGAGATAAGGGGGCCGGTGCCCTGCACTTAACGCAGTGGGGCTCAGTGGCCCAGAGAGGAGCCCAGGGTCTGCTGCCAGTTAGTGGCGGCTGAACACCTCTGGGCTCTGCCCTTTCCTGCTGGCCTTGTTGTCCAGCCTGTGCCAACCCCTCCTGCTCCGACCACACTAGCGTTATAATCAGTTTTACTAGGCTTTTTCAAAATTTCCTTGGAAAATCTCAAACATCTATACTTCCCCGTAAACTTTGCAATCAGCTTGTCCAGTTTCCCTCCAAACATACCACAAACAAATAGATAAAACCAAACTAAGAAAGCGAACCAACAACCAGCAAACAAGCAGCAAACTGGGAACATAAACAGAGGTCCATTCAGACGCTGACCAAAGGGCCCTCACTGCCCCAACCACACCCTCTCGCCAGTGAGACTAGACGTAGTGACAAACAGAGGCACAAACGTAATTATTCTCTAAAAAAAACAAAAACAAAACCACCTTGAATTAAAGGAGTAAAATGAAAACTTCTAGAAAATGGGTAAAAAGGAAAAGACTTCATATCAAAACCCCACGGGACACAGCAAACCACAGCTAGGGGAAACGCAGCAGCGCTGAGTGCTCTTCCAAACACACGTACACCGCTTACTCAGTTTAAGAAATCAGAAACAGTACAACGAAAAGATGATGTGAATAAAGATAAAAGCTGAAATGAATAAACTAGACAAACATGGGAGACGAGATACAAGTATAATCTTTGAAAAGACCTACCAGAGGGAGCACTGCAGGTAGGTGGGGAGAAACAGACTAACTGCAGATTAAGCGCAAGTATAGCGACGGTGCAAGTACAGCGACGACAAATGCGTGTGCACTTAAAAACAGAAGGTGGGCGGCTCCCACACGACAGAAGCTGAGCCCGGGAGGGATGGAACGCCGCAACCGACCCGCGGCAGAAAACCCGGGGAGGGAGCTGAAGCGCATGTGAGATGACAGGAGGGGCAGTGTGTGCAGGCCTTTCGGAAAGCTCAACTCTTAGGCTACTTAGATTACGCCACATGACAGAAAAAGATGGAAAGCTCACCAGTGTATTTTATAAATTAGATAAAATAATCCTAACACTGAAAAAGCTGATAAATGTGGCACCCTGAAGAAACACCAACGCAGGCGTTAGTAATCACCTCCGCCACAATGTGGGCCCCGCTGATTGGCACAGCCCGAGCTGCCTGGCTCCCGAGCCCAGGCTGCGCTTCTAGAACCTGAAACAAGCTCAGCCCGGGCCTGGAGGAGCGTTCTCAGGAGAAGAGGGGGCTGGTGGTGGGAACGTGGGAGCCGGTGGGGCTGGATGTGGTTCGTTTGGGTGCCAGGCGGATACTGAGCCCCTGAGCCAGCGGGGCTGTGACCTGGCTCTGATCTGAGGGGAGCACGGGGCAGCCTCTCCCAGGGGCACGTGTGGGTGACGCTGGGCTCACTCTACATTGTTGATCTATTGAATTCCCAGGGTAACCCGGGAAACGGGAGGGATTTGCTCTCAAACAAGAATCTTACTGTTTGCATAGCACAGCCTACCATTTAATTAGAAAAATATGTTTTTAATTAACTTTCTCTTGACAAACATGTTGGCTTATGTGAAACTGGGGAAAAATCCAGTCCGTGAAAGTGAAAGAGGTTGTGTAAAACACAGACCTTGCTCTCACAGAGCTGGCGGCTCTGCAGCCTGACCTGGCCAGGGGGTGTGGCCACGTGTCCTGGGCCCCTGGCGGCTGCAAACAGGGCAAACGCTTCTGTCGCCAGGGTTTGCTGTTTGTCAAAGTGCCTGGGGCTTCTGGTGACTCAGGCGTGTCTCATCCCCTTTCAGATGCCCACCGTGATGGCCAACAGGTTACAAAAATTGGCAAAACTTTCCTCAGAGCTGGAGGCCAGGACTTTGAGGGTTCCCATAAGACAGAGGGTAGACAGAACCAAGTCGCCTAAGAAGAGGAGAAATGGTAACTGCCAGAATTCTAAGAAAAAATTTGACAGAATACTAATAGATTTTAGTACACACACTTCACTGGAAAATTGAGTAAATTCTTGATCAAGCAGAAAAATCAACATGGGTAGAGAAGATCAGAAAACCCAAGAAACCACAGCACCCATACGAGTAGAGCCCAAGTGGAACCTGCAGTCCCTCAGGGACCCTGGCTCAGCGGGCCAGGGCTGGAGGGGCTGCCGGACATGGAGGGAAGGCATCCAGGGATGAGGGTCATGGTGGGGGAGACACAAGAGGGCCCCCGGTCCCCTGGCAGGCAGGTGGCCAGAGGTGGAAGCTGGACACCACCGCGGCTGAGCCCCCAGGACAGGGCCCTTACCCCCACCTCCCCATTCCTGGGACAGAACAGCTCTAGTGAGAGCTCAGGGTGGCTTCTCTTCAGCCCCCACAGCCCCCCATGGCCCCGCTTGGAACCTTTCATTTGGGCCTGAAATATCTGGACAGGAACACGTGAAATCCCCAGTGAGTTCTTCACTCCCAATACTGAGCAAGACTAGTCCCCCTTCTTTGAAGACGTGCAGAGGAAAACATCATGATGTATGTAGCAGATGTGGTTCCAGAAACAAAGTCAATCTGAGGGTCTCAAATTCAAACGAGAACAGTTATTGCAAGAAACGGAAATACGTGTCAGAAAATGTTAATTGATGTTCTCACAGTGAAACCAGGGTCGGGGCCAGAGAGCAAACAGTGAGATCAAAACACAAGCACCAACCCAGGACGGCAGACAGGTCAGCTACGCAGGACGAAGACCCCAAGCTCTCCCAGGACCTGGAGGAGATGCCACCGGGAAGAAGGTGAAGTTCAAGGTCAGCAAGGAGACATGAGCACAGAGAGCGGTGTTGGGCTGCTGTGAACTTCAGGACCAATGAACAGGGAAGCATGGGGAGGACAGAGATGTTTTTAAGTGGAAAGAACTTGTATAAATTGAGATCGATTGGACTCTGTGCAGAGAGGGCTCACCACACACAAGCACAGACAGCCGAGGAACAACTCAAGTCCCTGTTTTGGTGATGTTTTTGAATTTCAAAGATAAATGGGCCTTCTGGCTCCCGCCCTGTAAGAGCACTTCAAACAGGCGACAGCCTCACATTTCTGAGGTCAGAGGGCAAACAACTACCCGGGTCTGCGGAAAGACGAGCCCCTCCGAGAGATGGGATGAGAGCCTGACTCACCTGTGCCGCCTGTGAGCTCGAAGACTTCAGCTGCCATGTTCAACAAGTGACTGAAACCAGGTGTGGCTGGCAGAGTTCAAGATGGCCCGTGGCCTCTGAACCGTGACGTCATCCTGTGATCACGTCAGATTAAGCGGAATGGATTTGCAGATGTAATTAAGGCCAGTGATCAGCTGGCTCTGAGTTAACCATCGGGGCGAGAGGCTACCCAGGTGGGCCTAATATTCTCATGAGCTCTGAGCGCACAGGCAGGTGAGTGAGGGTCCTGCCGCCACTGAGTGGTGGGAGCCCATGAGAAGGCCCATGCTGGACACTGGAAGAAGCCTCTAGAAGCTGCTTGGTCCATCCTCAGCCAACAGCTGGGAAACAGGACCTTGGTCCCACAACTGCAGGGAGCTGAGTCCCGCCACACCGTGAGTGAGCCCGCAAGGGGATTCTTCCCAGCCTCAGGTGAGGACTGGCCAAGCCCACCCATAGGTGAGACCTGGGAGAGAACCGGGCCGCCTCGCTGGACTTCTGGCGGGCAGGACTGAGAGCTCACAAATGGGGTTCTGTGGTCACCTGCCATTGAGCAGGAGTGTGCCACAGGTGGGCTGCTGTGGGTCTGCAGACACGAGGGTCGTCAGACTCGGGGGCAGGCTCTGTGGATCCCACCCGGCACTTAGCAGAAAGACAGGGACGGGCGTATCTGGAGGTAGGGAGGCCCCTGGGCACGGAAGGTCTCCTTAAGCCCCCAGGGCACAGATGCAGGCCCCTGCAGCTGGGGGTGGCCAGGGGCTCAGGAAGGGGTTCCTAGCCCAGCCATCAGCGGTCTCTGAGCACAGCATGACACGGCTGTCACATCTACCACTGTAACACTCCCCTATCCCCAAGAGGTACCAAGACATGGGGGGGTGGGCAGAAGGGATGGCATCAGGAAACGGGCACTAGAGGAAAGGAGAGAGCAAATAACCTACACTAAAGGGCAAAACGGGTTGTGAGGAAGCATTAAAAGCAGCGGGTATCCTGTCAGAGCACACGCATCATCTCAAAGCTTGTAAGTGGGGTGAATTCCCCTGGAAAAGGCAACAACTCTGAGGCTGGCGGCAGGTGGGTGATGTGGAAACGGAGAGGGCAGAAGCGCTGGCTGGCCAGGGGTGGGCACTGCCACATCGGGTGAAGCGGGGCTCAGGACAGACAGTGCTTACAGCACGGCGGCCTCTGGACCTGGAAAAGCTAGAGCAACCGAGAAACTGAATTCTGAAAAGCACGTCACAGAAATCTGTAAGTCAAAGAACTTTAGGAATAAAGGACACATTGCCAAGAAAATCGCAGTGGGCAAATTCAGCTCAAATTCCCCTCTGAGCTTTGATAAAGTCAGGGGAAACGTTTGAATAACGTATTTGTAAAGGTTAACTTAATAGGCGTGCTTCCAAATGTGTAACCTGCAAACAGAAAACTTTATTTTCAAACGTACATAGAATGCATCCATGAGAACACATGTATAAATTGGGACACAGCCCCGCCTGGCCTCCCCTGGTCTCTCAGACCCCCAACCCAGCCCGGCACCTGGGCCTTGCGACTGACCCCAACCCCAGCTTCCCTGGCTGCTTCGGTCAGATTTCTTGAAACGGAAATCACAGGTCATCTCACAAACCTTTTCTAGGCTGAGCTCTGAGCTTTCTCTGCGGCCCTGCCTCTGTCCTGCCCTCCCCTGCAGGGCCATTTCTCTCTTTGGTGGCTTATCTGGGGTTCCCTCCTCACAAGACACCTGGAGGGGGTGAGTTGCATGTAGCTCGTGGCACTTGTGGGACTGAGAGCCCGCGTCCTGCCCTGTTCTGCTCAGTCCCCTCGGCTGCCCCCATTAGCTGCATCCTTCCAGCACAGGCCCGGCGCCCCTGGCTCCCCGACACCTGGGGGTGGCCACCTCTGAAGGAACGGCGCCCCTCCATGCCCCCGAGGTCCTCAAAGCGTCGGCTTTCGCTTGTGGGCCTGGGATGGGGCACAGGGCCCCCCCGTGAGCAGTGAGGGGGAGGCCTGGGCCAGACCCCATCCTCCAGGCCTGGCCTCCCCTCTCTGGGCCTGGATTCCCCCCCTGAAACCTGTGGGCCCTGAGGCCACCTTCACAGCGTGGAGCCCATATGTGTTGACATTTATCTGAGTTCATCCTGTGTAACCTGCTGTGTGTGAGTGACATGCGACAAAAAATAGTTCCACAACAGCATAGGTGTGACACCACAGAGAATTCCAAGGCTAGGCCAGTGTCACCCGATGCCTGCCGGTGTGACTACAGAAAGGACAGACCTGCGAGGCCAGGGGTCTGCGCCTGGTTCTGCCCCTTGCTGGCCCTGCCACCCATGCCAAGTCACTCTCTGGCCAGATTCAGTTTCCTCAATCTGTAAAATAAGCTGAGACCATCTCAGAGACAGCGGTGCCAGGACAGCCCTGGTGAGCTCTGTGGGGACCCAGTGTCCCTCGAGGCCATCTGCTCCAGCCCAGTTGGGTCTCTGCCCGCAGGGACCTGAAACCTGCCCTCCTGCCTCCCTGCCCTGGGCTGTCCCGGGTCCCCACCCCGCTGCATGCCCCACCTGGAGCCGCCGCTTCTCCTGGGCCGCTGCCCGCACACTCGCCAGGTGCTCGGCCCCCAGCCTCCGGAGCGCCTCCTCCTGCAGGGCCTGCACTGCCTGGGCGCTGCCCGCCTGCCTCTCTGCCTGGCGCCGGCCTGTGGGACAAGCAAGGTGGCTTGCCTGGCTCCCAAGGTCTAGGGGCTGCCATACGGGGCAGGGGATGGTGGGCGGGGGTGGGGTGGGGGTGTCATCCCCGCCCATCTCACAGGCCAGGAAACTGAGGCCCAGGAGTCTACGTGACTGTTACCTAGATGATGGGGGTGCAGAGGCTCCTCCCCTCAGAGCTCAAGGTCCCCGGGGGGCGTCAGGGGTCCCAGTCCTCTGCCTGGACTCCAGGTCCCGCCCCCTCCCTTTCTGCCTTCTTTCCTTCCAGATAGTCAGGCCCTGGGCTCGTCCCGAGCGCCTGGCTAATGGGGGAATAGGGGACAGAAATGCAGTGGGGGTGGCCAGCCAGGCTGGTGGCCTCTCTGAGGTGACAGGGGGCAGAGATTTGATGTGTGGATGGGTTCTGTGACTGTCCGGGGAAGAGGGTTCCAGCGGGGTGGGTGGGGGGCACAGCCAGTGCAAAGGCCCAGGGTGTGAACAGCAGGAGGCTCGTGTGGCGGGAGGGGCTGGGGTCCCATCGGTGGCGCCTCTCAGGTCTCTGGACTTGACTCCCTTGTGATGGGGACACGTTGTTGGGAAGCCCTCGCCGCCACCCAGCCCACAAGGGCTGCTGGTTTGGGTGTTCCCCTGTGGCCCAGGCCTGAGCAGTTCCCAGGACTGCACACTGGCCGTCAGGAGCTGGTGCTCTGGGCCCCCCCCCCGGGGGACGTGGCGGAGCCCAGGTAGGGGAGGGGCGTCACCTTCCTCCGCCTGGGCCAGTGCCCTCTGCAGCTGCCCCTCACGGCTCTGGGACCTGGCGAGCTCGCGCTCGGCCTCGCTTAGCCGGCGGCTCAGGCTTGCCACTTGGAAGCTCCAGTTGTCCTGGGCGGAAGGACCAAGGTCAGCAGGCAGCCCCGGGGTGCGTGGAGGGCCGAGGGGTCCAGCTAGAGACTTTGGGGGTCTGGTGGGGCAGCCTGCGGACACTCAGGAAAGGGCAGTGGGGCAGCCGAGCTGACCTATAGGCGCTGAGGAGGGCGTGGAGGGACTGGGTCCGAGCACCCAGGTTTGGGGTGTAAACATAGATTGGGGGAGTAGGGCCTCACTGGCCCATAGCCTTTGGGGTCAGGGTGACCTGCAGGGACTGTCCCCTGGCCGGACCTGGGGCTGAGTGGCGTTGGGCCCTAACCTACCCGCTGGGGCTGGCTTTGGCCGGAGGGTGAGCTTGAGATGAACAGTGTCCGTGGAGGACCCCAGGCCAGGGCTGGGTGACCGTCAGTCTTTCCTCATAGCCCCTCCCACATGCCATGTGGGGAGGGGACACCTGGCCACGGGTGGGCAGCTCCGGGGGAGCCCTGGGGTGGCAGGCTGGGGAGCTCTGTCCCTGTGTGCGTGGTCACTGTGGACACTGCAGATGACATGGCCAGCCCCTGGGGACAGTTCCCAGGGGACAGGCATGGGATCGTGAAGACCCTGCCCTGGGCCCAGTGGGCGTCACAGCAGGGCCTGGCTCCAGGGTCTCTGCCGCTCGGTCTGCAGAAAGGGAGCTGCCCAGGGCCACTTGGGGCCGTCGGGTTCTAAAGGACTGTGGTATGCACCACACCTGACCGGATGGTGTGGGCACTGAGGCCCGGGACTTGCAGGGCCCTGCCAGGGCGGACAGGTGGGCGGCACGCTGAGAGAGCGGCTCCTCCCCGCCTTACCCGGCCCTGCTCGGCATCCTGCAGCTTCTGCACCAAGTCCCTCAGGGCATTCCGCACTGAGGCCACGTCCACCTCTGGGCCGCGGTGTCCGGGTGCAGGTGAGGGCCATCGAAGCGGCGAGTGGGACCCGGCAGGGGGGCTGGCACTCAGCCACCCAGAGTGACCCGGGGAGCCATCCAAGCCTGCAGGACAGTGATGGCTGATGGGACGTGGTGAGGACTCTGCAACACATGCAGACACCCTGTCCCCCCTTTTCTCTGCCACCCCAACTCACAGGGAGCTTGAGGGGGGGGCACAGGGTCCAGGCCCCTCATTGTGTGGACTGTGAGGCCCAGGGAGGGGTGGAGTGCCCCACGTGGGTGGCAGAGCTGGGACAGAAGCCCACCTGAAGCCACAGAGGACACTGACCTTTGGTGGGGGAGCCAGGCTGCTCAGGGGATGCAGAGGGGCCCCGTTCTGGGAGCCCCAGCCCACAGTGGAGCGTGTACCAGAGCCGGCACAGCTGGCCCTCTGCACCCTGCCTGGCCCCCTCGGCCCGGGCCAGCTCCTGCTCTAGGCTGTGGACCCGGTGACAGGCCTCATCCAAGCGAGCCTGGAGGCCGTCAGCCACGCCACTGGCCTGCTGCAGCTTCCTGGTGGCAGCGCGCAGCTCGGCGCGGAGGGTCCGCTCAGCCCTCCGGCACTCGTGGAGGCGTTCCTCCAGACGCTTCTCCCGGGCCTCGCCTCCAGCCTCCACCGCGGCCAGCTTCTGCCGCAGCCTCAGGACCTGTGTGAGGCCGTGGGGGCTCAGACGGAGGCCCTCGTCCCAGACTCCCCTGCCTCTGAGGACTTGCCTCAGCCCCTCCTTGGCTGTCACAGCTGGGGGGACATAGGGCCTGCCTCCCGGCCCGTGTTTGGGAGTGGGGACACCTGAGCCCAGGTGGGGAAGGGCACCCCACGACCAGGGAGCATGTCCTGGCAGACAGAGAGAGCCCACTGGCAGGCTCATGAAAGGCCTGGCTAGATGGGGCCATGGCCACAGGCTGCCCACTCCTGCGGCCGGCCGGCCCCACGCTTGTCTGCCCCACGCATGGCCTGTGGTAACTGAGGCTGGGTCAGCGCCATCCAGTGACAGGGGCAGGGGACCCTCAGCGTGCCTGACACCCTCCACAGGCTTCCAGGCGGGTAACCCCGCAGGTAAGTGGAGTGTTGTCACCACCCACGCTGCAGCCCTTCCCCAGCACACAGCACATGTGGGCTGAGGCGGGCCAGCGAGGCGCGGGGTGCCGTTCTCCCGCCGCCCTTGGCCGGGGCCACCTGTGCTCCCTTCTCCTTCGTTGTAGCCCCTTGGCAGCCGCCTGTCCCCAGGGATCCTCTGCTGGGCCGCCCTCCCCTCCCTTCTCTCGCAGCTCAGCCCAGGTGCAGGGGGCCCTCCCTGACCCAGTTGCCCCTCTGCTGCTGGCCGTCCCATCACTCCCAGTTAGGCCACCCTGCCTGCTGCTGCAGACCCCGGTCGCGGCCCGACATGTGCCTTCTGGCCCTCCACTCACAAGAGGTACCCTCTAAATACTTGTGAGTGAATGGGGAAGTGCGCAGCCTGGGGGAGCAGGCGGCCAGGCCCCCGCCCCAGGCTGGGTAAGCCCCTGCCAGACTGTAAGCCCCAGGGTACCAGGCCTGGCACAGGGCAGGCCGGCCTCATGTCATCTCCCTCCCTGGGTGGCCGCAGTATAAGGACCCCATTCACAGATGGAGGTGAGGGCTGTGAGGTCACCCAGGGGTCTCTTGGGCTGTGGGAGGTGAACCCATGTTTTCTGGGCATGGCGGGTGCTTGATACAGCCACTCTGTGCATGACTTTGGGTCTGAACCAGGGGGCCCCACACAGGCTAAGGCCAGGGAGGCCTTCTCGGGCTGTGTATGGCGGAGGGGGGGGTCGGAGGCCACCGGGCCACGTGCAGCACAGCCCTGCAGCAGACAGAGCCCGAGGGGCGGGCCTGGGCTGAACAGAGGGCCTTTCAAACTAGCTTGGGGGCTGTGAGCGCAGGTGTGGGGGAGGTGGGTGCACGTGTGCCGTAGGCGTGGGGACCCGCGAGAGCAGGCGTGGCATAGGCGTGAGCAGAGTCCTGAGGCTCTTGGAGAATTGGTCATTTTGCCCGTCCCCCCCACCCCCAGCCTGTCCGCAGGCTCAAAACTCTTCACCTGGGTGAGACTGTGTCTTTTACTGAAACACGAGCACCCTGGAAAGCGCAGGGGAGGGTTGTCCCTTCAGCTGGATGAGTTCGGCCAGAGTCCCTCTCCCTTACCCGGCTGCACATGTTGGGAAGTGGGAGAGTGGACAGGCCCACAGCACGCGCGGGCGAGGGCCAAGCCTGGCCTTCCGCCTGCCCCTCCAGGGCCCCTCGGCCCCCTACCTCCTCCTGGGCGGCCTCCCCGGCGGCCTGTGCGTCAGCCACCTGCCTCTGCAGCTCCAGGGCCTCCTGTTGGCTCCGCTGTGCGGCCTGGGAGCTCCGGGCCTGCAGTTGGCCCAGCTCCCGGCTTTTCCTCTGGTTCTCGGCCTCCAGCACCTTGACCTGGGAGTGTGGGGGTGGCACTGTGGGGTCGCCCAGGCCTCTGTGCTGGGGGGTGGGGGGACTGCCTCCCCTGCCTCTGCTCACGCATCCTGGGAGGATGCCTCCCTTCCAGGTGGCTCTGGCCAAGTCCAGCTCTGGACCGGGGTCCATGATGCCCTCAGAGCTTCACCCTCAGCCGCTCCACACACAGGACACTGGAGCTCAGACCAACACCAGCTGGGTGCCCCTGGGTCAGAGCAGGGCCGGGGATGGGTGGCCCTGATTGGGAAGTGCGGGCTCTGGGCTCGGGGACCTGGTCCTACCACTTGGCCTCTGTGGCCCCGGTGTCCTCATGTGGAAAGGAAGGCCTAGAACCTTCCTCACAGGAGAGTCATGAGATTAAACGACCCTGGTAGAAGGAGCACATCAGACATGCCCCCCCCCCCCGCCCCAAACAGCTTGTCTGAAGAACTTTGACAAAAGTGGCTCCAAAGGCTGCGACAGGCCTCTCTCCTGCCGGCGGGAGGCCCAGTGAATTCAGGCAGGTGTAGGCCGAGACGTGGGGGGCCCACAGGAAGCAGCGCCCACCTGTTCACCCTGATCCCCGAGGTGGCCACGCCAGGAGGAAGCCCAGGCCACTCAGGGACGCAGGTGGTGCCCCAGCTGACAGTCAGCATCAGCCGCCGGACCTATGACCCCGGGTCTCTGGACAAGCCCGGCCCCACCACTGACCCCGCAGTGGAGTCTTCTGGGAGCGTGTGTTGTGGGGCAGAGCCAAGCTGCCCTCTGTGCCCGGGCCGGACTCCTGAGCCTCATGGTTTCTGACCCTCAGAATGGTGATTTTAAGGCATGAGGTTCAAGGCTTGCCATTGGTCTCCCACAGGCAGACCCAGCCAGGAACCCCGCGAGTCTGAGCAGGGCCCTTCTGCTGGGGGCGCCAAAGGCATAGGCAGCATAAGGTCAGCAGTGGGGGGAGCTCTGCAGCCCTGGGGTGCCCTTGGAGGGGCTGGCGGAGCTGGGGCCCAGGGGGGTGGTGGACGTCTCCATGGAGGGGCGGGCTCACCTGTCCGCTGAGCTCCTGGAGCTCACGGCGGGAGTCCTCCCGGGCTCGCTCCGCCTCCTGCAGGCTGGCCAGCAGCTCGCTGGCCTCCTTCCGGGCTGCTGCTCGGGCCCCCTCCAGGACCAGCAGCGTCTGCTCCTTCTCTTCCTTGGACCGCTGAAACCTGAGCAGAGGCCACAGGCTGCGGCTCTGGCATCTCCCATGGTTACTGTGCAGGCCACCGAGCAAGCCGCCACCTCACTCTAGCAAGTTCCTCCCTGCAGTGTCCCAAAGCCCAGCCTCCCTGGGGTCTGAGTGCCCAGCTGACCTGGCCTCTCTCTGTCTCCAGCCCTTCTCACCACCACTCCCCTCCCTTTCCTCCAGTCACACTCCCAGAACCAGTGTCCAGCACCAGCCTGGCACCTCTGCTGTCCCCCTGCAAGGGCTGCAGTCCTGGCTTGACTGTTCCTCCCACAGAGGCGCCTCCTGGAGCCCCTGACCAGGCCCCTCGGCCTCCCTCTGCTCTCTAGCCCTTGGCCATGTCCTGCTGGCCTCTTGGGGCTGTCTTGCCTGCTGGATGGGAACTCCCTGAGGGTAGGGACAGGTCGGTGTCTACTTCCCCTCATGGCCGACAATGGGGACCCTTTGGATGGGCAGCCGGCACCCTGAGTCTGCTCGGTGTAGTCACCCCACCATCATCTGGCCCAGCTCAGTAGGACACCCCTGTTCCACCCGCTTTGCCCTGGGTCCTCCCCACATCCTGGGGGGAGCTTTGGGGCCAGGAGGTCTCCCCGACAGCCACTCCATACCTGGCCTTCTCCTGTTCGGCCCTACAGACAGCGGCCTGCAGCTCCGCGTTGGAACGCTGCAGCACGTCCTTCTCATGGGCCTCGCTGCCCAGCGCCCAGCCGGCCTCCAGGGCCTCCCTGCGCAGCGTGGCCAGCCCGTCCTGGGCCTCGTCCAGCTGTGCCCGCAGCCTCTCAGCCTGGGGGAGGGGCGTGCAGCTCTAGGGGCCAGCTGGGGGCCACGGGTGGCTGTCAAGGGCCAGTCCCAGAGCCCAGGCAGGTGGACCCCAGGGACGCTGGCTGCTAGTTGGCTGGGCTTGCGTGGGACATGGTTCTGCCACACGTCTGCCCTGTCCCCACCCAGGTCCAGTAGCCACTCGCTGCCTGATGGCCCTCGCCACCTATGCCCACTCCTTTCCTTCAATAATGGAGTGGCACCCAGTGTCACTGTCTGCCCTAAAGTGGGCACCAGCGCCCGTGGCCCCAGCTGCTGACCCCTACACAGTAGCGGGCCTTGTGTCCCTACTGGGACCGGAGGCAGTGGGGAGGGCAGGCCTCTGGCTGGCCCTGGAATCCTCCAGCAGCACCAGGGCTCCCATGGGCCAGAGGTTCTCGCTGTCACACGTGTGCTGCGTGGAGCGCTCCACAGAAGCGTGGGCCTCCGAAGCCCGAGGGGTCTGGCAGCGGAGGCCCAGGTAGGAAGGCTCTGGGGCACATGGAGCTCCGTGCTCACGTCCCGCCCACGTCTCTGCGAGCTGACCCAGCTGACCCCGGGAGGGGAGCAGCTGCAGGTAAGTCCTCATGGCCCCCAGACCTGCACTGGAGCCTGGACCCATGTCCTCCGCTCCCCTAGGGCCCTACACGGGGGCTTCCGGCTGCTGATGCCATGCTGTGTGAGGCAGAGGTGAGCCCTGGCTGAAATGGGGGTCAGGGTCACAGGTGCCTCAAGGCCCCTGAGGGGAGTAGGGAGCGTCTGGAGGACAGTGCAGACCCGGGAAGGGGCAGCCCAGCCCTCGGAGCCCAGGCTATGGGAGGGGGTCGCTGGGGCTCTGCCAGGACCCTGGTCTCCCGCCTCCCGCACGGCCGTGGCCCTGACAGGGCACTCTGGAGAAGGCTCTATTCCAGCTCGCGTGTCCCTGAGGAGGAGGCAGTGGGACTCTGCCAGGGAGAGGGAGTCACAGGGACTCTGAGCTGTGGCAAGGCGCCGGGCTGCCAAGCACAAACCCCACTTTGCTGGCGGCTTCAGTGGGATATTGTCCAGGCCCCTGGCCGGCCTGGCTCCCGCTTCCGTCCGCTGTTATTGTTGTTCTGTTTTTGGGAAGGGCCCTCGCCCCCCTCCGCTCCCCTCCCACCCCCCACATGTGGGAGCCACAAGCGAGCAGAACATTTTCCGCTGAGCTCAGCAGAAATCCACCCAGAGGGTCAAGGACCAGCGAAAGGGCCTATCTATCATAAAAGAAACTGTTTTCATTTCCCAGGACGAGGAGATGAAAACAAGCAAAACAAATGCAGCAGGGCCCCTCCCCCACGCCCCCACCCACCTCCTGAGAACAACCATCCCTTTTACAGGAATTTTACAGCCAAATCGCTTAATGTGATTATAATAATTATTTCTTTACTAGAAATTGTATAAACAGCCTCTTTTGAAATCTCCTGCAGGGAGGCGGCTGAGAGCTCTGCAGGGAGGAGGGCGGGTGGGGAGAAGAGGGGGAGTGTTGAGGGGCCACGGCCCGTTTGTGGCATGCTCGTATGCACGCAGCATTGTGAGAGTGTGGCGTGTGCATATGCACATGTGTGTGTGTGAACATATGTGCCATGGTGTGTTAAGTGTGCGAGTATGTGTGGAGTTGCACGTGTTGCCTGCTGCACACGTATGCACTTCGTGGTGTCCATGTGTTTACATGCATGTGTGTGTGTGCACGTGTGCACTATCATGTGTGTGCATGGGGTGTGTGGTCTCCATGTGTGCAGATATACATGTGCATGTGTGTGTGGGCTGTGCAGTGGGTTCACGTGTGTGTGCGTGCACGCACACATGTGTGGATCTCAGCAGGGCTGCAAGAGGCCTGGACGTTCCTCCAGTGTAAAGGCCGTGAAAATGTTATGGTTTCCATGGCGACTCTGGCCAGCCTGGCGCCTGGGAGGGCTCTTCCGTGCTTTTCTGTGATTGTTCCTCGTGCCCACTCACCCCTCGGGCTCCCCAGCCCCCACTCCCTTTCTGGGGGCCCCTCTCCCTTTTGGGGGGGCCTTCTCCGAGAACCTGCACTGCTACTGAGACCCACGCTTTCTCCCTTCACGCACCAGAACGAACGTGCCCCCGTCCCCTGCTGCTCCGTTTTAAAATCTCATTCTGCTCCCCCGTGTGGTCGCTGACCGGGCCTGACTTTGAAATCTGTTGAAAGGAGACCTTTCTCTTTGGGGCCAAAGTAAACAGGCTGTCATGTTAAATCATGCTCTCTTCCTCTCCTCCAACGGCCTGCCTGGGGGTGCGGGGGAGGGGAGCCCCTTGCCTCACTCCGCTGCTGCTGGGGGGCCCTGGTGCGTGCACGAGCGTGGGGTCAGCGCCCGCCGGCCAGCCTTGGCACGCTGCCCAGGGTGCAGGAGGCTGCCTTGCCCCTGCGGGCCCCACCCGGGCTCCGGCGTCTCCTCCCCCAGCACAGAGCTCTGTGCCCTCCTGCCCTCCCCTCTCCCAGGCGTCCCTGGTGCTGTCAAACCTACCTCAGGAACACCTCCCCAGTCGCCGGCTTGCTCAGCCCCAGCCCGGCCTAGCTGGGGCCTCTCCTGCTCACCCCACCCCAAGACACCATCTTGGGGGCCCCTGTGTCAGGCCCCCTGCATGGCTGTCCTGCGCGTCTCCTCCTGCGCCTCCACCGCACGCACCCCCAGGGGGGCCTCACCCCACGCCAATGCCCAGTCCGACGGAGGGCGCACGCTCGCCCAGGATGCTCCCACGGCCTGTGGACGGTGGGTCTCCGGGCCGAGGGTCCAGCTTCCTCGTCCCCATGCCCCAGGTCGTACCAGCCTCACAGGAGGCCGTCTTCCCCCATCCTAGAGCCCCCATCTCTCCCCCTCTCCTGGCACCCCCTGACTCTGTTCACCCCCTCCTGCCCCCTCACCTCTCTACCCACGTTGCTCCGCTCTGCTGCCATCTCCCGGAGACTCTCACGCAAAGCCGCGGCCTCTCTCTGATGGGCCGAGATGGCGTCCTCAAACTGGGCCTGCAGGGCCTTCAGCTCTGCAGCCATGGCGCTGACCGTGGCCTAGGGGGAGCAGTAAGCCGCTGAGGCGTCGAGGGGCTGCCTGTGACAGGAGCCTGGCGGTCTGCTCAGGCCGAGGCAGGCGGCCACACGATGTCCTGGGACCAGAAGGGCAGCTCGCTCGGGCCACACGAGGCGGGTGGGGGTGAGAGCCGGCCTGGGGCTCTAGGAGAGGGTTCTCGTGCTGACCACAGCTAATGCCACCATGCCAGGTCCCAAGGAGACATGTGAAGGGTGGGGGCAGAGGCCCCAGAGGGGAGCTGTCTGTGTGTGGGGGGGGCTGACTTTGTGCCCCTGTCCCCCTTTGCCTTTCCTCTGGGGTCCCCAGGCTGCCAGGCCAGGGCAGGGTTCTCAAGCATTGACCCCTTTCCTGCCTAAGCCATTGCTGTTGGGTCCACTCTGCTGAGTAGTGAGGGGCCAAGAATAGCCATTTGGCAAACAAGCAGAGGCCGTACCCTCAAGTGACACTGGACCTGGGCTCCTGCAGCTGGGCAGAGGGCTGGCACTCACACTCAGGAGCTTGGGGCTAAGCCTCTGTCCTCAAGGGCTTGCTGGGCTTGGGAGGAGCACCCCGTGTCCTGTGGCCCATGGCCTGGGGCGTCTGGGGCCCCTCCCACAGAAGGTGCCTCCGGGGGGCCCCCCCGCCTATCGGTGTAGGGCGAGACCCCAGCTCAGAAGACACCGCAGTGGCGGGGGAAGGGGACAGCTGCGTCTGAGGAACAGCCCTGTCCCCAGGTCCAGGTGACCACAGGAGCCCCTCAGTCAGCCTGGCCCTCAGCTTCCAGAACTTTCAGATAGGCAGCTGGGAGTAGGGGCTGCCCAGGGTCCCTGCCAGCTCTACAGTGTCTGCGTCCCCTGCAGGGACTGCGCGGCCACACTCAGGTGGCTCGGACATCCATCAGGACTCAGCTCGGCCCAAAGCTGCTTTCCTGTGGCGGCAGCACCCCAGGCACTCTCTCCAGCGGTCTCCAGTGGATGGGTCCTTGGAGGGCAGGGGTCCGGCGGTGCTCCCACCGCCTCCCAAAGGGGCCTTGCTCACCCTGGGGCCGGCCCCGCCTCCCTGCCAGGACACAGGGTGGTCTGAGCATTTCCTTGGCAGGCTTAGTGCTCCCAGGGGGCCCAGGAGCATGCGCTGCCCCCTGTACGTGGTCTCTGGGAGACAGGCCCTGCTCCCGCCACAGGATCTGCAGGCTGTTCCCAGGGCACCTGTGGGCTGGGGCTCTCAGGCCCTGCTCCTGCTCCGGGTGACCGACATCCTCTGTCCCCAGCCTGCTGTCACCTCTCCGCTGACAGGCGTCGCCTTGGACACCAGGTCTACTGTGACCCCAGCCAGGGAGGCTCTGTGCTGCTGCGGTGGGTGCTCAGTGTGGCCGGGCTGGGCCGCCCCCATGAGAATCGTGGGCTGCAGGGTCAGGCGGGGCCCCTCCCCTGGCCGGGGAGGCTTACTCTTATGTCAGCCACACGGCGTTCCTTGGCTGGCGTTTCTCCCCTTCCGCCCCTCTCAGTAGGTTGAAATTTCCATTTTCTGAGCTGAGGTGGCCAAAAACCCTTTAATGAGCTCCCTGAAAAGCCCACTGACTGGCAGGCCACCCAGCCCAGGGGGAGATGCAGCCAGTGCCAGGGGAGGCCCCCTGAGCAGACCCCTGAAAACCTGGGGCTTTCCTGGTCCCCTGCTGCTGGGGTGGGGGTGCTGAGGGAGCAGCTAGGGGGTGGTGTTGGAGGAAGGAAGACACAACCCTATGGGCCCCCCACACACACACCGAGGGGGCACTTCGGCAAGGGGCTCTCGAGCAAGGCTTTCCCGGGTGCTAGGAGCTCTCTCAGGCTGCTCCAACTCAGAGTGACTGGGGGCCAGGCTGCCTGTCAGGCAGGAGGGTAGAGAAACGCCCTGGCAGCCAACGCCTCACTGCACCCCCTTTCCCACTGCGTAGAGCCCCTGTGGGGCTGTCCCGCAGGTCAGAGTAAACAGGCGGCCTCCCCAAGCCAGGAGGCCTTCTCAGGCCCCCTGCTGCCCACAAGGATGGCCCGTTCCTGAAGCAAGTTCTGGGCCTGGCCGCAGTTGGCATCCTGTGCACACTCACTGAGGCGTTTGTTCACCACCAGTGGACCCTCTGACCTGTGCCCTTGGGGCTCGGGCACACCAGGGACCAGGGTGAGCATGGGTCTCCTGGGTTAAAAGTGAAATGCGACCAGGGCTGGAGGGACAAAGGCAGCAGCAGAGGAGGCGGTGCTGGCCCAGCCAGGCTGATGTCCCCTCTGTGAGCCATCCCTGGTGGGGGCTGTTTTCTGTCTCTGCTCCGGGCCACCCCCCATGGCAGCCGTCCTGACCCCAGCTGCAAACAGCCGCTCTCTGAGCTCTCTCCTTTGTGTCCTATACCTGGCTCGGGCCACCTCCTCCTGCGAGTGGCCCTTGTCTCCGCATCGCCCACTTCATAAATGGGCCAAGGCCACCCTGCCAGCGATGGCCCCGTGGGGAGGGGGCACAGGGGCCGAGTCGCCGCCCCCACTGCCCAGAATCCCAGTTGCCGCTGCCTGGCCCGCCCTGCCCTGGACGCGGGCTCCTGAGGAGGAGACAGGGGTCCTAGGTGACCCTGGCTGGCTGCGTGCGGCTGCTTCCGTGCACACGTGGGCCTCTGTCCCCTGGCCAAGGGCAGGCGGTTGCCTCCGAGGCCACTCTGCCCATCAGTGGCTGCCTCTCTCCAGGCTCTGTGGGCGGGATCCGTGGGTGTCCTTGCCAGTGAGGGGTGAGGCTTTGCCTCAGATAGGTGCCAGCCTTCCCGTTGTGGGTTTCTCCTTTGGAAGGGACCAGCGAGTTGGCCCCAAGAGGCCTGGTGCACATTTCCACAGTTATCCTCAATGCACAGACAAGGCTGGGGGCCGGCAGGGTGGGGGTCGCAGGCCTGGGCTCGGTGTCTGCTGCTGGCGCAGGTGCAGCCCAGGCGTTTCCCTCTCTGGCCTCGGCCCCACCCAAGGCCTGGTGGAGTCCTTGCTGCCCTTGTTGGGGCCAGGACGGCTCCCTCAGCACCCCTACCCGCTTTGGCTTGCTCAGCCTTTTTTTCCCATCGAGACAGTGTCCCCTCCCAGCAGAAGACCTGGAGACACCCAAGGGAAACTGAGGCTCGGGGGGCCGGGGTGGAGAGGGATGTGTCCCTGGGACCCGGTGGGAAGAGGTGTATGTGGGGGTCTGGCAGCACCTGCTGGCAGTGCCAGGTGCCGAGCCAGGTGCCGGGTCTGAGGCTGACAGGGGCACGTGCCTCACCTCTGCCTGCTCCTGCCGGCCGTGCGCCTCCTGCCGCAGCTGCTCCAGCTCCCGCGTGGCCCTGGAGAGCTCCTCGTGCCGCAGGCTCCTTTCTGCTTCTTTCAGAGACAGGGCCTGGCGTGACAGCGGAGTGCTGGGTGCTGAAGCCCCCGGCGGGACACAGTGTGCTCCTGGCTCCACGTCCCTGCTCTGGGACGGGGCAGCACCCCAGAGCACCACCAAGGGAGGTGGGTGGGGCCCTGTAGCCCCACCCAACATGGTCCGGCCTCTGTGCCTGTGCTCAGGCAGCTGCCCCACTGGGTGTCTTACACCTTCCCCACTGTACACCTGTCCAATACCCGCTCCTTCCCAGCACAGACCAGGGGCTTCACAGACCATCTCCTTCCCGGAGCCCCCCGCCCGCTCCAGGCAACGCTTCCAACGGAGCACAGAGTGGGAACCACAGATGGTCCTGAACCATTGCAAACGCCCCACGCCACTAAGGGTGAAGGGTGCATGTGAGCACCCAGACACCCGTTTCACCTGCCAGCCCCGAGGGCTTTGGGAGGTGGAAGGACGTTGGCAATGACCGTTGAAGTCACAGGTGTGCGCACTACCGACACCCAGGGTCCCGGGGAAGGCAGCCCACGTGTGTGCATGTCCACACGCGGGACGACCTGCTCGGGTCATCGATTAGTGTTCATAATGTTGTTTATGAAGCAAGAAAGCTGGAAACGACCCAGATGTCCACTGATGGGGCCAGGAAAACAATGGGGATTTAAGCACCTGAGGACTTGACGCAGCTGTGAAAGAGTAAAAAAGCCCTGAACACACAGATGGGGAAAGACCTCTGTGATCTTGTCAATCCTGAGAAAAAGAAGGCTGGGAACCAGGCATGTACTTTTCAGACTTTTTGTGTTATGAAGGCGGAATAACAATATATATTTGTTTGCTCTTCTATACACAGCAATCTCGGGAGGATGTTTCATAATAAAGAACTGGACTTTTTAGTGCTGGGTCCTGGGAGGAGCCTCTAAGCCCCTGGAATTCCCCAAGTGAGCAGTGTCTTTGTTGTTCCTGGGCCCCTGGAACCACACCTGAGTTTACTCTATGAGGCGACTCATGGCTGCCTGACATAGTTTGGGGGACGGAGCGGGGGCGGGTGGCCATGCCCGACAAACCACGTGATGAGAGCGCTGGGGCTGTGGGCCACTGACATCTCCCAGCCTCAGGGAGGAGGTGAGGACACAGTGCCATCACGTGGCCAGTGACTCCCTCAGTCACACCCATGTGAGCAACCCCAGGAGAATCCTGGAGCTCACGAGTGGGGAGTGCACTGATGTGCAGAGGCCGAGTGCCCTGACTCCAGGGAGAGAGACCTTGTTCCATGTGTCTCTTCACTGGGCTGGTCTTGACTTGTGTCCTTTCTAATAAAACTGTCATCGTAAGTGTAGCACTTTCTTGAGTTCTGTGAGTCCTAGCTCCTGGGTTCTGGTAAACTGTTGAAGCTGAGGGTTCTTCAGAGAACTTCGTGCCATCTCCAGACATCCTGTGAATACCCTTCCCTCTCTACCTGACAGCCTCCTGTTCCCCGCTTAATGTCCCTCCTCCCTTTCAGGGAGCAGAATAGTGGAAGAGCTAAGAGCACAGACCACAGGTTGTCCAGTAGGTGTGCTGTGCAACCCTGGGCAAGGCGGTCACCATCTCTGAACCTTCTCTTGTGAGTAAAATGGGGCTAATAAGAGCAGGTACCTCAGAATGCTTTGAGAATCAAACCGGAAATGCAGGGAGTCTGACAACAAACCTTGGTTCCTCCTGCTACTGCAATTCCTCCCCTACGAGCTGTAATTTGTACCAACATCTGAGAGCTCTATCACACTGTGTCATGACACATGTGAATGCATTTACTTGTCTGTCCCATTCAGGGAACAGCGACTGCCACACAGTGTCACAGTGTACTAGAAGGTCTGGACTTGGAGGGTAGCTCTTATATGCCTGGTGTCTGGACCACGACAGCCTGTAGGTTGGTTAGGTGAGTGGTCAATGCCTGGATACACTGATGGATGACTGGCTTGCTGACCAGGTGGGTGGATGGGTAGTCAGACACCTGGATGAATGGTAGATGTGAATGGACAGCTGAGAGTGTGGACAGAGGGAAGGCTGCATAAAGGAATGGACAGATGGATGGTCAGATGAGTGGATGGACAGATGGATGGTCAGATAAGTGGATGGACAGATGGATGGTAAGATGACTGGATGAATAGACATGTGGATGGGTGGTTGGGTGCATGGATAGTTGGAAGAAGTTTAAGCAAACTGACGTGTAGATTGATGGTCAGATGTGTGCATAGACAATTGAGTATGTGGACAAATGACTCCGTATGTAGGTAGACAGCTGGGTGTGTGGATAGAAGAATGGGTATTCAAGTGAATGAATGGATGATGGACAACTGAATGAGTAAACAGTCAAGTACATGGATGGATGGACGGATGAACAGATAGATGCATGAACAGACGGACGGATGGACGGATGGATGGATGAATGGATGGGTGGGGGTAGGTGGGTAAATGTAGGACTGCTGTGGAAGACCAATGCACAAGGGTAGTGCCCTAAAGCTGCCCCGCCTGACCCTTTTGCTGGGTCAGAGAGGGCACGGCGAGGTGCATGTGAGGACCCCCCACCGGCCCCCCTACCTGGTGCAATTCATGCTCCAGTTGGAGGCGGCTCTCATCCTGCTCACGCTTCAGGCTCTGAATTTCCTCCCTCAGAGCCTCCCTCTCGGCTGCACTTTTCGCCACCAGCTCCTTCTCCTCTGTCAGAGACAGGCTCAGGGTCTCCTGGGCCAAGGCAAGGGGACAGGCTGTGAGGACATGTGAGACTAGCACGTGCCTACGAGCCTGAGTGAGACCTAGCTCATGGGACGCCAGGGCAGGACAGGTCCCCAGGAACTGTCTAGTCTAGCTGCTGCATGTCCCTTGTCTTACACACAGTGACACTGAAGCAAGCCCTGCCTCCGCCATCCTACATTTAACTAGCAGTTCACAGAGCTTTCCTGAGCCTCCACAGTGCACCAAGCACCAGGACACATATGTGTGAAGATACGTCAGGCGAGGCACCCAGGAGCCTGTGACCGGTGGGATGGCTCCAGTGGGTGACGAAGCTGCCTCCAGCTGTGACCCTGTCTGCAGAAGAGAAGGCCTGGCCCACACAAGCTCAGGCCCCGTGACCCCAACTGCCCACCTGAACTCTGCCCCAGCCTCAGTGTGGCCTGGGCACCTCTGCCTCCTGGCTGGTCTCCTAGGACCCCTCCCCCCAAGGGCCTGCTGTTCTTTAGGACACGGTGGGCTCCTGGGAGGGACCAAGCAGCAGGTGTCCCCAGGAAAGCAGACCTTCTCCCCCTGGAGCCGTGCCAGGTCCTTGCGGTGGGCCAGTGCCTGGCTCTCCAGGGCCAGCTGTGCGTCCCTCTCCTGCTGCGCCACCTGCCACTGGAGCCGCCCCAAGTCCCACTGCAGCTTCGTCTCCTGGACCTCCCAGGTGCTCTGCAGCCACTCCATGTCCACTGGGAAGTGACAGGTGCGTCAGGGATTGGCTGTAAGGCCCCCACCACGGAGCCCGCTGTGGCCCTCGTGCACTCCCTGTGGAGTGATGGCTGCACGGAGCGACCACAACCTCATCCAAGGAGGACGCCCCAGCTGGCAGGGACAGAGCCCCATTGTGGCATGTGTGCTGAACCCCCACCCAGCGCTGGCTATGGCCAGGCCCAGGGGCTGCGGATGGGTGGGCTGGGCAGGGGCTGGGAGCAGGGGCCACCACACTGGCCCTGCGGCCACAGCCCATCTCCGAGCCTTGGGCAAGGGCTGGGAGCAGGCCACGCAAGGGCCCACCCCTCACGGAAAGTGATGGCAGGGCCCATTTAGGCCCATGCTCGTGCCCCTCCTGGGGGACTGCGCTCCATTGATGGGGCCCTTCTGGACACTGTGGGGCGGGAAGGGCGGAGGGAGCTGCTGCAAGCACCTTGCAGGGCCTGCCGAGCGAGCCGGGTGCTCTGGGCCTCTCCCGCTAGCTGTTCCCGCTGCGCCTGCAGCTGCTCTGCCAGCTGCTGGGCCTCAAACAGGCTTCTCTCCAGTGAGTCCCGCTCGGCCCTGCAGAGATGCATCGGACAGCGGCGAGTCACCCCGACGATCCTGCCGACAGGGGACGAGGGACAGCCAGGCCAGTCTGCTAGATGGCGGAACAGTGCCCGCAGGACCGGCTGGCAAATCAGAGGGTAACAGGACATCTCATTTGTTTTAAATCTCAAAGTACAAATCGGACTCTACACACACACACACACACACACACAAAACGTTTCTGATGGATTAAAAGCTAAATGCAACAAATAACAACTAAACAACTTGGAACTATAAAAATGGTAGAAAAAATACAGAAGGGTGTTTTATAACCTTCTTATGCAAGACCCAAAAGCCAGAAGACAAAGATAAAGAGGCTAACAGATCTGAATACAAGTAAACAGAGGGAGGGGGAGCCTGTGCACATAAAAGTTTTCACAAGCCAACTTAAAAGACATGGGACAGACTTGGAGAAAAAGACCTGCACTCAACATATTAATACAAAGGGTCAGTGTCCGGCATAGGCAGAGGCTCCACCAGTCAATGACAGAAAGTCAGCTGATCTGACAGAAGCAGGAGAAAAAACGACTGTTAGTCACAAAGTACCCCACAAATGGTGAATAAACATACAACACTTGCACAACCTTGCTAGTTGAGGAGATTCAATCACAGCCACGAGGCATTATTGATCATGCATTAGATCACCAAAAGGTTACAACACTGGTAACATGCAGTGTTTGTTGGTAAGGGTGTAAGGGCCATTTCATTGGGGGGTTGGGGGCGGCTTTCAAAACGTAAAGTGTGCCTGTCTTTTTTTTTTAAGATTTTTATTGGGGAATTGGGGGAGGGGAACAGCATTGGAGAATCGGGGAAGGGGAACAGACAAGTTGTTGTCCTTTTGTTCTTCAGTCTAGTTGTGGAGGAAGTGTGCCTGCCTGTCTTTGAGCCCACAGTTCCACTTCTGGGTGTGAGCTTTTTGGAAATACATGTGAACGTGTGCAAGGACACTCACTGTGGCTTTTTCTAGGGTGTGAAGTGGACTTGGTTTCAATGCTGATGGACGGCAGGATGCTTTACAAATTACAGTGCATTCGTTGGTTGTAACGAGGATGAGGAAACTCTTTCCTATTCTGTTGTCACAGAGAGGGCTGCTCGGAAAGGCAGCAGCCGAACCGCACACGGCATGACTCCGTGACTACAGAAGCTGCCTGTCTGTACACAGGATGGGAGTGCTCAGAAAACACCCAGAATGGAGCACAGCAGCTGGCAGCAGCACCCATTTCCGGAGACGGTGATGAAGCGCTTGAGGTTCTGACAGCCAGTCCGTCAGCCATCAACCGGCCGGTGAGCACATGTTAATTGTTGCTATGCCCTGCTGTGCTGGGTGACAGGCGGTGAGAAAAACAACCAACCAAACAACACAACAGGCATACCACGAACACCCACAGGAACACACCAACAGCTAATGCACAGCCCCCCTAGTCAGTAGGTGGGGAGGCCGTGGGCCCTGGGGGTCGTGCCCAGTCTTGCTCAGCCCCTGCACCACTGCCACCTTCGTTGGGAGTTGGGCATGTGGACACCTCCCGGGGCTCTCCCATGTCTGCAGGGCCAGAAACGTCACTTCTCTGATATCCTGGTCCCCCTTCCTGTCCCTAGCCTCGTCAGCACCCCACTCCCTGTGTCAGCGCTCCCTCTGCCTGGACTGCTCTTCCCAGCTCTGCTTGTGGAAAGCCCTCCTCCAGGGGCACCTGGAGCCCTCCCCCTCCCAGGTGCCCACTGGGGCTTCGCAGACGTGGCTTCTGCTTCTCAGAGTCTGTACCCAGAGGCCGGGGACCCCGAGGGCGTGTCCCGTCTCTCTCTCCACAGGAGCCAAGGACATGTCAGCCTCCTGGGCAGAGGCCCGGCACCCCAGCAATGGGACCCCAGTCCACCTTGCTGGCTGAAGCTCGGCCTTGTTAGGGCCTAGGGCGGACGGCAAACCTGGACCCCCAACATCAAGCCGACCGTGGGAATTTTCGTCAGGAGATTGAGGAGCTGGAGCGGGACCTCTCACAGCTCGTGGTCGTCAGCGTGACCTGGGAGCTCACCGAAACTGCGGTGGCCAGACCCTCGGGCCCACCGAGCCAGCCAGGTGAACACACACCGTGTGTGCCAGGCAGACGTAGTCTCAGGACACATCCTGTCACAGAAGCTCAGACTGGTCATCATGAAATGCTGCCTAGCGGGTATGTGACTCTGCCTGGAGGCTGCAGGGCTGCTGTGCACAGAGGCCCTGGGCCTAGCGGTCAGGGCCGAGTTGGGGCAGGACCCGGGTCCTGAAGCATCTGACCAGGGCCTGTGATCCAGGCAGTAAATGCTGGCAGGTGGAAAGGGACCTCTAACCTCTGCTCTCCCGAGCACCCGTGGGGCCTTGGAGGCAGCCGTGGGAGGGTCCTGGAGGCCCTCTGTTCCTGCCAACCCACAGCGGCCTGCGTCAGGCTTTCTGTTCTGATTTCTGCGCAAGCTTTCAAGCTTTCATTTGGAGAAGTTTGAAGTTTGTTCCGCAAAGACGACATGAAATGCCAAGGTTTCTCCTGACCCCCCAATTCTGAAATCCCAGGAGGAAATGTTTTCAACAAAAATCCTTAGATGTTCCTGAGAATGGTCCTGAGGTCCAGAAAGCCATCAGCTTTTGGATTTCCATGGAGGTCATGGGACCAGCTCAGCTCACCAGGCAACAGCCTACAGGGTACCCCCTGGTATTGCCCAAAGTGCCCACTCCGTGACTTCCGGAAGTGGCCTCCATGGTCTTTGGTGCTCCATGTCCCTGCTCTCCACTTCGTGGTTCCCTGGGGCTGACACCACCCCCAACTCCAGGGATGTGCATATGGCCCCCAGCCTGCCAATCTCAGCCCTGAGACTCCCAGGATTGGCTCAGGGATGGCCAATGGCAGCAGCTCTTGGGCCTCGTGTAGAGAAGGGCACTCTGGTCCGATAGAGAGGGAAACCTGGAGTGGCCACGGGCCCTCTTGCCACCTCTCAGCCTGCGCCTGCCTGAGAACAAAACCTCCTCAGGGTCGAGCAGCACTGAGGGGTGTGAGGCCGGATCCTGAGGACACTGTGGGAGCACCTGGGTCCAGCCTTGCCTGAAGCCACGGGGACCNAATGGCAGCAGCTCTTGGGCCTCGTGTAGAGAAGGGCACTCTGGTCCGATAGAGAGGGAAACCTGGAGTGGCCACGGGCCCTCTTGCCACCTCTCAGCCTGCGCCTACCTGAGAACAAAACCTCCTCAGGGTCGAGCAGCACTGAGGGGTGTGAGGCCGGATCCTGAGGACACTGTGGGAGCACCTGGGTCCAGCCTTGCCTGAAGCCACGGGGACCCTGAACGTCACAGATCCTTGAGCAAGACATCTCATGTCTTCCTTCTGCTGCCTGCCCTCTGGTCAGTGCAGCCGCCTCTCAGGACGGCCCTCCCAGGGCTCTCACTGCATTCACCTCTTCAGGGTACTCACCACACCCTCAGGCACTGTGTGGGCTCCTCTGTCCCAGCCTCTCACCCAGGAGACACACTTGCCTGCGCTGCAGTTGCTGAGTGAGTACCTGCCCCCTGCTGCACTGCAGACTCTGAGGGCGAGGCCATCAGACACACTCTGCCCATAGGCCCCGGGTACCTGAGATCGGCTGCCTCCTCAGCTATGAGCTGGCCCTGCCTCTCCAGGGCCTCTTGCTTGGCCAGCAGTTGGGCCCGCTCCTTAGACAAAGCCTCCTTGTCCTGCAGGGCCCTCTGGAGAGTGTCCATCTGGGCCTCCTGGGCCTCCAGGCTCTGGGCCAGGTGCTCCTCCAGGGCCTGCGTCTTGCATGTGACCTAGAGGAGGTGGAGAGGAAAGTCCAGCAGAGAAAGCGAGAGTGTGGGGTTGAGGGGACCTCCTGAGGGAACAGGACTTGAGAAGAGGCGAGTTCATGCAGAATGGCATGGAGGCGAAGGTGGAGGCGGAGGGTGGAGATGGCACACTGGACCTCAGGAGCACACAGGTGTGTTTTCCCAGTAGAGGGGACCTCCTCTCCTGTGACCATGAGGGAGGAGTTACTGAGCTGAGCACTCCCAGCTGCCAATCTAAATGGTAACCTTGGTTGAGCCGCAAATGTCTGGGGGGCAGGAAACATTGCATGGCAATAGCGATAGAAGGGGACAGACAACCAGGTTATTGCA
>NW_017731367.1:7708948-7720922 GCF_001890085.2 Hipposideros armiger | reverse complement strand
CCATCAAAAATACCATTAAGGAAATACACAGGCAAGACACAAACTGGAAAATATTCCAAGTACTTGTATCTAAGATATGTGAAGAACTCCTATACATCCATAACCAAAATAATAATAATAATTTAAAAAAAACACAATAAAAAATGGGCCAAAGCCTTGAACAGACAGTTGACAAAATAAGGTCCACAAATAGCCAATAAGCACATTGACGTGTGCTTGACACCATTCGTTATCAGGGAACTGCAAATTAAGCCACATGATATAGAACTTCATACACATAGGACAGACAAAAAGTAGAAATGGACGATACCTAATATGGGCCAGGCCAGGGTACGGCTGGAAGGCTCTTACGCTGCTGGCAGTCAAGCAAAACGATAGAGCCCCTTAGGGAAGCTGTTGGGAAGTTTCTTAGAAAGGTCAACACACACCTGCCTGGTGACTCCACAGTTTCGCTCCTATGTATCTACTCAAGAGAAATGAGAATATGATTTGTACACCAACGTTCATTAACAGTCTTGTCCATCACAGCCCCAAACCGGAAACAACCCAAATGTCCCACTGCGGGCGAAAGGGTCAGCAAACATGGCTTATTCCTACAAGGGAATATTACTATGCAGTGAAAAGAACACGTTCTCGATACACCTAACAACACAGACGACTCTTAGAGACATGTTGAGAGGGAGCGGCTGGACACAAAAGTGTCTGTACTCTGTGACTGCATTTACAGGAAGTTCTAAAACAGGTGACATGGGTCCTGGTGGTACTCGACAGAACAGAGGCTGCCTGGTCGGGGGGGCCGGGTGACTGGGGGCATGAGAGAACCTGCTGAGCTGGTGGAGCAGCTCTGCACCTTGGCCTCGGTGGTGGCTGCACAGGTGCCTACAATTGTCAAAACTGATGGAACTGTGCGCTGGCTCACTGACTGTAAATCATACTGTGATTAAAAACAGAGAAAACAAATGACCAAGAAAAGGGCAGGACAGAGTCTGAGACACCGAGAGAAGCTGTTGTGAGTCCCAAAGGTGGCAGGGGCCATGGCGTCTGAATGCCACTGGGGGCCCAGAACTCTGCAGGGGTAGGGTTTTCAGGGGGACCAACGGGGCCGGGATCAGAGAAAAGCAAACTGCTTCTGTGTCACCCCCCCCATGTGGCCTCTGCCTCCACACACAATTTATGTCAACAGAAGACCTGGGAATGAATGCCTGAGCGAGTGAGTGACAGGGGGGTTCAGGTGTGGAGAGAAACAAGACACAGAAGGAAGGGGCGAGTGTGTGGGAATCACCGGGCCTTTGAGCCTCTGACAAGGGGCAGAGCCCAGCCCCTGGATACTGAGGACAGGTCTTCCTTGCATCTCTGTCCCTGTCCCCTACCCCCCACCACGGGGAAGCCACCTTTAAACACAGCCCATCAGTGAGCACTGCAGTTAGAAGGCATAGGTGCTGACACCCTGGGCCAGCAGGATGTGACGTGGCCGTCCACACCCCAGAGTGGAAGGGGCGGCCCTACAGGGTGGGCCGGGTGGAGCGAGGAGCCTCACCTGGTGCACCTGCCCCTGCAGCTGGGCCCTCTCGTGCCGCAGCCTGGCCACCTGACCCTCCAGCTGCCGCTCCAGGCGCCCACAGGCCCGCTGCAGGCCCCTGCGCTCGGCCTGCACCAGCTCCAGCTGCTCCCGGGCGCCCGCCTGCTCACGCTCCAGCGTCTTCTGCTGCTCCCGAAGCTGGTCCCGCTCCTGCTCCAGCTGCCAGCAGGGGTGCGGGAGGGGCGTGTGTCCAGACCCCTGCACCGCTACCCTCGGCCCCCAGGGCTGCCCACCCCTGCCCTGGCTTGCCCTCCCTCAGGCCAGGGCCCGTCGGGTCCCCTCATCCCTCTGTGGGCCTTGTCCCCCCAAACCTTTTCAGTCCAGAAATGGAAAAGATGGGGGTAGGATGGGTAAAAAACGGGGCCTGGGCTTGGAGACCAGTGCTGGGGCCGAGCCTCATGGCCACCCTGGTGAATGCGAGGCTCAGGCCAAGGTCTGCCCACCTGGGCCCTCGTCTCACCTGCAGGACCAGGTGGTTCAGGGTGCTTTTGTCCTGAGCCAGCCCCTCCATCAGGGCGGCCATTTTGGCCAGAGAGTCCCTCTGCTCCACCCCCTCCGACTTCAGCCTGGTCACAAGCAGCTCTAGGTCAACGTTGCTGGTCTCGGCCTGAGGCAGGGAGAGAGGGCAGCGGTCATCCCGCGGGGAGACACCAGGGAGGGGCTTTCAGGTTCGTGGACAGAGCATTCCCCCAGGTAGAGTTGTTGGTGCCAGGGAAGGAGCGAGCCGCATCGTGGGAGGTGTGCAAGCTAGAGCGCTGGGTGAGACAGGCTGGAAGGAGTCCCACCATAAGGAGACCTCTGGAGTAGACAGCAGCCCCCGGGGTACTAAGGCTGCAGCCAGCAGAGGTGACAGGGTGGCCATGGGTCAGGGAGGACGGTCCACGTGCACTGGTTAGTGCCTAAGGAGGCTGTCGGTGACTTTGGGAGCTCTGGGGATGGACCAAGGGCCCAAGAGGGTGAGGAGAGAGGTGACTGGGCAGAGTGTGGGCCGGAGCACATGGTGGGAGGGACGGGCATGGGCGTGGAGGTACCCGGGCCAGGGCACCGTGCAGAGCGTCCCTCTCGCTTTCCAGAACGTCCCTCTGGAGCTGGGCTGTGCTCAGTGCCTCCTGGGCCGACGCCAGCTCCTTCTTGAGCCCGGAGACCTTCTCCTCCAGCTCCACCAAGCGCGCTTGACTGAGGTCCCAAAACCAGAGGCAGCGGGCGTGAGGACGCCTCAGGGAAGACGGCGCCACCTCGCAGGGCCCAGCAGGCAGGGCGGCTGCCCGCAACTCCCTCCAAGCCCAGGGGGCCCAAAGGGGCCCAGGGTCGCCCTGGAGGCTGCAGGGGGTCCGCAGGGCAGTGTCCAGACCGGGCCTGTTTCTGGGCTGGGCTGGGCTGGGCTTCTCTGTCCATGCCTCAGGGGACACTTCTGGGTGAGGAGTGTGTGCCCTCATGCTGGGGGGCGCCCACCTCTGCTGGGCTCGGGGTGGTGAATTTGCCTGGGGCAGGCTTTGGGCAGGTGCTGGGTGGGTGTTGGGGTGTCAGGGAGACAGCTCAGCGTGGGAGGAGCCTGGAGAACCCTTCACCCCGGCTGCCTTGTTGAGTACCTCCCACTCGGGCAAGGAAGCGTTCCCCTTAGTGGAAAGGACACTGAGGCCCAGGGAGGGGCGTGAGCCCGTGGTGCTGCCCGGCCCACCTGGTCTCCAGCTCCCGGAGGTCCCACTGGCCCTGCTGTGCCTGCCGCAGGAGGCTGTCCTGCAGCTCAGCATTCGCCGCCTCCAGCCTCTGCTTCTCTGTGTCCCAAGCACCCAGCTTCCCTCTCAGCCGTCCCACCTCCGTCTCTAGAGCCTTCTTCTCTCTGGGAGCGGAAGTCCGAGGGTGGACGGCTGGATGTGCACGGGGGAGGGGAGCCCACGACCCTCACTGGGCACAGTTGAGCTCAGGGAGTGCCGGGAGGGTGGGTAGGGCAGGGGGCACCTGGTGTGGAGGCTGCCAGGCAGTAGCTCAGGGAAGTGTGGGGAGGGACAGGAAGACCCAGCCCCCTCTGGCCCCAGGCCGGCCTGCGAGGCGGGGCGGCCACCAGCAGGCTTGTCCCCTCCCGGTGGCCCTGTGGGAGCCCCTGAAGCATGCAGACGGCGGCTCCTGATGTGTCTCCATGCTCAGCCCTCCGCCACCCACAGGCCAAGTTCAGCCAGTCCTTGCAGAACTTGCTGGAAGCAAGGGACACCTCCCCAGCTGCACATCTGCACCTGTCTAGACAGGGCCCCCGGACACCCCCGATCCAGCCCCTCTGTGAAGCCGCACTCAGAGCTGGCCCACTTGCAGTGCTCACCACATGCGACCCATCATCCAGGGACCTGAATCCCAGCTGCCCCCTCTGGCCTCGGCCCTTGAAGCCCCCACTTCCCAAATGCCCCTTGGAGCCGGCTGTCCGACTGCCATGCTGAGGGACCCCCTCGGGCCTGTCTACCTGTCACCCGGACACTGCAGCTTGCCCCTCGGCCCCTGCTGACAGCTACCCCTGGGCCCCACTGCCCTCCGCCTCTTGGTGTGGTGCTGTGGCCCCTGCCCACCTTGCCCTGCGCACAGCTTGGCTTGGAGTTTCCCCACCTCTGCTCCTGTCCCCCCCACCTTCCTGCCCTCCAAGGCTTCCGTGCTCAGGGGGCCCTCGGCCCCTGCGTTCCCACACTCTCGCCAGGCGGAGCTGACCTGCCGCCCTCTCCGTGCCTCTTCCCATGCGCCCCTCAAGGCTGGATTGGGCCTCTTTTCCTTGGGCCTCCTGTGCAGCGCTGAGCACACTGTGAGGCCACTGAGTCCCGACCTCGGGGGGCGAGCGAGAGGTTCTGCTCGCCCCCCACCCCCCGCTCCTGCAGAAGCCTTCCTGAGCCCCAGCCCACGCCCGGCCGTCAGGCTTAGGCAGTGTGTGGGTTTGGGAAACCCCACTGAGCTGCTCACTCAGGACTGTAAGCCCTGGGGGGTTCTCATCCCACAGCCCCCACTCCCACCAACCCGAGGGTGGTAAGACATGTACAGAAGTGTCCAGAGAGCGCCAATGGCCACTGCACCACAGGCATCAGATCCACGGGGCACACCAGGAGGGCACGCGGCCCACCCCGATGGACGGGGAGGGAAAGGAATGGGGGCTTTAGGGACCATTTCTGAAGGATGGAGAACACCCTGGGAGGGGTCCTGGGAGCAGGGGGAGGTGGAGAGCACAGCCTGCTCTGGGAGCGCGTGGAGAGCTGGGGAGCCAGCGGAGGAGGCAGGAAGGTGAGTCCCGGGTAGACCCAGGTGGAACCAGATGGGGGGGCTCAGAGCTGGAGGGGGGTGAAGGGTGAGGGGTGAGGGGTGAGGGTGAGGGGCGAGGGGCGAGGGGTGAGGGGCGAGGGGTGAGGGGCGAGGGCAGGCGGCCTGGCCAGGCGCGGTTTCCATCTGGGACACACGGCCTCTCCCTCCCGCGTGGAAGGCCTTGGGGAGGAACCCCACCCCAGGCTGGGACGCCCGCCCTGCCGGGCCCGTCAGGCACCTTCCCAGGAGCTCGCTGGCCGCCCTGCAGCGTCGCGCCTCCTGGCTCTGCACCTCCAGCTTGTCCAGGAGGTCCTGGTACTCCCGCGTCTGCTCCTGCAGGAGGCTCCGAGCGGCCCGCAGCGCCTGCTGGCTCTCCGACAGCTGCCCACGGAGCCGGGCCACCTCCGTCTGGGAGGCCTCCAGCTGCAGGCCCAGCACCTGCCGGGGCCGAGGGGGGCGCTGTGAGACCCTCTAGTCAGGACGGGCCAAAGGCTCCCCCAGAAAGGAGGTACTTAGCCCCACAGCTTGCTCCCCGGGCCTGTGGACACCCCACGGTCAGCCCACCTGGGTGACCCACAGGTAGGCGCTCAACCAAACTGGCAGGTCTCCTGGCTCTGCCCCCTCGGGGACCAGGGCCCCGGCTGCCTACCTGCCCCTGCTGCTGTCGCCTCTCAAGGGCCGTCTGCACGGCCCGCAGCGCGGGGTCCTGGGCAGCTGGGGAACGGGCCCGTGATGCAGCGAATGGGGGGCTCGTCCGGGGGCCCTGCTTCTCCTCCTCAACTTCAGTGCCGCTGCTCCACACCAGCTCTGGGCACCCCAAGTCCGCCTGGGCCACCTTCAGGGCGCAGGGAGGAAGGGACGCAGGGAGAGAGCTCAGGGCATGGCCCACCGGGACCTGCAGCCCGTCCGCTGCTGTGCCACAGGGACCCAGGGGGCCTGCACCTCTGTGATGGCGTCCAGGACACGCTGCAGGGATGCGACCTCGTCCTTCAAGCTGTCCCCTGCCGGCTGGCCTCTGCTGCGCCCGGCCTCCTGTGACCAGGGCAGGCCCCTCAGTGAGGCGGCAGCTGCCCCCGGGCAGAGCCAGCCGCCTCCCAGCCCACGCACCAGTCTCTGAACGTCCACTTTCAGGGAAGAGATGACGCTCTCCTTCTTCAAGTTTTGCTCTGTGAGCTTCTCCACCAGCAGCGTCTGCTCAGAGAGTCTGGAGAGAAGTCGGGAGGTGGGGGAGGCAGGGAGCAGGGTCACTGGCACGGCGCAGAGCACAGGCCTGGAGTGTCACAGCCAGGGGGGCCCTGGACCCCCAGGTGCCGCCGCGTCGCGCCCAGTGGCAGCAGGATAGGCCTTCAATCTCCCGGTTCCCAAGGAGCTGCCCTCGGCAGCCTCGGACCCGGATGGGGGTCTGTGTGCAGGACCTCCCGACCTGCTCGGAGCTGTGGCTGCTCTGCCCCGGCCTCATCACAGCAGCCGTGGTCCTGGCCCTCCGCCTGCGCCAGCTGCTTACACGCTGACCTCAGAACAAGCGCCTACCCCGGAAGGATGCGCTTTTTGGCTGAAAATCCAGAGCCAGCCACGGGGACAGTCCCCATGTGCTCACTGCAGTGTCCCCCGAGGCCCTCAACGTTGGGGAGCCCTAACTTTGGCTTCAGAGCTGGTTAAGGAGTTTGGGCCTGTTCACTGCAAGTGTCAGATGGCTGCTGGGATAAGGACTGTGAACTGTGTGCAGAGTCAAGGTGAGCGCGGTGGCAGAGAACGCTGGTGACAACGAGGAAGCCAAGTTGCATGTGAGCGCCTGCCCATGCCCGGAACGCAGCAGAGAGGAGCGGGGTGCCCGCCTCTTGCCCCCTGCCCACCCTGGGCGCCCACCTGGCCTGCAGCGCCACCTTCTCTGCGTCGCAGCGGCCCTGCAGCTGCAACATCTCGCACACCTTGTCACGCAGCTGCTGCTCCAGGGCGCTGGCTGCACCGCGGGCCGACAGCCGTAGGTTGGCGTCCAGGTTCAGGCAGGCCGTGTGCAGGTGCCGGGCCGTCCTGGCCGCATCTGCTCGCATGTCAGCAAGACCCCTGGGGACAAGGTGGCACCCCCAGTGAGCCTCAGCACCAGCTGTGGGCTCTGGGCCCAGGAGGCTGCGAGCCGGGGGGAGGGCAGGCGCTGGCCACGTGGCGGAGCCCCTCCCCAACCATGCTCAGGAGAAGCTCTCCGTGAGTGTCATCAGCCACCCCATGTCACAGCCCGAGATAGGTGAGCAGGGGCTGGGCAAGGCCAGATGGGACCTTGACCCTCTGAGCCCCAGTTTCCTCTTGTGCAGACTGGGGTGCTGACAGGTACCTCAGTAACCCAGGACAGACCTATGAGAGGTGCTGGCAAGGACCAGAGGGACCCAAAGCTGCACCGGTGTAGCTCCTCCCCTCCTCAGGTCTCCCCTGCACCCCTGCCTCCCTCATTCTGTCCCTTTGTCCTTCCTGCCCCGAACACCCCAGGGCTGCTGCACCCACCAGGAGGAGCCTGGAGGGCCCAATGCCTGGGCCCTCCCATCAGATGCCCACCCTGGGGGGCCCACGCAGGCTTGGGCGAGGTGCGGCGGCTGGCTCACCGCTCAGAGGCTGACCGCAGCTCAGCCAGGTGTGCACGAAGCGCTGTTACCTGCCTCCGCAGGAGGAGGAAGTCCCGGGGCTCCCCCAAGCGCAAACGCCGCGTCTGAAAGCAAGAGGCTCGTGTCCACTTCCGGCCCAGGCTCTGGGAGGTGACGAGCCTGTGGCCCCTTCACTCTTCCCAAATGTCATGAGGGCCAGCCCCACGGGCCACACCCTGCACTGCCTACCTGTTCCTGCAGCCTGTGTCCCAGGGACTTACCTTCCAGAATGAAGCAAATCCCCTACCCCACCCCCCAGAGGACCTCGGGATGTGACCACAGTCAGCCCCCGCCAGGCATGGGGGAGGGGCACGCTTTTCCTCCTTTCCCAGGACCCAGAGCAGCCGTCACTCTGGGAGGCCCCCCCCTTCATCCCCCCCAGACGTCCAGATGTGCGGCCCCCCCCAGACGTCCAGATGTGCGGCCTGCCCTTGAAGGTGCTGGGAGGCGGACACCTCGCCACTCAGAGCTCACAGGGTGCAGGTGGCGAAGCTGCTGTGCGACCAGGGCCCGTGAATTAGGGCTGTAATGGTGGTGGGGAGGCCACTGCAGGGCTGTGGTGGGGAAGGGGTGGGTGGGGCGTGGGGGGCGGCCGGTCAGCAGTGGCAGGCTTGCCGGGACCTAAGCCAAAGCCACGGGCCCTGAGTGTCCGGGCCACCTTGCCAGTCCCTGCACCCGGCTGTGTCCTGAATGAACGCTGACCTCCAGGGACCCTGGAGGGCTCCCCAAGGCGCCCCGTGCTTTGCTGTGCTCCCACTGCCCCCTGCCTGTCACGGCCCCAGCCCGCGTTGCTTTCATCTAGAGCTCACTCACATTTGGCTGGTTCTCAAGGCCCACATACCCTCCTCTTCCCCCCAGAGGCCCTTGCTGACCCCGCATCTGAGGTGGTCCCCCCATTGAGCCCCCAAACACTTTGGGTGTGTATATGCTCTGTAGGGAGTGCCCTTTTGTGCCTGGAGCCGGAGCCCTCTGTGCGTGTACCCTCCCCACCCCATCGAATCATCAAAGAGCAGGTGAGCTCAGCCCCATGGCTAGCGGAGGGGCAGCCGCCTGGGCTGGCCTGCCCGAAACTCCAACTCCCGTGACCGTTTCCAGACTTCACGATTTCTTGAGCTCAAGGCTGGGCTGGTCAACCCTGCGGAAGCACGCAGGCCGGGAAGCGGGGGAGGTCAGGGACTCGGAGGCACACGGGCAACTTTTGCCAAATGGAGCAACTTGGACAAATTTCCTTGACCACAGGGGCTCAGGGGAGAGAGAAAGCATAGGGACCACCCAAAAGGGGTGTCTACTTGCACAGAGATGCAATACCCCAAAGCCGCACTCTATGTAAGTTGTGCCAGAGGTGAGTGAGCTAGAACACACACACACACACACACACACACACACACACACACACAACTGCCTGCAGGACTCTGTAAGGAGGTACGGCAGACTAAAGGTTTGTGTCCCCAGCATTCATCTGTTGAATCTTAACCCCCCCACTGTGATGCTGTTAGGAGGTGGGGTCTTTGGGAGGTCATGAGGGTGGAGCCCCATGAATGGGGTTAAAGCCCTTATAGAAGGGACCCCACAGAGCTCCCTGCCCCTTCCGCCATGTAAGGACACAGTGAGAAGGTGCCGTCTGGGATCCCAGGAGGGGTCGTCACCAGACACAGGATGGGCTGGCACCATGATCTCAGATGTCCAGCCTCTAAATTGCGGGACACCAATGTCTGTTTATAAGCCACCTGGGATTCCTGTCACGGCAGCCTGGGTGGACTAAGACAAGAAGGACAAACAGCTTCCCTGTGGACTTGGAACCACAAGTCAGCTGTTACGCAGTGTTCAGCCGGAATTCACGTCACTGAGGTGGTTTCAAAAAACGCAAGCTGAAAATTTATTTCAATGTGGCTCCAAAGACTGTCAGCATCTCTAGGCTCCTGTCAGAAGCAAGTAAAATCCTGGAAGAGACCACACTCATTTCAGGTGTCAAAGAATTTTCACAACGTTCCAAGGAAAACAAGCAGCTCTTAGTTAAGATGAAAACGTCACCAAAGACACAGGGACACAAAGCACATGACGAAGCGTAAGCGGAAGCCGTGGACACAGGCCTGGAAGGACTTCAGACATTAGAACACCGGGCAGACTCCAAAACAACTGCTTTTAACATGCGTCAACACATATGAGAGGCTTGAACGTATGAGCTAAGAGTAAGATATCTGGAAACGAACCAACCAGAATTTGTAAAGATGAAAAGTACAATGTTTGGAATTTAAGCCAAGTAGGCGAGTTTAACAGAGGTTGACACCAGAAGAGAAAACGGACGACCAGGAAGGTAGATTTGAAGAAATTACCTAGAAAGCAGACCAGGGTGATAAAAAGAAAGAAAACATGGGCGGTAAGAAGCGTGGTGGTGGGAGGCAATACTTAAAGAATAGTGGCCGCTTTCCAAGAATAATGGAAGACGCAGAGTCCCGATGGACCTCACGCGGGATGAGCACACAGCAATCTCCACACAGACATATCACAGGGAAACTGCAGCCCACCACTTAGCGACACAGTCAGACAGAGGCAGACACACACCATACGATCTCACTGATAGGTAGAATCTAAGGAACAAAATACGTGAGCAAACAAACGAACTGCAGGACACCAGGGTCAAAGTCAGCGCCTGAGGCGGCCAGAGCGAGGAAGCTGACCATCTTCACAAGGACTCGGTCACGATCGAAGACACAAAAGGTATCATTCAAGTGCTGAGAGAACACACCTGCTGACCAGGGAACCCCATCCTCAGGACAAGGGGGAATACAGACCCCTGGTGAGCCAGCGCCACCCCGACCTCAGGCCGGCCCTCACGGGGCGTTTGTTTCCCGCAGCGGGCGGGAGCCCTGCCGAGGAGAGGCGTGGGCCGGCAGGCGTGGAGCATTTCAGAGAGCTGACCGGGCATGGCTGCGGGGGCCCCTGCTGGGCCTGGCTGGGAGCAACGGTGCGAGGCCCCTCTCCTGCGTGTGCTCGGGAGTCAGGCCCATGGAGACCTCCTTCTGTCCCCAGAACAGGGTGGGTCCCACAGAGCCAGGACCTGGCCCTGTCCCTCACTCCACTTCCAGGCCTCAGCCTCCTGCGCCCCTTCTCTCAGGGGGTCTCCGCAACCCTGGCGTTCCCCACGCCACAGACTGCTGTGGCCAAGCCGAGCGGGGGATGTGGTGGAGGAGGCCAGTGGCTACACCAGCCACAGACACCAAAGCAGGTGCCCGCCAGCGGGCGGGGGCAGCGGGGGCACCTCTCTCTTGATCCGGCGCTGCGCCTCCCTCAGCTCCAGCTGGCCCCGCAGGTGGAGTACACGGCCCGTGGTCCCGGCCAGCTCCTGGGCCAGTGTGTCGTTGGCTCTCTTCATGTGCTGCAGCTGTTCCCTCAGGAGGGTGTTCACCTGCGAGAGGCCGGTGCTCCTGGATGGCAGAAACCACAGTGGTGTGACTGTGCGGGGGTGGCCGCTGCTGAGAGCGGTGCTCAGAGACCCAGGCCCCGAACTCCTGGGCCCAGCCGGCCTCTGCCAGGTGTGGAGCCCCCACACTGCCCCTAAGCAGCACTGACCACCTGTAGTGGGTCCCCGGTGGCCCCCCAAACTGGGACCAGCACCTTGGCTGCCTCTTCCTTCCCTGAGACACCTGCTCTTGGCTTCCTCCCCCTTTGAGCTCTCCTGGCTCTGCCCCCCAACTGTGGCTGGCTCCTCCATCCCTGGTACAGAGGTGAACCCCAACACAAGCAAGGGGGACAGGGCTTGGGAGCCCATGGCTGAGGGTGCCGGGGCTGTGAGGGCGGTGCTGTCCTTGCAGTGGGGTAGGTTGGGACAGGGAGGGCAGCCCCCCGGGACCTGGGGGCCTTGTCCATCCAGGACAGGTCTGCATGCGGCTGTAGTCAAAGACTCCAAACCCGCCAATTTGGGGCCCCACCCTCCAGAGCCAGCACCTCCCTGCCAGGCTGCAAGCCCACCACTGGACATTCTCTGCTGTTTGCTCTGAGGGCATAAGCCCCAGGCTGGTCTTCAGAAAGCTTCTCAGCATGTTCCCCCTTTCTGGGTCCCTGAGGGTGAGCCAGCAGGAATGTTCCGGGGACCGCTCTCCCTGCAGAGCTGGACAGACGCCATGCCTTCCCTGCAGTGTCCTGGGGCTTAGGTACGCAGGAGCTGCCTCTGGGGGGCTGAGGTGTGACACACGCTCACCAGCAGTGAACAAATGAGCCTGTGACCATGAAATCAGTGCGGCTTGAGGCCAAAGGGGCCCGGGAGTCAGGGCCGGGGAGCGGAAAGCAGGATGGAGGGCAGTGCCGTGGGCATCCCAGGATGTGCTGGGCCACCCGAGGGCCACAGTCCGCTGCAGTGCCGGCCAGAGCACAAGCCTCGGCGGACGTCGGGGGCCCGGGGGACACACTTGGGAAAGCAGGGCCGGGGAGACCCTCACAGCATGTGGGACCTGCACCCCGTGCCCGAGGCCTTGCAGGGCTGCTCCCACTCCCT
>NW_017731367.1:7702734-7708742 GCF_001890085.2 Hipposideros armiger | reverse complement strand
CACAGCCCGCTCCCTGCAGCGCTGACTGCCCGCCTGGCCTCACCTCTGCTCTGCGGCTTCCAGCCGGCCCAGGGCCTCCTCCAGGTCCACGCTGTGCTCCAGCTCTGACCTCCGCAGCCGGGCCTCAGTGGTCTCCAGCCGGGCCTGCAGCTGCAGAAGAGCGAGCCCACGTGGCTGGCCGCTCCCAGCCCAGCAGGCATGGCAGCTTTGGCACAAGCCCTCGAAGGTGTAGGAGAGGCTCCTCTGGGGCGCCTCGCAGGGCTGGGTCCAGGCTGGTCAGGTGGCTTGACGTGCACACTCTGCCCCTGGGCCAAGGGTGCACGGCCAGCTGAGGGGGTGACCTCCAGGGTCTGGGTCGCCAGACCATGGGCAGTACAGCCAGTGGCAGAGCAGGCCTGGGGTCACCCCACATGAGAGTGAGTGAGCGTGGGGTCCCACCTGCCTGTGCTCACACCTCTGTCTGCTCCCAGCAGGTGGGAGGGGACTCCCCCACACCCACCATGTTGGGCCTGCAGGGGAGGGGAGCCATCCAAGCTGGGTGGCACGCTGGAGTCTGAGCAGATGGGGACCCTGGGGCTCTGAGGGGCAAAGGAAGTGCTGGGGAACCCCCCACACATGTGCCCTGACTCAGAGCACACTTTGGGGTCTTGGGGAGGGGCTCAGGCCTAGCAGGCAGGCTGGTGGGGGGCGGAGCCGCAGGAGGGTCAGGAGAGCCAGAGGCCACACCTGGGGTGTGACCTGGGGTCAGGCGCGTGGGGTGGTGAGGGGTCCTCCTCACCACCAGCTGGATGAGCGAGGAGGGGCTGGAGGGCCCAGCTGGAGCCAGGGGCTAGGGCAGGGGCTGCCCCCGCCCCCATGGAGGTGCCAGGAAACAGTCACACTGGCCACCTTGACCCCCACCACCCCCTGGCCATCTGCTTGGGGTAACTTGGGGGAGGTGCAGCCCCTTCTGGCTCTACACAAGGGAGCCGGGGTGTGTGCGGAGTGGCCGGGCCTGCGAGTTCAGATCTGAGTCACGAGGTTTACTAATCTGTCTGCAGGATTTCTGCGGCCTCTATTCCCACAGGCCCGTTCCCAACATCTCCCCACCCTGTGCTAGGAAGATCCCCACCCCCACTGCCAGCCAGGCCACAGATGGCCCCAGGAGGGCAGGCGAGCTCATGGATGGACCGGAAGGATGGACGGACGAATGGGCTCCAGATGAGAGGGACCCTAACTTCACAGCCCTGCACCAGCGCCCACTGGGAGTGCAGGCCCGTGAGAACGGGTGTTCACAGTGTGGGGGTGGGGCAGAGGGCGCCTCTGTGGGTCCGGTGATGCCACCTATCCCTGGGGCCCTTGGGCACTTAGCACTGGGCACTTGTCACTGGTCAGAGTCTCGGCCCCGGTAATGGCAGCACGGCCTTGGGCAACTCTGGCCCACGCTGAGCCTCCATTTCCTCATCTGGAAAGGGGGGTCATCTGTCGTGCTACGAGGGTAAGAGGAGCTGAAGACAGCAAAGGTGGAGGCTGGGCCAGACCCAGCAGGGCCTCTGAGCCCCTGTACTGTGAGCAGGCGCCCCTCGCCCAGGCGCCCCTCGCCCAGGCCTGCCTCAGAAGCTGGCGTGCCCTGGAGTGGCAGACATGAGACAGAGGCTCCAAGCAAGTGTCTTCACTTCTCTGCCTCCGTGTCCCCATATATACAATAAAAGGCCCCCCACATACGCTTTGCAACCTAAGGGGCCTCTTGCTGCAGCTTGCCAGTCGCCCTGGAAAGCACAGAGGACCGAGGACCCAGGGCCAAGGGTCACACTTGTCCCTGAGGCCTGTGCCAGCCCCCCGTCGGGAAGGGCTGGGGGCTGGAGGCAGATTCAGTTCTTCACAAGCTGGGTCTTGGGGTTGGGGCCATTTTCCTGCAAGTCCGTCTCCACAGGGGTCAGTCCTCCCAGCTTGCCTTTCTCCGCCTTAAGCGGGTGCAGGCTGAGTGCTGGTGCTGTGCTCACGCTGGCCCAACGGGCAAGACGGACCAGGCCACCCCACAGGTCTTCTGGGCAGGCGGACACAGGCCAGTGCCTTAGCTGGGCTGTGAGACCAGGGTGGCCTGGGTGCCCTCACCTACCTCTAGCCTCAGTTTCCCCGTTGTTGCCCATGGTTTGGACTGTGACTGATGCACTGTCATTCTGCATTCTAGGACTCGCTGATGGTCTCCCTGGTCCTACCGCCAGTCCTGATAGTGACCACCTCCCCCTGAGCCAAACTGCCACCCTCTGGCCTGACATGTGCCCACTGCACACACGTACCCGCTCACTGACTGCATGGTGCCAGCTGGCCAGCTCGTCCCGCTCGGCGCCCGCCTGGGCCAGCAAGTCCTCCAGCCGGGACAGCTCCTGCTGTAGGAGCTGGTTCTCTTCCCGCGCGCTGGCAGACGCGGCCGGCGGCTCCCGGACCCCTGCAAGCGTGCAGGGTCAGCCTGGGGTCACCCCAGCACCCACCTCAGCACAGCACCCTGTCCTCCATGGTGGGACTTTGACTGGTCTGTTCCAATCTTTAGGGGAGGGGGTGTCCCAGCTCTGACCCCTGAGACCTGGGTGGGGGGTGGACTTCACACTCTGGGCTTTGCTTCCTCTCCCATCAGTGCCCACCTCCCTGACTTTTATCAACGCCTTGACCCCAGTAGGGACCCATGTCCAAGGTGATCCCCAAACCAATTACAGAGGCGTGGGGGGCCTGGGCGCTGGGTGTCCCCGCCCCCGGGAAGCAGTGGGAACTGCTGACTCAGTGTAACTGGATCTCATCTCCGGTAATGAGCTGCTTTTCTAACCACACGCGGGGTTTCTCTCAATAACCACAGCAGAGCTGCCCGGTTCCTTCAGGAGGCGGGATAGACCGTCATTAGAGAAGCTGTCCTGCCTGGGACACACGCGCAGGGGAGGGAACTGGCTCGGAGTCACCATCACGCACTGGGCCCGGCGCCTGCCACTGGGTGGCCTCCCTGCAGGAACACAGCCTCCGAGCCAGTTCCTCAGCCAACAAGCGACAGTTAGGAGGCACCTTGAGGGGGCCAGCGTGGCTGGGTGAGCAAAGGGGTACGGGGGTGGGGTGGGGCGGGGCTGCTCGGCCTCCGTGCTCCCTGAGTGCCAACCCTAAGGATTTTCACTCATCTAATGAAAACCAAATGCACCTGAGATCAGGACTGGTGGTCACACATAGGTCACAAACACAAACGCAGCCTGGCTTGGGAAGATCCCTGCGGCCTAACGCGTATCAACACATGACCCCTGTGGGCTACCTTGTAGGGGTGTGGTTCTGTGCCCCTTCACACTAGGAGGTGACAGGCTAGGAGGGCCCCGTCAGGGGATAGTGGGCTTGGCTTCCGGAAGCTGGGCTCCAGTTGAAGGCTGGGCAGCTTTCCTGCTGCCCCCACCCCTACCATCCCCACCATGTCCCTTCACCTTGGGGTGGCTCCTCGCCCAGGCTGCTGGCCACGATCTCACGGATACGGGCAGGCACGGGGGTGGGCAAGGCCCGCCAGCCTCCCCCACGCACGGTCAGTGAGCGGTCTTCTCTGCTGGCCGTGGGGCTCAGGACAGTGTCCTCCAGCCTCTGCAAAACACCCACCACAGACACCTGGGCTGGGCGGGCCCTTGGACAGCTGTCAGACAAACACCCCCATGTAAGCCCACTGGAGTTAGCGGGGCCGACCACAGGGCACCCTCATGGTAGCGGAGTGCTCTGGAGAGGCCTGGGTGAGGCAGAGGTCACCCAAAGCATGTGCCTTGGTTTCTCCACCTGCCCAGTGGCACCCCGCCTGGCCCGGCACTGCTCTGGGCACCGGTGAGAAAAACGTGAACAGCGTGTCCTCAGAACACCTAGCCCAGCTTGTCACCGCGCCAGGCCCTTTGGCCCTGCTCCACCTCTGCGGGAGGCTTGCTGAGCACTCAGGGGTGCACTTCCTCAGGGGTGCCTGGTCCTCAGGGCCCCCAACCTCTCGCCCAGTTGCAGTGGGCAATCTCACAGTTTTCACAGTGGAGGTGGCAGGAAGGGGCCTGAACCTCACCCAGTGGCACAGAGCCTGTGGCAGGGAGGGGCTGACAACTGGTGGAAGGACAGAGGCTCAACCCACACCTCTCTTTAGAACAAGTGGCCCTGTCCACTGGAGGGGCACAGGCGGGCGCTGGGAGGGACAGGCAGTGGGAGGACAGTCCAGAGCAGCTGACCTGTCATGGAAAAGGTCCTGGGTGCCCAGAGACTGGTCCTGGGGGGCTTGGGCTCTGAGCTGGCACTCTGCCTTGACCGTGGGGATCTTTGCTGCCCTGGGAGGCACACCTGGGGACGGGCTGGGGGTGCCCTCAGGGGCCGTTTGGCTGGGTGTAAGAGTGGTGCTCACGGAGAAGACGTTCAGGGGCCTGTGGACACAGGGGCTGAGGCAGCCATTGAGGAAACCGCTGGACAGGAGTGGGTGCGGCCAGACAAGACCACCCAGGACTAAGGGCAGGTCACAGCTCCCCGCCCTGCCACGCGCAGAATGTCTGATTTTAAGGCAGTGAATTAAACATTAAGGGGTGACCGGATGCTTCCCCGGGATCCCGAGGACGGATGGCCACTCCCTGTGACTCTCCAGGGCAACAAACCAGGGTCCTGCTGTCACCCCCCTCAAGCCCCAGACTTCCCAAACTTGCCAACGTATGTCCAGATGCCCCGTCTCCAGGACCCCTCTCCCCGTGGCCCCTCAGAGCCGCTGCATGCTCCCCCACAGGGCATGCTCCCCCACCCTGTGGCTCCCCAGTCTTCCTGCCAGACCGGGGTCCTGCTGGTGACCACTGGGCAGCCTCCTCCCTTGCTGTCTTCCTCCTCCTGTGACTTTTCCTGGCTCTCCCCGAAGACCTCTCAGTCTTGACCCCCCCACCAGGCTCTGGTCCTCATGCCTGGGCTGGTGGGGGCAGAGGGCTTCCTGGGGGCCCCTCTGCTCCCCCCAACCTGTGGCCCTGGGTCACTCTCACACCATCCCCTCCTCCTGAGACCCCGGCCTGGCCTGTGCCACGCATGTCTACCATTAATGCTCCCTGCTCCTGACTCTCTGCGAGGACCAGGCTGCCAGTCACCCCAACCCGGCTCCTGCATGACACCTGGGAGGTAGCAGCCCAGTGACAGGCAGCCAGGCCTGCTGGACTGCACCCCACTGCCCTCCGGAGAGGAAGAGGCCTGGTCCTGGTCCCCCGGAGCTCAGCCCTCCTTCAGGAGCCCTGCGTGTCACCTGGGAGTTTGAATTTGAGTCCCGTAGGAGGTCTTGGGGAGGACCTTCACTCAACGTCCCCCCAGATGACCCGCCTCAGTCCTGCTCTGGGTGGGGCATGACAGCCCCTCTTGGGAGGAGGACAGGATGTGCCCGCTACTCTCCGGGCCACGCAACCGCCCGGTGCCCAGGCCACCCGAGCCTCTCCTGTCCTGGCCGGAGGGGCGGCTGGAAGGGGCTCGGCCACCGACGGCTCTGATCCGTTTGTCCGCACTCGGGGGAACCGAGGCTCCGGGGCGGCGAGAGCCAGCCCAGCCTGCAGGGACGGTCAGCTCCGGGAAGGGCTCCCTCCCAGGCCAGGAAGGCCTCTGCCCCGGCCCCCCTCCGCTCCGCTCCCCGGGGCATCCGCGGCGCCACCCGCTAACGGGAAGGCAGCAGCACGGCCTAAACTTGACTCATTCCTAACGTTTACAGAGGGTCACTTATTAGCCTGGGCGTCCCCAGAGGCGCTGGGGCCTAATGGGTTCCAGCTGCGTCCGGGTGCCTGCGATGGGCTCGGCCCAGCTGGAGCCGAGGGGGCGCGGCTGGGGGCGGCGTGGGGGGGCGAGCTCGGCCGCTCCCCCCCTCCCTCTCCCACCCTCGGGGTGTGAGGCAGCCCCGCTCCCACGGAAACAACGGAGGGGGAGGAGGGGGGGAGGGGCTCCGTCCAGGGCGGGCGGGAGGACTGCGGGGACCCTGGGCCTGGACCCCGCTGACACCGCCTTCCGGGCTGGCTCCAGTCTGGCCCAGAGGGGCT
>NW_017731367.1:7687230-7702604 GCF_001890085.2 Hipposideros armiger | reverse complement strand
TGTGGGCCCCCCCTCCCCCGGGCAGGGCCCCCCCTCCTGGCCGTCCACCTCGCAGCGGGGCTCCGGAGGGTGGGTGTCCGCTGTGACCTGGCAGTGCCCCAGGAGACTTAGAAGCCCCCCACGGGGCCCTCCATCGCTCCGCCAGGACACCAGGACTGGACATCAGTTTCCCCAACGACCCCAGGCTCACTTTTGAGCCCAGCTACGCCCCTTCCTTCTGCCTGCCCAGCTCCGTCCTCCAGCGCCCTAAAGACGCAGCTACGTCACAGCCCTGCTCGCCACCCAGTGGGCCCTAGAGACTGTGTGACCGTGGTGGGGCAGCGGCCCCTTCATCACCGCGGCCCCTTTCCGTGGCTGTGTGGAAGGGGAGAGCCTCCACCAGTAGGAACCGGGGCCCTGATCGACCCCACCTGCCTCAGAGCAGGACTCCTTTTAAGAGAACTGGCCTGGGGTCCCTGCTCTGCAGCTGGCAGCGCACTGGGTGACAAGGGGCCTGTCACCTGAGTGCCCCCCCACACACACACCCCAGCCTTCTCTCTTCCTCATCTGTGAAAATGTGTGTGTGGGAGGGGCCCAGAGACCAAGGCCACAGCTCTGTGGAGGGTCGAGGGTGGGGTCTCTGGGCCCCTCCCATAGTCACAGATGAAAGCGAGGCGGCTGGGAGGGCAGGTGGGGTTGTAGGTCAGAAAGGAAGCCAGTCAGTGAGTCTACCACTCCCTCTTGCTGGTGACCAGCTTCAAACTCCCTGCATGTCACCTTCTGAACCTCCAGGCTGCTAGGGAGACAGGGAGAGAGAGACAGTCTCTGACCTGGGCCCCAGGGCAGAGGAGGATGGACTCCCAAAAGGAACCCAGTGACTTCTGGATGGGGGAAGATGAGACTCCCCCAAACACAGACCCAAGTTAGGGAGACGCCTGGGTGGTTGTGATGAGCCCAGTGGCAGGAGGGAGCGCACCAGACCTCAGTTTAAAATCACCTTGGGAGAGGAGGTGTCCAGTGGATGACCCCCAACTCAACCAGGACACAGGCTGAACCCTCCTGGGGCAAGTCAGTGAGGAGTCGCAGTGTGTCCGGCCGGCTGTCCTGGGGCCTCTGCCCGATGGACAGGGTGAGTGCAACAGTGCCACCGTGTGGCTGCGAGGGGCGCTGCAGGAGGGTGCCGGCTGGGGCTGCGGCCCCCTGAAACACGAAGGGCCTGTGACTGCGCCAGTGAAGTGAGGCAGGGCGCTTGCCTCTCCAGGTTTCTCAGCAAACCCTTTCGTATTTGTTATCTTCTCCCATTCACTTTACAGTGAGGAAGTTGGGGACTTGCTCAAGGTCATCCCCTCACAAATGGTAGTTAGGACCGGGACCCCAGCTGGGGGTCCCCAAATACTGAGACGGTGATTACTGAGCCAGCATGTTACCACTGGCCAGAGAGTGGGACCCAGTGGGCTCGCTGGCCTTGGGTCTTCTCCCCAGGGGGCACCCCCAAGCCTGAGCAGAAGGCAGAGGGAGCCGCACCACCCACGGCCTGCCTTCCCCATCACTGCCCGCTCAGGCCCTCCTGAGCCTTTCCTCACCGGGCACACCCACAGGCCTCCCTGCACCCCAGGTGGTGGCTTTGGCCCTCACCAGGGACGGGCAACAGCTGAGGACAGAGCCGCCAGCCTAGTCCAGCCACCGGATGTCTGCTTGCTGTCCTTCCGCAGCTTGGCTGCTGCAGAGAGGGCCTCGGGCCGGGTGGCCGCTTGCCAGGCTCTATTTCCGTAGCAGAAAGAGCGCCTCTGTGTCTGGGGTAACACCTGGCCCCGCCGGCTGCCGTGCCGTGCCGTGCTGTGCTGTGCCTCAGCCCTGCTTAGCTTCGATCTCTCATCGGTTGAGGCCTGGAGACCTGGGGCGGGGTCATGCATCTCAGGGGTGGCAGTTTGGTCCTCAACTAATAATAAATGGGAGGTCCCGGCCAGGCACTGAGCCAGGCACTGGGGATGAGGAGGACAACTTCTTACTCCTCTCTGGGCCCCACCCCAAGCCCCCAGCACGGCGGATGCCTTGGTACGCAGCGGGCTCAGACAGGCCACGACATGAATGACTGAAAACCCAGCCTAAGGTATGAATCACTAACTGCAAAATGACTAATATCAAGGAGCACTTGGGAGGGCGAGAGCCCCGTCAGTCACGTTTGCTCCCGTGTCGCCTGTGCCCACACGGGCTTCCTGGAGGAGATGGCAGGTGAGTTGGACCTTGAAGGAGAAGCAAGAGCCCAACAGCCAGAGGAGGCACACATCAGGCGTCCCGGTGGAGGGAGCAGTGGAAGCAAAGCAGCAGGGTGGGTCTCCAAAGTGTGCAGGGTGGGGGGGGGCCTGGAGCAGGGGAGGGTGTGGGCAGGGGGTTAAGGAGGCAGGAGCGGAAACTGTCAAGGTCTGTGGGGTCCTATCTTTGGACCATGGGCTTGGGGGAGTGGTGTTCTGAACGGAGAGGGCGGTGTGGCCTGTCCGATTAGCTCAGTGACCCTGGCTGTGTCAGCGCAGTGGACGGGAGGTCCGGACGTGGGCCTCCTTCCCCTCCTGCATCCTGGTTTGGCACAGGGAGCAGCACAAGGCTTGGCTCTTGGCATGTGGCTGACGAGGGCCTGCCATACCACCGCGCTCTCCAACCATCCCAGCTCCTGTCCCATGGATGGGCTCACTCAGGCCCTGGAGATCCCCGGAGACCATCTGTATCACCCCATTGTACAGATGGGGACCCTGAGACAGAGACAACCAGTGACAGAGCCAGCACCAGGCCAGGACACCACAGTGCCAGCCCCTGAGCTCAGACGTCTGGCTTGGCTTTGTCACTGTGCCACCTCCTTCCCTGACCTTCTGACGGCACCTCTCTCCCCTCCACCCCCCTCAGGTCGCGCACTTTGGAAATCTATTCAATCTCTTGAGGACAGAAATTCCACACAGGAAGCATTTCCCTTCTCCTTGGGGATTCCCAGGGCCCCCGAAACCCACGAGGAGAAACTGTCTTTAGCAAGTTAAAATGTGGAGGCCCAGGGAGGGTGCTGTGAGCAGCGAGCGGTCCCCGGGCAGCCATTAGAGCCGCGGTTACATTACGAAGTTCCTGCTTTTACAGACACCTGCGGGCTGCACACAGTGAGGTGGATGGACAGAAGTTAGAGGGAAAGCAGCGCCGTGGGGGATGGGCTGGGGTCACCGTGAACGGGCGGGGCGCTAGGTTTGGCCGGAGCTGGGGGCACAGTCACCCACAGAGCTTTCGTAGCTGTGTGGGGCCCAAGTGACAGAGCTGGAGGTTTGAGGAGCCCCGAACACACAGCCAGCTCCCACGGTCTGCAGCGGCCAGGCCTCACATGCTGTAGGTGGTACAGTGTCTTTGGAAACCGTCCGGCTGTACCTACTAGAGCTGTCCATATGTGAACCCCTGATCAGCATTTCTGCTCCTGGGTACACAGCCAACAGGAACGTGTGCGCATGGCACCTGCAGACATGCACCACATGCTGGTGGCGGTGCCGCTCGCAACAGGCCACGCTGGAAACAGCTTGAATGGCTGGCTAACGGCGTGGCACGCTCACACAGCAATGGCAACAAGGCCGCTCCAGGCAGTGCCACCTTCTGAGTGGCTTTCCCAGATACAGGGCCGCATGCAGAGCATGGGTATGCGTGCTTCTGTTCGGGGCAAGTTCCCACTCAGGCCAGACGAAGCTATCGGGAGGCTCCTGCCATGCTGGTGACGCCTTGTGGGTGCCAGGCGCATGGGGGGCGCCCCGGGAGGCTGCACACTGAGGGTGTCCGCACGCTTCTGCGTGTGGGCTGTACTTCAACCCAAAGCAGAGAGTACGTCCCGTGATAGTTTCCTCCCAACGGCCGCTTCCTCGAATATGGGGCTCTGCTCTTGCCCCCACACTTCGTGGGCAGTGTCTTTCCATTGTTCATTGTTCTCCAACCTACCGCCGATGCGCCCATGGGTCCCCACCCACTGCGCCACCCACCACCAGTCGCAGGACGGTCCCCCCACTAGCCCGCTCACATGTTTGTTTAGTCCTCCGCCCCCAAACCAGACGTCAGCAAATACAGCCAAACCTGGCTGCCACTCATTTGTAAATAAAGTTTTATTGGAACAGTACACACCCATTTGCTCACATACTGTTTACTAGAGTTGAGTAGTTGCTACAGAAGCTTTACGGTTGGAAAGCCTAAGATATTAATTACCTGGCCCTTTCCGAAAAACATCTGCCAGCTGCTCTAATCCATCGATCCACCCCGCCCCCACCCCTCCCCACCCACACCATCGTCTCACATAATAAGATAGTGAGTGCTCCAACAAGCCTTCTCTCTCATGTATCGGGGTTTTCTCTATCAGGCCCGTCTTATTGACACAAACTGTTTCAATTTGTCCCCACATTACAAAAGCATTGCTGTTACGTGCCCCACGAGGTACCCTTGCAGTCAAGTTCCCCTGTGCTGCTAAATCCGGGGGTCCACTCATCCCCCTGATCTGTTAGCAGCATGTGGACTAACCACCTCCCCGGAAACACTCTCTTCGCAGCCTTGCAGACGCCGCACTCTCCCATCATTCTCACCTCACTGGCCCCCTATCTTCGTCTCCCGGGCTGGTTCCTTCTGCCCCCCCCCACTCAGTGCAGGAGAGCTCCAGCTCCTGCCTGCACACCCACCTGCGGGGTCCCACACAGCTGCCCCCATGCCGACAGCCCCTGACGCTTGTCTCCACCATGGCGCTCTCCCCGACACCAGATCCGTGCGTCCCTGGCCTCCTGCCACTGGGATGCTAGCTGGCTTCTCCACTCAGGTGTTCGAAGCAAAGCCTCGAGCGTACTATAGTTACACTAGGCGTAGAAACTTTTGAAAACTCTCGATATGTTTGGAAATTAAGGTATTTGTACCACTAGATAATCCATGGATAAAATAAGGAATCACAATGGAGCTTAGAAAACAGTTTGGCTAATAACAATAAAAATCAGTGTATGACAGTTTACGGGATGCAGACAAAGCCTTGCTGGGTAGGCAAAGCATACATTTCGAAAAAGGAGGCGGGGATGTGAAGAGGAGCGGCCACCGTGGGAAAGTCTGAGGTCCTTCCCGTTACACATCGAGTCACCATGTGACCCAGCGACCCCACTGCTGGGGGTGCACCCAGAAGAAGTGGAAACGGGGCTCTGACGGACGTTTGTGCGTCGAGCTCGAGCAGCATCACTCATATAACTAAAGGGAGACACAACCCAACTGTCCGTGAGCAGAGGGAAGGCTAACGTGGCGTGGTCCCTCCACACACTGGAGTCTCGTTCAGCCTTAGAAAGGAAGTCCATTCTGACACCTGCTGTAGCACGCAGGGGCCCTGAGGACATCGTGCTGAGTGACACAAGCCAGTCACAGAAGAACAAACACTGTGTGATCCCACTTATACGAGGTCCCTAGAAGAGTCAGATTCATGGGGACAGAGAGTAGATGGTGGTGCCAGGGGCTGGGGGATGAGAGTTTCATGGGGACGGAGTGTTAGTTCAGGGAGGTGAGAAGATTCCAGACATGGTCAGTGGGGACGGCTGCACAGCAGTGTGAATGTGCTTAACACCACTGAACCGTACACCCAGAAACGGTAAAACGGTGAATTTTATGTATTTATATTTTACCAAGTTTTCTTTCAAAGTTAAAAGTTAAAAAAAAAACTAAAAAAAAAAAAAGATTGCAAATCAGTGACCTAAGCACACATCTCATAAATAAGATAAGCAACAAACCCAAAGAACTGAAAAGCAAAGAAATAATAATGGCACAAATTAATGAAATAGAAGACAAAGAACTACAAAAAACCGGTACCAAAAATGAACGAGGGAATGCCACTTTGGGGTGATCAACTCGCTCGGCCTGCCTGGGATTTCAAGTCCTGGGTCCCAGGCAGCTCTTGGGTCTCAAACCCCTCAACGCCTAGGGACTGGTGGTCACCCTGTTTCAGATCCTCAGACAACAAAAAGACAGTGAGACGATATTGGGGGCAGCTTTTACCAGTAAATACACGATTTTGGCTATAATGGACAAATTCCTGGGAAAATGCCACAAATGAAAACCTAACCCAATGGAGAGTCTGAACAGTCCCAAAGCGATTAAAGGACCTGGTCCAGAATCGTGCTGACCAGCATTAGCCCTCGCACTGCCCGGCTCCTCCGAGCACCAGCCTTTTCCATGTGCTCCCTCCAGACCCTCAGAGAATCCAGCCTCACAGGGGGCTCTGGCGCTGTGCCAGGGGTAGCAGCCTGGCTGGATGGACTGGGATGTCAGGGGCCCCTCCAGCTTGGGCACCGGTCAGGCCTCGTCGCAAACGAGACCGCGCCCCCATCCTCAAGCCACGCCTTGCCCAGGCCCCTCAGTTTCCCCGTCTGCAGCCGGAGGAGCTGGGGGGTTCCTGCCACCCAGGCTGGACAGGCCTATCTGGGCCCTTGGTGGCGCCCGCCTGCCTGCTCACCCCGGTGTGGTGGCACCAAGATCTCAATCACTGCAAATAACAGGTGTTGGCTGTGGGCAGAGCAGACCGCACCCAGGCTGCCCATAGCCTCCAGACAAGCCTCCTACAGGCAGCTGTGTTTCCCAGGCACCGAGGTCCACTGCAGCGTGGGTGCATCCTTGTTTCTCCCCCAAACCGGTCTGTGACCACGGTCACTGGTTTCCACCCTGGAGTCCCTATTTTCCCAGATCTAGAGGGACTGATGGAACCCTCACCGGCTGACGGAACCAATGGGACCCCCGGGCAAAAGCCTTCCCTCCCTCCACCGTTGATCAGTCCCCTCTCAGGGCCTCAGACAGCTGAGACCCCGTGGGAGCTGGACAGAGAGTGTCACCCACCCAGGGCCACCTCCCTGCTCTCGTACCATCTCATGCTGGTACCCTGGCTTGTCACGTTCTGTCCTGTGAGGGCTCCTGTGTGTGTGTGTGTGCACATGTGTGCAGTGACGCCACTGTTACCTAACCACCTGGCGCCACCTGTGGGCAATTACCGTTCTCCGGGGACCTGTGTTGTTCATATAGGGCCATGTCACCCCCTACAGCGTAGTTCCGAGGTTCTAAGAACTGGGTTAATGAACAACCCTGAGTCAGCCACTGCGTGGGCCTTCACTGGGATCCCCATGGGGTCAGTCAGGGTGGGGACTGCCTGGCTGTGTGGCCAGTGTCAGGCGGTGGCAGAGGGAGCGCCTAAGCGGGTGGGATCACGGGGCTGGGTCGGCTCTGGGAAGTAGGGGTGAAGGGGAAAGGGCCATGGGGGCAATTCCAGTCGTTATTGTTGTTATGCAGGTGGGTGATAAGGGGAAACACAGAACTAGAACTTCTGGAACTCACAGGATAGATATTGGGGAGGGGAACTCACAGGATAGATATTGGGGAGGGTCCCACCCACCCACCCACCCGTGGGCAGAGATGACAAGTGTCTCTGGGGAAGGACTACCTACCGGCCTCCATACTCTGCCGCAAAGAAAGCAGTGAACTAGACCACAGAAGGGCAGGCTGGGAGACTCCTCTGTCTCTCCCCACCCCCAGTGCTGCCAGCCTGAGGCTCAGGGAGCGGGGCTGAGCTCAGGCAGCCGACTCAGCCTCCCAGCCCCCCGTCGGTCTCCCCCATCTGCACTTGCGTGTTTGTGTGTATTGTGTGTGTGCTCCTGTTGACCACGTGAGCATGTGGGAAGTGCCCCTTGAGCCGAGGAGGTGTGGCTTCTGTACAGGGCCCCTTCCCTCTCAAGGTGCCCTTGGAGCCTGGCAGGGGGGTGCTGGAGGGCAGCCGCCCAACTGACCTGGATCGCGGTGTCCAGCCCCAGCCGGGACCGCTCGGTGGCGTCCCCATCGCCGGGCTCGCTGGAGGCAGAACTCATTGCAAGCGGAGCGAGGAACCCAGGAGAAAGCTGGGCTCTGCAGCCAGGGTGGCTCCTCCTGGAACTCCTTCTGCAGGGGACCCACACCTGTGTAACACTTGCTTCCGTCCTGGGCTCTCAGCTGCCCCTTCTGGGTTGGGACCATGTGGACAAGCAAGCGCTTAAGTGTTGCTGTGGCAACCGCGACGCTGAAGGCTGGGTTTCCCTGGAAACAGGAGTCAGGCCTTGTTGCCATGGGGACTAAGGAACGCTGTTGTCTGGAAGCCGTTTTCGGGAGACCTGGAGACGCCCTGGGTGACGCTGTCCACCTGAGCCACCACACCCGGGGAGGGGCTGGCCTCCCCCAGACCCCCCACCTGTGGGGAAGGGCCCTTCCATTGGGTGGCCACACACCAGGTGCAGGTGGCGTGCAGACCACAGGTTCTCCTGATGAGAACCAAGAACCAGAAGCTAGTGACTCCCCCATAAGATATGAGAAGGAATTTGGAGGCCACAGTGCACTGGCCTGTAGCAGAGGGGTGGACTGAGGCGTGGGGAGGAGAAGCCACCCGCAGGGACCCACGGAGGCCTCATCTTCTTAACCTTGCACCTGGAATGTGATTTCCCTCTGGCCCCCCTTCAGGGTGACCTGCCCCATGGGTAACGTGCTTCATACTTAACAGGGGAAGGGCGTTTCTTCTCATTCCCCTGAACCTTCCCAGAGCCACACAGAGAACCACAGGGACCCTCCCAGCTTATCCATCAGGGCTGTGGCACCCCACCCCAATGGGGGAGGCGAGGAAGCGAGTGAGGGTTGTCCCTGCAGACACTGAGCTCTCCTCCCAGTCGGGGTCTCCTGGGGCCTCTGGACTGAGTCTGGCACTGGACGTTCAGCCAGGGCAGCGTCCCCCACGCACGGGAGTGGGCCCTGCACAGGAGCACCTGCCCCTCTAATGAGAGGGGTCATTTGGGCAGCCCTGGGGATGGGCGTGTCCCTGAGACTCCCAGCGATCCGGGCGCCTCTGAGGCAGCCCAGGAGAAGGGACCAGGCAGTGAGGACAGACACTTACTGGATGAGCACATCTGTGCCCAGTGCTGCCTGCGGGGAGCCTTCAGAACCAAAACTCACTGAAGGGGGGGCTTGTGCTCTGTCTTCCTGATGTCCTCGGGGTCCCTGTTCCCCCACCCTTCCTGAGAGGACCATCACCAGGGTGTCCCATGCAAAGGCAGGCCAGGTTCTCGGGCCAGACACAGCCCCACTGGGTCCCCAGGGCTGGCATGGGGTTTATTGGACAGTTCCTGGGGGACAAGGGCCTTGTCAGTCCTCTGGACTAGTGGTGACTTCCATCTCCCACAGTCACACAGCAGAGGCCCAGGCTCAGAGCCCAGGGGACCCACACCATGGTCTGGCCACCGCCCTGGCGCCCAAGGCTGCCTCTAGCACCCCTAGCACCCCCGAGTCCTGGAGTCTGTGTGGATCTGGAGGACCGAGCCCGGAGGAGCTTGGGAGAGGTGGCGGGGAACAGGGGAGGGGCAGGACAGCATTACCTGCTGCCTGAGGTTGTGGCCCTGCTCTCTGGTGAGAGTTGCTACTTGGGGGCTCAATGTGGGGTGCTCAGACAGTGGGGGGTGGGGGGTGAGGAGGCTTCAGAGGTCAGTGTGACCATCTGTGAAGGTCACTCTGATGAGTCAAAATCAGACTTCATTCACTGGAAACCAGGAGAGCTGGCGTCCCTGTGGCGGGTGGGGCCATGCTGCCCGTGCCGTCCCCCCGCGCCGTCCCCGCGCCGTCCCCCCCGCCCGACCCTAACGTCCACCTCGCCTGTTCTCTGCTGCTCTGTCTAGAGCACCCTCCATGCCCACCCCTGCACCCTCTCCTCCAGGATGCCTTTCCCGCCCCCATGGGCCCGGCCCCTCGAAGCTCACACTGACCCTATGCATACCACCCAAGGTCTCACCTCTTGGCGGCCATGCTCGCGGCTCCGGGTCCTGGGTCACATGGGCTAGGAGATCCCCGAAAGCAGAGTCAGCCCTGGCCTGGGCACAGCCCCCAGGGAATTTTCTGAACCCAGTGGGGGGTGTGGCAGAGGGCCTCACCATGCAGGGAGCATCTCTGGGATGGGCTGGCGGGCAGGGCGGGGCTCAGCGGGGCCCACAGCTGGTCCCCACCCACATCCTGGTGGTGCTGGGCTTGGCTGGCTGCTGGCCAGGGCTCTGGGCCCTGACACTGCTCCCCGGGGCTGGGGAGAGTGCTGGGTGTCTGCGGGCAGCCAGGACCATGCTGTGGCCTCGCCCACCACCACGGCCTAGCACATGGCCGCCTCCTGCCTTATCTCTGCTGAGGAAGGACCCTCCAAGACGGGACATGGCTGGGTTTTGTCATTGTTTCCTCCTCCAAGGGGGACCCGTACTGGTTTTTACTTGGCACCCACCACGTTTACAGTGACAAGTCACCCACAGCTGGGTTTCCAGCTCCCCTGGGACAATCTACAGTCCTGGCCTTGCCAGGCCCAGGTGTGGCCAGGGGGACACAGGGGCTGGGGTGGGGACTGGGTAAGGTGAGGCAGAACTCAGCTGGCCTCAGTTTTCCTGCTTCCTGCTGGCCCGAGGGCACCACAGTTTGCCACCCCTGACCCAGACCCTCCCCAATAGGGGAGGGACCTCAAATTTGTTCACAGCACAACACCGGGTTACTCATGCCTTTGGTTGGCCTTTCTTGTCCTCGCCCTGACAGACGGGGCTGCTGTGGACGGGACACTCAGCCCTGACATATCCTCCGAAGTCAGGTCACATGGAGGACAACGTGGGGAAGAGGGCAGGAGGTGGTGCCTTCTGTCCCAGCCCCAGTCGGCCTCCAGGCTGTGGGTCCCACCCCAATCGGCTCTGGGATCTGCCTGTGTTTCTATCACTGTCTGTGCTCTTAGGTGACTGTGCCCCCAGGGACCTACACCTTCACTAAAGAGCTAGTTGTACACCCCGCAGACATAACACTGTCCTCTCTTTGAAGAACAGTGTAGGAGTGGCTTCTGCCTGTGGCCATGGCTCAGTGACTCAGGTTCATGGCCCCTCTGGGGCGTGTCCCCTGCAGGCACCGGACAGGAAGTAGGTGCGTTCTGCAGCTGTACAACCTTGTTTGGGACACTGGCTGGGGCACCGGCTCGACACCACCCAGAACTGCTGACTGGTGCCAAGGCTGCCTACCCTGCTGCCTGCTGGGTGGGCACCCCAGGCCACTGGTCACTGTCTGTGTGTCTGTGTTCTCCTGGCCATCTATCTGTCCATGCCTGAGTCCTGGCCTCGGGACAGCAATGGAGGCCCTGTAACTGGCTGGATCAGAGGGGCCCCTGGGAGGCTCATATTTGGGACACTACCAGGTCAGCCTCTCGGGGTCCCCCTAGTGGACCCCTGGGCACTTGTACTCAGGAGAGAAGACTCACTACTTTCCCTCTCCGTCCAGTTCTTAGGGCCTTTCTTTGCATCTGACCCCCTGCCAAGAAACCAAGAGGGAGCTGTCAGCCCTGGTTGGTGGGGGAACCCAGGTGGGGTCAGTCCTGAGAGGTTCCTTGGGGCAGAACCCACCCTGTAATCATCCACTCAAGGGGTTGCCTGAGAATGATGGCATAGGCAGGCCATGGGGGATGGTCCTGGGGAGGGGGTGCTAGGGTGACTCATGGGCACTGCCCTCTGACACATGCTCTTGTGGGATGGCTAAAGTGAACCCCCAAATACTGCACTGCAATGAAGAAAGGCGCCTGGGGAGGGTGCCTCTGCCTGGGGCTGTTGGGGCATCAGGTTGCTGGGGTGGGGGGATGGGGGGGTCCAGTTGTAAGAGCTAAAGCTGCAAAACTGTTAGAAGAAAACAGGGGGGCATCTTCACGGCCTCGGGCTTGGCAGTGATCGCCTGGATATGACACCAAAAGCACAGGCAACAAAAGAAAAGAAAGATAAGCTGGACAAATTAAAAATGTTGCTGCATCAAGAGTGTGAAAAGGCAACCCACAAAACGGAAGAAAATATTTGCCAATCGTACATTAGAATTAATATCCAGAATACATAAAGAACTCTTACAACTCAACAACAGAAAAACCCAAACAGCTCAATTTAAAAATGGGCAAAGGACTTGAACAGACGTTTCTCCAAAGAAGATACAGGAATGGTCCACAAGCCCGTGAAAAGATGCTCAACATCACTGACCACATTAAAACCCAATGAGACGCCACCTCACACCCATCAGGACAGCTGCTATCAAAACCCCCAGAGATGACAAGTGTTGGGGGGGGGCGTGTGGAGAAGGTGGAACCCTGGGCTCTGCTGGTGGGAACGTGAAAAGGTGCAGCCGCTGGGGAAACAGTGTGGAGGTTCCTCAAGATTAAACACCGTGAGCACGTGGCCCAGCGACCCCACTCCTGGGTCTGTACTCAGAGGAGCCGAAAGCAGGGGCTTGAAGAGACATTTGCACAGCCACGTTCACAGCAGTGTCCCTCCCGACGGCCGACAGGTGGAAGCCACCAAGTGTCCATAGACGGATGACGGACAGCAAAGTGTGGTCTTAAAAGGAAGGAAATTCCGACACATGCCTGCAACAGGAGCATGAGTGGACTCACACGGCGTTTGTCTCTTCGAGGCTGGCTTCTTTCACTCAATACAACGTCCTCCAGCAAAGCCTCACTCACTCGAGGTCCCTGGAGGAGTCAGACTCAGAGACAGAAGGTAGGACAGTGGTGCCGGGGCCTGGGGAGGGGAGGGGCTTCGTGTTTCATGGGGACAGAGTGTCGTTTTGGGAAGAAGAGTTCTGGAGGTGGGTGGCGATGGTGGCACAACAATGTGAATGTTCGTAATGTCACTGAATTGTCCATTTAAAAAATGGTTAAGATGGTAAATTTTACGTTATGTTGATTTGTTACAATAAAAAATACCAAAACAAAACAAAACAAAACAAAAAAGCCCAACTACAAGACCAACGAGCCAAGCCTGCCTGCAGCATGTGGGGGCGGGTTCCCCCACACCCGGCAGCCTCAAAGGAGGGCCAGTGGCTTCTTCGGTCCAGGCTGACGACAGGTTCCACATTTCAGGGGACAATCGGGGGAGCTCCCGTCTGGCCCTGGGCTGACCGAATGGCCCCTGGCAGGCAGAACTGGCCACCCCGTGTGGCTCTTCTCCCCATCCTTGTCGAGGCCCTCGGAGCGCCCCTCTCCCCACACACCCCTGTGCACCCCTGTGCTGGGCTGTGGCTGCCACTGGCCTCCTGCCGCTGGCCGAGGGCAGGCACTTTGCAGGTGATGATGCTGGTCCGCCTCACGTCTGAGTCTCCTTGGGCGGCCCTGAGTACCTGCAACCCCCTGGACAGCTCCCTTCTCAGGGCCACCCCTCTGCAGGTTTCTCCTCAGCCTTATTCCAGCACAGCTGACGGCGTTTCATGTGAGGAGGGGTCTGCCTGCCTCCCCAGCCCACCCCATTAGTCCTGTGCGTTTTCTGCTTGACGGAACGGCATGGGTGGCAGATGATGTGTGTTTATGCAGCACCAGGAGCCCTGGGAGAGCTGGGTCCCTGCGGGACGAGGCTCGGGGCCCTCGCTGGGCACAGGACCCCCTCCGCCCACCGTGCCCCTCTCAGGGGGCGGCATTTTCACCCCCCGCCCCCCGCCATACCAGAGATGGGAGGACGGCGCTGGGCCTGCTTAGCCAGCAGGGCCTCTGGGTGGTGGCGAGTGGTGAGGACGGTCCCTGGGCCGTAAGGATGAGGGGCAGTGGTTTAACTCCCAGACTCTGCAATGTACTGAGGTCCTGTGACCCAGTGGAAGAGGCCTCAAGAAATCACTGGGGACTGGGGGCGACGGGGTGGGGTTGCACCAGGCGTCACTGTGCGTGAGATTGGAGCAGCCTTGTGTCCGTCACGGCATGGCGGGTGACGTGGGTGCTGCACAGCTGTGCCGTGACTGAGGGGACAGCAGGAAGAGCCTGCGAACAGAGTGTGACTCCACCAACCAGGAAGACCGGAGAGGGACGCTGGGCGCGGGTGCTGGCCGTGTCCCTTGGGGGGCTCCTCCCGGGCGCCTGGCCTCCCTTCTCTGCAAGCCCCTCGCCACTTTGGGATTGTCACGCCTCACCTGGTGCCCAGATGCCGCAGGCTCCCGAGATTCCATTCAAGGAGTGTTTGGGTGGAAAGCCCCTCCCGCCCCTCCTGCCCAACACACTGGGAATTCCTGAAATACAGGATCCGTGCACCCCAAGGTATGAGTTACACTGAAGGGTGGAAGCAGCACAAACACGTCCGAGGCTGGCGGGTGTGCGACCGGCAAACCCCTTCCCGAGCCGCCAAGGCCCGTGGAATGTGCCAGACCTTCCACACTGCTGCCCACGCCAGGGTCCTCCTCCCACCCGCCCACGCTGGGTCCCCCTCTCTGGCACACTGCCTGCACCAGGTCCCCTTCTCTGCCCCCCACTCCGCACCCCCACACTACTGTCCACGCTGGTCCCCTTTCCCCGGCTCATGGCACTGCCCTGTTGGGGCCTGCAGGCCTCGGTGGCCCCTCCATGGTCAAACCCTGCCTGCCCGGCCGGGGTGGGGCAGGGGGCACCTATGTCTCCTCTGCTGGCAGCCCCATCATACCCGCTCTCTCTGCTCTGCCCGTGCCGGTCCAGGGGGAGCTCACATCCAGTTTCCTGGGACTTCACTTGTCCACAACTGTGTGACGCTGTCCAAGGGCCTGCTGTGTGCCCACTGTGTGCCCGCTGTGTGCCATCTCCAGGATACACTGAGGAGCACCCCCGCCCAGGGGGACAGTCTGACCTGTGACCTTCTGGCTTCATCCCCTCCCAACTGCCATTGCTCACAAGATGGGGGCCCCTCACCTCCTCCCCTAGCGGGGAAAGGATGGTCACCTGCACCCCCTTAGGGAGGATGGGGCCGCTGGGTCTCCTGAGAGAATTCAGGGGACAGTTGTGAGACTCTTGCGAAAGTGGGGCTGGAGGAACATGAGAATCCAACTCAGACAGTGACCCAGGGTCAAGGTGAGGGCTGCAGGACCAGCTCCTCTGCAGCAATGCCCGTTCCTACTGGTCAGAGTCTCCTGGAGACGGAGGGGCCATGCAAAGGGCAGTGTGTGTGTGTGTGTGTGTGTGTGTGTGTGTGTGTGTGTGGAGGGGGGGTGAGGTGGGCCGAAGGTACGTGGGTCCATGGCTCTGAGCAACAGTCCCAGGGGAGAGGCACACATGTCTGGCCAACCCCAGAGGACAGGGCTGGGCCAGGTTGGAGACAGGAACTCTGTCTCTTGCTTGACTGTGTCACGGACTCCCCTGTAAGGTGGTGAGCTCCCCGTCCTAGGAGTCATGAAAGCAGAGGCCACTCACTGGGGCTGCAGCTCCTCAGAAAGGCCTTCAAGTACCAGGAAGTGAGTGCCATGGCTCCTGGCTCTGCCCACAGCTCCCCTGGTGTCTGAGGCCCACGCATGGGTGGGGCCAGGGGCTCCCCTGGAGGGCTGTGCGCGCTCTCTGTGATAGCTGTCTGGGGGCTGTCTCCATAGTCACTGTTTGCAGAAGCTCC
>NW_017731367.1:7684153-7686883 GCF_001890085.2 Hipposideros armiger | reverse complement strand
CTGACACGGCCTTGCAGGGGGAAGAGGCGGGATTCATGCGTGGATTTTGGTGGGCACCGGGTGTGAGACTCCCAGCTTGGAGCGGTGCACAGGTGCTGAGGGGAATGTTTAGGTTGCTATGGAAATGCAGCCTGCAGCCCTGGCTTGAGGTTGGTTGCTTCCAGGCTGCCCCAGAGAGAGGCTGCTGGGAAGTGGTTGCTCCAGGGGGCACCCCCACACTCGGAGTCTGGGGCAGCCACTGCCCTGCCTCACCGTTCTCATCTGAGCAAAGGGGATGCCATGTCTCCAAACCCCTAATCTGGCGGGGAGGCCCTGAGTCACAGAGACCCTGAGGCTCTGCTGTTGGGGTGAGGGTGGGAGGGGGACACCAGGAGTAGGCCCTCACCTCTAGGGACAGCACAGGCCTGGGAGGGCGGAAGTCCTGCGCCTGGGGCAGAGGCGGAGGCTGGAGATGGGAGGGCGGAGCTCAGGGAGGCCCCGCCCACCCGCTCTTGATGTTCCTAATTGTTAGCGACTGACTCACCTCACATCAAAGGCTTGGTCCCGGTTCAGCTACTTAACCTGCTGCACCAATCCTCGCTCATCAGTCACTCTGCAGCTGCTCTGTGGGAGCCGGGGCTGGGCCTACCTGCGGCCCTGCCTGTCACCTGGGCCCTGCCTGTCACCTGGCCAGCTGCCTCTTCCCGTCTCTGCAGCTCCCAGCTCGAGGGCTGCCCTGTGCCCTGGACCCACCATGGCCGTGCAGGTGCCCCTGTGGCACCACTACCTGCGGGCTATCCGCTCGCGGGAGGCGGCCCGGGTGCAGGAGTACCAGCGCGCCGAGGACGTGCTGCTCACAGTGCTGGAGCACGTGCACACCCTGGATGCCCGCTTCCTCGTGGATTACTCCCGAGACCTGGAGGCCTTCCAGTTTGCCCTGCGCTCGTCGGACGGCCCGCTGGACATGGAGGTGCCCCTGAGCGTGGAGGCTGCAACCCTGCTGATTGAGGAGCCGGGGGACGCCCAGACCGGGGATGGCACCGTGTCCTGCCGCCTAGGTGTCCCCAGGGAAGGGGCCGGGCTGGAGACCTGGATGACTGACGATGTCTTCACCGCCTCCTCCTCAGAGGACAGCACCAAGTGCATAGGCCACATTGTGCCCAGCAAGGTCCTGCAGGTCCTCAAGGACTGTCTGGTGGCTGCCATCGTGCACTGTAAGCACCACGGCCTCATCGCACCAGGTGTGTGTGTGTGTGGGGACGTTCTTCACACATGAGTGCACACGTGTGTGACGGTTCCGTGTGCGTGTCAGGGGCAGCGAGCTGGGGACATCTCTCTGAGGTCACTTGTAGCTCCGAGAAGACATGTGTCATGTTATTGAAGTTTTCCACGATGATCTGGGTAGTAACGGTTAGCAGCCAGAAACGGGCAAGCGCCTTGTTTTCCAGCTGATCTGCTTGACGAGAGTTCCTGGCACGGTTCTGGGCCAGTGGCTCCGTTATCAGTCCCAGCCAGATGTGACAGTCCTCACAGCTGTCCCCACGTCCAGCACCTGGTCACATTGCTCTGGGTTGGGGGGACTCTGTGTGTGCATGTGTGTGCATGTGTACGTGTGTGACTGTAGGGTTGTGAGTACATGTGTTGCACACATGGGCATGTACATGTGTGAGTCTGCACACACGAATGTGGGGGTGTGCGTACACGCACATGTGTGCACAGGTCTGCTTCAACTTAGGGCCCAGTTGCTAATTGGCGTCTTGGGCCCGGAGTGGGCTCTGTGGCCAGGTACTTTCAGGTGAGCCAGGGTTCTGGCCTCAGTCTCTCCTCTGGGGCCTTGTTGATGTGATGTGGGAGGTGGCAAACCCCAAGGTGGGCGGGGGCAGAAGTAGCAGACTCCCCTCCAGCAAGACCATGAGGTGCTGGAAGGATGGGCTCAGCCTGTGCAGGGCCCAGGAGAGCAGGGGCCCAGGGTGAGGGAACCCAAATGCTGAGGGTCAGGAAAAAGATGTCAGGCTGTCCTGGCAGGCGGCTAGGAACTGAAACAGAAAGCTCTGCTTCCCTTGGGAGGGACAGGTGCAGGGTGGGGTGGCTGCCACCTGGTATTAGTCTGGCCCTCACATCTGCTGTGAGACCAGCAAGGGGGGATTGTCAGCCCACCTGAGGGCCAGTGACCTGCCTGGGCTGCCCAGTGTGTGGAGCCCTGGTCTGGCTGCACACCCAGGCTCAGACCCACCTGGTGGCATGGGGACCTCAGCCATCTGGGCCCACAGGGCCAACCTTTCCTCCTGGGTGCTTCCTGTGGGTTCTGGGGAATCCGGGTATCCGTTAGAAAGCGGCTGTACTTCTGGACAGACGTGTAACATAGGAGGGGCGTCTTCCCATTCCAGCCTTTCCCCAAACCTACATGGTGACCTGGGGCACGTGACCACCACTCAGGGTGATGATAAACATTGCCCTCACAGGGTGGCCGAAGGCTGTCATTAAGAACCTGGCCCGCCGACATCTGATCTGATCATCTCGGAGCCTTCCAATTATGGCAGACAGCTTTGGCAGGGCCCTTTCTGTCTATTACTGTAACCTAATATGGGGGTTCCCGCCCTGTCACCTGCAGGCCCTTCTCCTCACCTGGGAGACAGACCCACCAACTGATTGAGCACAAGGCTTTGCCCAGCCCTTCAGGCACTTTCTAGGCTGCCAGACCTCTCCTTACCGTCCTCAGGTCCCCACCTTCCTCAGGTCCCCAAAGTCCTC
>NW_017731367.1:7675980-7683755 GCF_001890085.2 Hipposideros armiger | reverse complement strand
CCCACCTTCCTCAGGTCCCCACCGTTCTCAGCTTCCTGGACGAGAAAGCAGCCGCACCCCGGGGCTGAGCACCGGGCACACAGGGAAATTCCGAGCATTGCCTCCTGACACTTCCCTTAAGAGGAGTGTGCAGCTCCAGGTGACAGGGTTCAGGCTGCCCCTGGGAACCGGTGAGACCAGGCCGGACTGAGGTGGGAGTGGCTGGGATGGGCAGCAGGTGTGGTTGGCTGCCACCCAAGCCACCATTTCATGGACAAAAATGTGTGACCACTGGTAAATAAGGAAATGAAGCCGCCGCAGCTTTGCGTGACGGGTGACCCAAATGCTGAATGGGGAGGGGTGGGGGTGACTGAACCCCTTTCTCCCTTTAACTGATGGGGGAATGGAGGCCCATTCAGAGGATGGAGTGGCCCAGGTAACAGGAGAAGGACCTGGGCTGGGTCCCAGGAGCTGCCCTGCAGGAGACTGGGTGGGGGGGGCTCTGCGTCTGGGGGGCGGGGCTCCCTCCTGCAGGACCCCCAGGCTATGGGTGAGCCAGGGCAGGTGGCGCCTGCTGTAGGATGTGGGGGATGCAGCTCTCATGGTCACAAGCCCTGGAGGCCTTTCTCCAAGGCACACACTGGGGCGTCCCTATGGGACAGGCCTCGGAGCTCCCGCCGGCCATGCTCCGTGACCTCTGACCCAGCACCCTCACTGAGCTGGGCTGGGGGAGGGGCGGGGAACCCGCCCCACACCTGGCCAGTGTCGTCAGGGCATGGCGTGCGTGCCCCCACCCTGCCCCCACGCGAGGCGCCTGCTCCGCTGTCCCTCCCCACTCTCTCTGGTATTCATTTCTTTTGGGGAAAGGGACAACTGAGGGCCCTGGTGCCCCCGCCTCCTCAGGCCCCAGCCCCCTGAGCCCGTGGGACATTCTTTCCTGGGTGGTCCGGGCATGGGCTCTGGGCTGGGCCGTCTGGGATCTGAGTGGGGCAGGAAGTGGGAAGCGCCTCAGCTGGAATGTGCTGTCCCCACCCCTCAGGGTCCCGAGTGGCATCCAGGGTGGCAGGCTCGTCCGCTGGCAGCCGTCGGGTGCTGGCACCCAGCCCGCTCCTCCCCCCACCCCAGGCCTTCAGGGGCACTTCGTGTTTGGTCCTGCCACAGGCCTGTCCTTCGCCGTCCCCGCCCTCCTGCGAGGTGTGTCTGAGACGGGGATCCCTAGGCCCAGAGGGGCCCTCAGGGAGGCTTGGGAGGAGCACAGGGGATGGGGAGAGGGCAGGTGTGACCAGGAGTCCAGCCTCAGCCAGTCCCTCTTGGGCTCTGGAACACAGGTGCCAGCACAGGCTGCCCCCAGGAGCCGGCCTCACTGGCTCCAGGCCGCTGGGTCGGTGGGACTCACCTCCCAGCAACGCTGAGCCAAGCGGCCCGGCAGTAGACTGTCCTCTGCAGAGGGACTGCCATGACCCGTCAGCACCTGGGGGTGGGGAGGGGCGTGAGTCCAGGAGGAGACACTGAGGGTGCCCGGGCACTGGGGTACAGACTGGCAGAGAAGCCACTCAGAGAAGTGTTAGAGACCCTTCCAGCAGAGAACTACCAGGTCTCAGAGCTGCCTGGGGCGTGGGTGGGGGGTCGCTGGAGGTGGTTCAGGAAGTTACGCGGCTTCTTGCTGTGCAGAACCCCCCTCCCTTGCTGAGGCAAGGGGCCCTCAGACCCAGCCCATGGGATGTCGCCTGGGACCCTGGCCGAGGGGCCCCGCTGGGGGCAGAGCTGCTCCTGTTGGAGGCGGTCTGTCCTGGGCCAGCTGCCGCCACCCCTCCTCCAGCAGAAAGGGCAGCCGGGGGGACACAGTCGCAATGGTAGGACAAAGCCACAGCCTCAGCAAGGCTTGGGCAGGTGTGGCCATCGGGCGTGGGCACCAAGGTGCCCAGGAGAGGCAGACAGGGCAGTGAGGATGTTTCGGACCTGAGTGCCTAAAGGAACAACTCAGTGCAGGTGCTGCTGTCACCGTGGAGGCTGCAAACTTGCAGAGCCGACTGGCATTCTGTGGGATCGGTCAGCCCGGGCTGCTGTGCAACCAATACCGCGGGCCGGTGGCTGAACCAACAGAGTCCTCAGGCTGAAGCCCAAGGCCGAGCTGCGGGCAGGGCCAGGGCGGGTTCCTGCTGAGGCCTCTGTCCTTGGCGTGCGGACCCCTCCCCCTTGCCGTGACCTCACGCAGCGTCTTCTCTGGGGGGGAATCCCTGATGTCTCGTCCATGAGGACCAGTCTTACCAGCTCAGCGCCCACCCGAATGGCCTCGTTTTATCCTGCCAGCTCTTTAAAGGCTCCCATCTCCAAACAGTCACAGTCTGAGGTGCTGGGGATTAGGGTTTCCACACACGGATTTCGGGGTCTTGATTCTGCCCATGGCGGTTGTGCGGCATGTGTCAGGCCAGCCCCATCCCTGGCTGAGCTTCCGGGATGGACACTGGCACCGGGATAGAGGGGCCAGCAGGCGGGCGGTGGGGAGGGCGGTGCGGGCGGGTGGGCGGCAGTGGCGGCCCCGGAGCGTCCTGGCAGAGGCCGAGCCAGGCGCAGATGAGGGCTCAGCAAAGCGGGTCATTGCAGGTTCTCTGAATGCGGACAGCCTCAGGGAGGAGGAGCCCGGCCTGTCCCTGCTGGTGTCCAGCGGCTGGAGAACCATCCGTTTCACCATCGTGCCTGTGGTGCGGAGAAAGCACGGGGTGCCCGCCCTGGAGGGGGCCCAGCTGACGCCCGGCTTCCCTGAAGGCAGCTTGAACAGGATCATGGGCCAAGGGGTGGCCCTTGTGCCAGCTAGCGCCCAGCTCTGGAGGTAGGCAGCCCCATGTGGGCTGGCGGGGTCCTGGGGAGCCAGCAGGAAGGGGCGCCAGCCCCAAGCTCCCTTTGCTCGAAGATGGAGGTGCTGCGGGGTTCCCTGCCCGCTTCTGCCCATGGGCATCTGTGCCACACTGACTTTATGGGGTCTCAGGGGCATTTGGGACCTGGCCAGGGTGGTCGCTCCTTGCTGTTAGCGTCCCCTCTCAGAGCTGGGGGAGTGGGCTGTGCCGTCTGCCGCCCTGGGAGTGGGCCAGTGTCTGGTTGTGAGGAGAAGCCCGAAAGTGTGGGACCCTTTGTTACCCAGCCCAGTGCCTTTGCTTTAGGTGGGAAAGCAGCAAAGAGGACAGGTGACTTGTCCAGGTCGCAGTGGGTTCCCAGAGCAGCGAGGGGGGCCCCCTCCCGGTGAGGGTGGTCGGAGTCTGAGGAGATGAATCAGCGCTGGGGCTTTGCTCCAGTCTCCATCTGGCTGCTCTCCCCAGGTTAGCGTCCCCTCCCTTGCCTGTCCCGGGAGCCCCAGCAGCACCTCCTCGCCTCCTCTGGTCCCCCAGCCTCTGCCTCAGCAGGTTGCAAGGTGAGGGTGGGGGCCTCTGCTGGGACGCGGAGGCCCGCGTGGGTTCTGTATGCAGCGGGAGGCAGTGGGGGCATCAGGCAGAGGCTGAGTGCCCCTGGAGCCCCGTCCAGACCTGACACTGCTTACCAGTGGCTCGCCTGGCCGGGGTGACGTACGCTGCCTGCCAGCTCTCACGCCTGGGGTGACACGTTAGGAATGTGACCCTGCTAAAGTAAGCAGGGGCTGCTCTTATAGCTAACTATTGGAAGTCGATGAATTCCGAAAGCTGGCTGTGCCCATCTCTGGAGGTGTGTGCTGCCCTGCGCTGTGGGCGCTGCTGGGGAGCAGACATTCTGAGCCCGGTGGGGTCCTGTAGCTGCAGGCTGGAGATGTCACCTCAGCCAGGCTGGGGTGGCCCCACTCACACCCCCGCCAGGGACCATGAGCTCCCGCTCCACCCTGGGCCGGTGAGACGGCACCTTCCTGTCCCCACAAAAAGGTCCGGCTGACTAACAAAGGTCACCCTAATAAATTTAATAAAAATTAAAACAGAAAAGTGCGCAGCTGGCCTGGAGGCTCCTCTGGCCCTCCGTGCTCCCGGCCTGGCGTCTAGTTTAAGTGAAAACCAGCTGTTTCACATTTGATCGCCCTGTGTGTGCAATTCCTGAGAAACTTGTGGGAGTTTCTGGGTGCACCGGACCCCCTGTCAGTCACGGCCTGGGCCGTCCCCATCCTTGGGAGGCCACAGAAGCCCCGGGCTTCCTTTTTGGGGAGAAGCTGTGGCTGCAGTGTGCCTTGGACGCCGGGCGGGCGCCAGGCAGAGGCCTCAACGCTGACCACGAGTCACCTGTGTGTCTGTCTGGGCTCCAGGGTCTCCACTGACTACCTGCTCACCAGGCTGCTCGATGTCCTGGGCTCCCTCCAGGGCCACCGCCTCGACAGCCTCTCCATCCTGGACCGGGTCAACCACGAGAGCTGGCGCGACGGCGGCCAGAGCCCCGGCCTGAGCTTCGGCCACCTGAAGGTACGTGTTTGTGTGTGTTGGGGGGCTCAGTGGGCCTGCCCGTCTCTGCTGGGCCCACGTCTGTAAACAGGAGTCCCACAGCAGAGGCACCCAGGTTGAACCCTGTGCCAGCTCTGACTGATGGACAGCCTGTGGCCTGGCGAGCTCCACATGTCCTCGCCAGGGTTCCCAGGAAGCGAGGCCCCGGCTCACAGGTGACATCTGGCTGCAGAGTGCGGCGGCACCTCAGACCCACGTTTGCCATCCCAGGGCTAATGACCTCGGGGGTCCGCCTGGCCTGGCCTGGGAGCTCACTCTTGGAGTTGGGTCACACAGAGCCAGCGCTGCCACCAGCCCATGTCAGCCGTGGGGGCCCCTGCCCTCCGTCCAGCCTGGAGTCTGTGAATGTTACCGGTCGGGGTTCCCCATCCGGGTGGAACCGGCCCAGGCCAGGCGCCCCTCCTCTGCTGCTCACGGGCTGCTGTCTCTCCACTGGAACCTTGTCCCCCTCGGGCTCTGTAATGTCAGGTGCTGAGAGGAGCAAGGCAGGACAGGGCCCTGGGCTCTGGAGGGCAGTGAGGCGAAGCACGTGGGCCGTGGAGTCTGGGGCCTCTGCCCGGAGTGGGCAGGTTCGCAGCCTGTGGACAGGGGTGGGGGTTAAGGGAAAGGTGGCCTGATCTGGCTCCGGAGAACACTCTGCCACGAGTCCCCGTGTGGCCTCAGGCCACTCATCACCCCTCTCCGGACTCCATTCCCGCCCCTGAGGGGGTACCAACTTCTGAGGGATTTCCTGGGAGGCTGACGCACTAGCTCCTGAAGTGAATTAAGGGCGAGGGGGGCCAGCAGAGGGAGAGGAGCATGAGGACATAGCAAAGCACCTGTGTGACAGGAGCGAGTCCGTGGCTGGGGGACTCGGGGCCAGGGGGGGACAGGGGCCTGGGGTGGCTCACACTGTGGCTTCCAGGCGAATGCCGTGCCCAGATGTCCTGCGCCACAGGGCAGGGCTCTTTGGGACGGGCTGCAGGGCATAAGCAGTAGTGCGATGGGGATGGGACATGAGGAAGGGTAGGGAGCACGGGGTCCCCTGAGAAGGACCCTGGTGCCTGCTGTGGGGGTGCCCTGGAGGGGAGGCTGGGGTGGTGTCCTGCCGACCTTGGACTCAGCGCAGGGTCCTGGGGAGTCCAGAGAGGCACTGGGTGGGGACAGCAGGTGGGGAGGGGCTGGGACTCATGCTGGGACACCCCCGGGGAGGTGCGGAGGGTGGGACAGGAGTGCGTGAGGCACAGAGGCTTCCAGAGTTGGGGTGCAGGGTGGGGTGAGGGGCAGGGGTGGGCCTGAGTGCCGTCCTGTCCCTCTGCAGACGGTGCTGCTGTGGGCCTCGGTGCTGTTCCCGGCGCCCGAGGACTGGGCGGAGCTGCAGGGCGCCGTGTACCGCCTGCTGGTGGTGCTCCTGTGCTGCCTGGCCACCGGCAACCTGCCCCACTTCCTGCGCCCCACGCAGAACTTGCTGCGGGATGCTGGCCTGGACCTCCACGCCCTCTACCGGCGCGTGGAGCTCTTTGCGAGCCAGCCCGAGGCGGCCCTGCGTATCCATGTCACCCACCTGGGCCGCAGCCCCCCGCCGCGCCTCAGCAATGGGGTCAGGGCGCTGCTGCAGCTGCCTGCCAGCGACCCCGCCTACTGGGCTACTGCCTACTTCGACGTCTTACTGGACAAGGTGGGTGCGGCTGGCAGAGGGCACCGGGCAAGCCCAGGGTCACGTGTGGGTGGGGACAGAGTCCTGGTCCGCTCCCCCAGGGGTCAGGAGCTGGAGGAGGGCTGGGGCAGGTCAGGCCTCTGGACAGTGAGAGCATCTATGGGGAGGATGTGCTATCTGGGGGTCAGATGGGCCATGAGTGCCCTCGGCCGGCAGTGGCCCCACAGGCCCAGGGCCGCTGTCTGGGAATCAGGGAAGCACGTCCAAGCCTGCCCCCTTCCCCCCAGAGTGACCCCAAACCCACACTGAGAGCACTCAGAGCCCCAGCAATTGCCCCAGGCTCCATTCATCATGGAGGGGTCTGGCCCCCCAAGCTCACAGGCCAGTTTCCTGCTGCCCCCCTGGGCCCAGAAGCCCCATGCCGCCTACCCTGGGACCTGGGACTGTTTGGGTGCTCCACAGCTGCACCTCTTGAGCCCCAAGGCTCTGCCAGCTCTGCTAGCCCTCCCCTCCGCACCCCAAGAGAGCCCACCCCTGCTCCTCCCCCAAGGGCCAAGCCCACCCTCACCCCAAAGAGCCAACATGGTGTCCTTCCAGGACACATCGGGGCTGGGGTGGTGGTAGCAGCAGGGGTGACACTCAGCCCTCAACAAGCCCCTGGTGGGTGCCTTCTCTGTGTCAGGCCCACCCAGGGACACCTGCATGTGAGGAAGGCTGTGGGTGGGGGGTCATGGCCGGGGAGAGGTCCTGGGCGGGTCCACCCGCAGGAGGACCACCCAGGCAGAGACCCAGAGGCAGGAGGGCCAGGCAGTCAGGGAGCGAGTGTTGTTTCACTGTGTCCGGGGCCCTGTGATAGGCTCCCCGATGTCTCTGTGACCCCTTGTCCCCGCCCACCCCCAGTTCCAGGTCTTCCACATCCAGGATAAGGATCGGATCTCCGCCATGCAAAGCATCTTCCGGAAGACCAAGACTCTGGGAGGCGAGGACCACTGAGCGGGCTGCCCGGACTGTGCCACCTGCTGCGCCAGCACACGGAGGCCCCCAGGACATTGGCAGATGGGAACGGGCTTCACCTGGAGCCGGTGGTGGGTGGTGGGTGGTGGAGGGACTTTGTCCCCAGGTACCGCCTCAGACAGACAGTCCAGGAGACGGCCTCATGGGATCTAAGCGTGCCGGACAGCAGGCTGCCTGGAACAGCGGCCTGGTCTCCAGGGGCAGGGGCCTGGGATGAGGTGCTGTGTACTTCATGTTACGGGTATCGGTCCGTCCTGCGTGAGACCATCAAGGCTGAAAACCAAGTGTCTGCGCGAGCCCTGGGACCTGAGGGCGCGTCCCCCCACCAGTGCCACGTGCTACTCCGTGTGATGAAATGTATATCTGACCCTGAATAAATGAATGCATGTCTAAGGAATGAGAGGTGTTTGCACCTTGCCCCGCCTACCACGAAGAACAAGGGCTGGCGGCCTCCATGGAGTTTGGAGATGGCATCTCCTCCTTGGAAATGTCCGTTTACTGCGTGGCTCAGATGTTGTTAGTTCTGAGTGGGCCGGAGCACAGGTGGGCTTCCAGCAGGGTCATGGGCTGGGGTGCCCGTGGCACAAAGGGCACCAGGTGGCTTTTCTGGAAAACTCTAATGCGGAAGCTGAGGCCGTGTCGCAGAGAACTATTGGCTGTTCAAAGCGAAGCGTCTGGCAGGACGGGGGCCGGCCAGG
>NW_017731367.1:7673220-7674635 GCF_001890085.2 Hipposideros armiger | reverse complement strand
TTACCGTGGGACCCGCAGTCCTAGCCTGGTGATCTACCCAAGAGAAACGAAAGCATGTCCACACAAAGCCTGTATAAGAATGTTCACACAGCCTCATTCATAACGGCCCGTTGGAAATCACCCAGAGGTCCGTGAGCAGCGGGCCAGTGAGCAAACTGCGACCTATCCACACAACGGAGTAGCCCAGCAACAAAGACACCCTGTGCTCCCACAGCCACAAAGCACGAAGCGAAAGAAGCAGACACAATAGAGAGAATATACTGTGCGATTCCATTTACATGAACTCCAATTACCTGCAAAACTAGTCTGTGTGGATGGAAATCAGATGGGGGGGGGCGTTGACTGCGTGGGGAGCTCAGGGGACCCGCCATTGGATGGTACTTGTACCTGAATTCTCATCTCCGTGTCTGCTTCTGGGGAAACTCAGCCAAGACAGGGCTGCCCTCGGGACACAGGCCAGAACCTCTGAGCTGACTCACGTGGCCCTGCATATCGGCCCCGACTCTCTGGCCTCCTCTGGATGGGCCTCTCCCTGTTTTGCTTTCTAGGTTTCAGACCCTCTGGCCTTCTCAGCTCCTGTGCTGACGGTGGCTATGATGTGACGTGTCCTATTAATACCCGTCTCTCCTGGTGGCCATGCGCACTGCGGGGTGGCCGGCCTCCGGTCTGCTTGGGGACCCTACCCCAGTGCACCTGGGTGAGCAGCAGGACGAAGCCAGGCCAACCCCGGCTGCACACAAGGACACGGGGCGCATCAGGCTTCAGAGTCCACCCTGCCTGGCCTGCCCCCTGGGGGTTCCTGGGACCAGTGAGCACCTGGAAATGTGGGTGTGGCTGAGACTGCCTGAGGCATACCCTGGTCCGTTGTAGGTCAGGGGCGGGCTTGGTCTGAAACTTGCTGGGAGGGAGAGGCTGAGGCAGCCTGGCTCAGGCAGAAACCCCAAGTCAGGGGTGGAGTTAAGGGGCAGAGAGTTGGAGGGGGCCACGCCAAGGAGGAGGAGGCTGAGGCCCTCCCATACTTGCGGTGCCTGTGCTGGCCTGTGTGCCGGGCCCTCCCAGGCACAAGTCCTGGCTGTGTGCTCTGGGCATGCTCTGCCCTCATCCATGACACAAGGCCGTGGGGTTCCCCTGGAGGCAGTGTGTGACGATATGTTTTGCAGGTGTGAGATCTGGGGTCCTTGCACGCCCGGACTTCCAGCCCTGGGGAAGCCCCAGGTGAGGATCTGACCCCTGAGTTCCCCCCAACAGAAGTGCCTTCCTGCCAGGCTCTTGTGCAGCCCACCCCACACAGTGAGGACAGATGGCCACCCAGTTCTTTATTGACTGTTCCCAGGCCGGTGAGCTGTGGGGACTGCAGCTCATTTGGGAGGAGCTATGGATCCTGAACCCAAAGGAACCATTTCCAGAAAGTTCCA
>NW_017731367.1:7671360-7672733 GCF_001890085.2 Hipposideros armiger | reverse complement strand
CCCGCCTACCACCCACATCCGTGCCTGCAGCCCAGCAGAAACGCTGGGTGCTGATTAGCTCCTGGAGCCTGTCCTGTCCCAGCGAGGGCTCCTGTGGAGACGTGCCTCCATCTGGCAGGCTGGGCGGACGAAACCTTTCCAGCGAGGGCCTTCCGCCCCCTCAGAGCCCACTGGTTGGCTGGTGTGTGGGGCACACTCTTACCTTGCTGGTCCATGTGGATGGGGACCCCACCCAGGGATGCCACTGAGTCCACCAGGAGCAGGCAGTTGTACCTGAGGTGGGGGGGAGGCAGGAGGGGCGTCAGCTCCCCGCCCTCCATGGGGTTTGCGGAGGGGCCTTGAGAGCCTCTGGAAGCAGAGGGGCCTTCCAGCTCCCACACGGGGCCTCCCCTGGACTCTCAGGCCCAGGACCAGCTCCGTGTGTTAGCTCAGAGCAGGTGTCAACGGGAGGCCGTGGGGAGCGCCAGGGCCCCTGCCGGGCCGTCCCCAGGATCTGCACACACAGGGATGTGTGAGGGACAGTGCAGGCAGCCTGCGGTCCTGGGGACGGCTGGGCGCTCTGAGCTCAGGCCCAAGGGTCTGTGTAGGCTCTAGGGGCCGAGCGGGCGAGCCTGGGTCTCCCCCCTGCCAGGTGCCTGCTGATCGTAAGTTCAGAGCCCGGAGGGCAGAGTCCAGCACAGCCTGAGCCAGAAGCCTTGCCTGTCCTCCACCTCCACGTGTTCTTAGAAAAAGGGCATAACGAGTCCCACACGGGCGTGGAGGGACAGGTGGGTCCCATGGGAGTCACAGCCCAGGAGACATTCCTGAGCTTGACTCACTGGACAAGACTCGAGGGGCAGGCTGTCCGAGCTGGGGCTGCCGGCGGCCCCCACGGACCTGCCTGGCTGTGGGGCTTCCCTCTTTCTAGCTTGTGGTCAGCCCTGCAGAGCAGGAGGTCACAGGAGGGGACCCACACCAGTCCAGGACCCTGTGCGCCCCGGGTGGGGTTGGGGGGGCTGGAGGAGGGAGGTAGAGAGCAGGAGACTGCCGTGGAGCTCTGGGGTCCCAGGGCGAGGTGGGCCGGGGCCCGGCAGGTTCTGGGACGGGGTAGCTGGGCCAGCACCAAGCCCTTCCCAGCCGCGGGGACTGGCGGGCAGTGGGCACTGTGGGGGCACAGCAGGGAGGAGCCCACCCAGATTCAGCACAGAGCCAGGGGGGCCCTGGGAGGGGCCTGCACCCCACACCGCATGACGGAGGCTCAGGGGAGAGTGCAGGATGGGGACTCTGCCCCAACTGCTACCACCTGTGCTGAAGGGACCTGCCAGCACTCCTAACCCCACCCCAACCTGGGCTGAGCTGTGCTTGGCTCCGCCCATCTCAGGACAGGCTGACCT
>NW_017731367.1:7654963-7665077 GCF_001890085.2 Hipposideros armiger | reverse complement strand
GAGGGCAGTGTCACTGGCCCTCATATGTGGGATCCGAACCAGGGTCCTCTGGCGTCCCAAGCCAGTTCTTAAACATCGCGCCACTCGGCCGGCCCTGTAGCCTTTTCTTTCTGTTTGTTTTTAGTAATTCATTCAGCAAAAGCAGTTTGAGGGTCCATTTTGTATCAGGGACCTCATAAGTGGTATTGAATAAAGCAAGAGTTCCTGCCTTCTGGGATCTCACACTGCAATGGCCACTTCGGATGGGACGTCTTTGTCAATCTTTTTAACTGTCTTTGAACAATCAGGTTCTTTATTGATCAGTTTCCACCTTAGATGTTGGGAGGATGATAGCAATTGGTGGGGAGAGAGTGGGAGCCCCCGTTGCTTGGAGGTCACCTAATCAGGGAGCGCGTAAATTTGAATACGTTTTCAAGCAAAAGTACCAAGAGAAAAAATCCAATGAAATGAGAAAAGAAAGTTGCTGTGAACCAAGTTACGCCATTTAACCAGGAAGAGAAGATGCTAGTTGACCTCAAAGCCTTGATGAGCACACACTCAGCCTCTCTTTCTGTGAAGCCGGAACATATGTTCTCTTCTTGTAAAGATTGTATTAACTAATAATGGGGCATGTTACCAGGCCCCTTGTTTAGATTTGTTTATTTTTAATTATCTAATAAAGCTCAAGCAAAGCACAGAGAGCAAATCCAGGTTTGTTTGTGTTTTTTTTAAAGACACCTGATATTACAGCTTGTGTTGAACAGAACTCTTCTGATTAGACTGTTGCCACTAGAAAACTGTCTCTCAGTCACAATCTGTGGATTTGAAGTGAGTACATAATTGTTTACTAAATGAATAATGCAATTTATGGTTGGCATATCCTCTTATTCATCTTTCTGGGTCTTTTGTTTGAAGGCATATTTTCTTTTGGTTTCTTCTGATTTGTTTTTCCTACTTTTTCTGTGTTTTCAATCTGCTGAGACTGACTAGTCTGAAACTCACACTCATCGTTTCCCTCATTTTGTCCCATCCTTCAACCTTGCTGTTTTCTTATTTCCCTAGTCTTCAAGCAATCTATTAACTTCCACTTCCTCTGTGCTCAAAAGTCACTTGGAAGCCTCTTTTTTTTTTTAATTTCTTATTATCTAGTCAGATTTCAGGAACTTCATATTGTACATCCAAATTGTTTTTGCCGCTGTTTGCCTCCTTTCATCCACACTCTCAGCATCCTGCAGCCTCATTCCCTCGTGCCTGAACTATCACAACATGCTAACATGGTCTCTCTCTCGGGTCCTGCTGTTGGGTCCTTGGGACAGGTGAGACGGGGAGCTGCTGGGGCTGGGGAGGAAGGGTTTGTGGGCCGCACCTTGCCTCCCGTCTTCCCAGCACACTGACCTCCACAATCCATATTCCACGTGGGTCCACCCTCTCCCATATGCAGGGTCCCCCTCGGTGAGCACACGGACCAGCCAGGTGCTGGCGACCACCACCTCGACTCCAGCTCGGCCCTGGGTGGTGGCGTTATGAGCAGGCACAGCAGGGCCACACGGCCCACCGGTGCAGCACCGCAGCCTCACGGGGAGGCCGCCCACAGCCCTGGTCTCTTCCTGGCCTCTGGTCAGGGGGCTGGCAATGGCCCCTGGGGACGTCAGGACGGTGAGGTCAGGCCCTACTGTGGGCGGGCCGTGTGTCCTGTCCTGTGTGGACGTTGCCCTGGGCAAACATCATGCTGTCACTCCCAGCTGTCCCTGCCAGGCTCCTGCCCCCAGCCTGGGAGCTGGGAGAGGCTGCAGGAAAAGGCCCAGGTGCTGGAGTTGGGCGTCGCTTTACCCTCATGGCCACAGCTCTGACCTCGCCTCCTGGCTCTTCCCCCGCTCTCTGCACACCTTGCCTCTCTCCTCAGAGTCCGCACTGAGAGCCTCACCAAGAGCCAAGGGGTCGAAGCCCTCCAGGCCCCATCACCCCATCTGCCCGCCCCAGGGCTCTGTCCTCCCGGCCCCCCGCCCACAGCCAGCGCTCCCCTTCTCTCTCACCTGTTCCGCCAGGAGGGCCAGGCTCTCTCTCAGGGCATACAAGCAGGTGACGGGCGTGGTGTGATGGTATCTGCAAGGCAGGAAGGGGCTTGGTCCGGCGTCAGCGGGCAGGGGCGGTGCAGTAACTCGGTCTACGCCAGCCCCAGCTGGGACAGACTCCCTGACCACAGGGCCAGCGCCCTTCCCCGTTTGGGAATTGTGGACTCAGAGCTGGAAGCGCAGGTGCATCTCGGGGAGCAGGGCCCAGAGGGGTCTGCCAGGCGCAGAGACACGGTGCTGGCTCCTAGCTCGTCGCCAGGTCCCCCTTAGCCCCAGTGGCCCCTAGAAGCTCACACTGCACCCACTGAGCCCACTGGGTAGGGCCCAATTCCTGGTGTCCCCATCCCCATGTATGGCATAAGGGGCCTTGGGTTACGGCCACAGCCAGCTCGCAGAGTGCCCTTGGTTCATCCCTTTCTTTGAGCTGTGGAATGGGGAGACGTGGTCAGCTCCAAAGTGCCCGATGGTGCAGGGGGACTTCTGGGAAAGGATGGGGGGCAAGCCGCTGCCCTGAGCCCCCAGGCCAGGAAGGAGCGGGGCAGCCCGGGTGGGGGCGCTGATGGCGGCTCAGAACCCAGTGAGTGAAGCTGAGGCGGGACTGGGGTAGTGAGAGGTCCCCCAGGCCCCCAGCCACACCCAGTGCGTCCCACCCTCGCCCAGCCCTCACGTCCTGGGCTTGTCGTCACAGCCCCAGAAGTTGGCCAGCCACTTGACGTCCATGTAGAAGGAGTAGGGCTTCGTCTTCCGCGCGTAGATCTTCTTTCTGGGGAGGAAACCCAGCCTGAGCTTCTGCCTGTCTGGCCAGAGAGCCTGCGGGGCCATCTTGCCAGGCCCTTCTGTTTCGCAGAAGTGAGCAGAAGGGTGAGAACCCCAGGAAGAGAGCCAGAGGGGTGGGGAGCCCCAGGACAGGCCCGGGTGAGTTGTGGGCCCCTTGGGTAGCCCAGCCTTGCTGGCCCTTGGGCCTGGCCTGCGCCTTTGCCACTGGTGTGACTCTGTCACGTGGGGATCTGGCCTGTCCCTCCCTCCCTGGGCCCCTTCGTGGCGTCGTCCTGCCTCGTCCCCCAGGTCGGCAAAAGGTGACCACCATTTAAAGGCAGGAGGGTCTGTTGCCTTGGTGAGTCCAAACATATCAAAATGATGGGGGGAAACTGAGGCTCGGGCCTCGCCTGTCCTGGAGGTCACTGCACCTTAGGGTATAAACTGTGAAGCTGAGATGTCATGGAGGGGCTTCTCAGGCACCCTCACTTTCCTGGGCTGGGCAAGTCCAGATTGGCCTGAGCAGACTGGGCCTCTCCACGAGCTCTGGTCTCAGACCCAGCCACCTCCTCGACCCCCTACGCTTGTCTCAGACTTCTCGTCTACACAGAATTCCTGACCTTACCCCAGTTATCTCTGTTCTGGAATGCCAGGCCCTGCACCCCACACACAAGCTCAGGCTCCATGAGACGTATCTTCTGGAGGCCAGCCTGGCCAGGCCATTCGCCCCACACCATGGCCCTCACCATGCCCCAGCCACCCTGCTCTGAGAACCAGAGCTTTGGCAGACATGTCAGGGTGGGCGCCGGTCTGGAGTGGGCACCTGTCTGGGGTGGTCACCTGTCTGGAGTGGGCACCTGTCTGGGGTGGGTAGGGAGCATTCTAGGGGTATCCCTGAGCACGACCCAAGATGCCAGTCCCTCCTTTGCTCTGCTCGTCTCTCCTAGGGTCCATCTGGCCTCACTGCACGTCCAGCCCTGGGTTGGGGTCCAGGGGTCACTCACTTGGCCTTGTCACTGAAGGAGATGAGCGAGGTGCCTGGGGGGGCATTCAGGCACTTCTGGGAGCCCGTGTACAAGACGTCGATGCCTGTGGGGAGAGGGGACACAGGCTCACGAGGGGCCAAGGACGGGGTCACTCCAGCAGGGGTGTCCCTCCAGCCCAGCACCCAGCAAATCAAACACAAGTTTTGGGTAACCTGGGGCCCTGCCATGCAACTGGTCTGACGTGAGGGGGACAGCCTTGCGGGACCAAGCCTGTAACCCGTGGGGTCTGACGCGATCTCCAGGTAGATGGAGTTAAATTGGGGGACACCCAGTTAGTGTGTGCCTGGTGTGGGGAGAGCCGCAGTCTGGTGTCAGCAGTGAGTGATAGTGTAGTGGGAGCAGAGCGGAGAGGAGAAAGTGAAAGCATTTCTTTTCACACCTTGAAGTCCTGGTGCTGGGACCTTTCATAAAAAACTCACAGCTTCACCACCAGGGGAGGCCTGTGGTTCTAGGCAGCAGTAAGCGGGGAGGAGGCGGAGGATGGGGTGCTGCTCCGCCTTAGGACTTCTTAGGGGCCCGAGGGGGCGGTGCCAGTGTACCCCACTGGTGTAGGCAAGCATGTTCCTGTTTATTCCTAAGAGCCTAGGGCTGGAAAGAACCCAAAAGTCTCCCAAGAGGAGGGAGAAGTGTGGTGTGTTCGCATCGTCGATGAAAACTGAAGAGCGACAGCTCCCACCACAACGGCGAGTCTTACCGATACCACGTTGGGGTCTACAGACGCACGAACCCACGCGGTGCCGGGAGGGCAGAGGCAGGGAGGGAAGGTGTCTGGGCTCGAGTTCTGCCCTGCTGCTCTGTGGGGTCTCAGGCTGGGGCCTCTTAGTGGGGCCCCTTCCACCACGACGGGGATGGGGGGGCCGCTAGCCCGGGAGATGCAGGGTGGCATCTTGGGGACAGCCCTGCCACCCCTCACTGNCCATTGTGCTGAGCTTGATACATAGATTTAGTGCAATTCCCATCAAAATCCCAGCAAGCTCTAAACAAGATGATTCTAAAACTTATATGGAAATTCAAAGGATCCAGGGTAGGAAAAACAATCTTAGAACAAAACTGGAGGACTTGCACACCTTGATTTCAAGGCTTATTATAAAGCTGCAGTATTTAAGGTAGAATGGCACTGACACAAGGTTAGATAAATACAACAAAACAGGATGGGGGAGGCCAGAAACAGACCTGTACACGTGGTCGATTGATAAAGTAGCCAAGTCAATTAGATGAGGAAACTTAGTGTGTGACAAATGTTGCTTGAACGACTGGGTGTCATCAGCCTGGATAAAATCGAACCGTGACCCATTTGCCACTGTATGCACAAAATTAAGTGATGTGGATCATAAACCTGCACATAAAAACTGACACTGCTCTTTCTAGAAGAAAACAGAGGAAGATATCTTCAGGACTGCAAAGTAGGCAAACGTTTCCTAGACAGGATATAAACAGCACAGACCACTGGAAAAACAAAAAAACACGGATACGTAGGACTTCATCCAAATTTAAAATATCTGCTTTTTGAAAGACATGACTAAGAAAATGAGTAGGCAAGCCACAGAATAGGAGAACATACTCATGTACACGTATCTGATCCAGAATCTATCAAATAACTCCCACAAATCAACAATAAAAAGATGAAAATCAAATAATGAGAGCAAAATACCTGAGCCCGACACTTCTCAAAAGAAGATACACGAATGGCCAACAAGCACATGAAGAGGTGCTCAACACCACGAGTCATAGGGAAACGCACATTGAAGCCAAGTTANACAGAGTGAGCAGTGAGCCACCCCTGACCTGGCACACGGGCCAGGAGCCAGTGCTGGGGACAGCAGCCGCGCTGAGCAGCCAGGTGAGGACAGGGACCTGCCACCCCCGCCCCAGCCACTGCACGGAAGATGGGGTGTGCTCAGTGAAGCTGCTCTTTGTGAACTGAGGCTTCGGGGTGCCCTGGATGAGAGCGGTGTCAGGCTCAGCTCCACTGTCCCTTCCCCGAGCCCAGCCAGCTGGGCGTCCCCAGCAGTCCTATGCTAGAAATAAACAAGTGTTTGCGCAGGACCGACTTGGCAGGTGCTTCTCGGCAGAGGGTGGCTGTGGAGGGGCCCCGGGTTCGATGAAGGAATGACGGAAGGAGTGAATGGGCGAGGGAGGGCCTGGGCAGGCTTTGCCCCCTGTTGGGGTTAGGGGACTCCAAGGAAAGAGGCCCTCATCCTTCTCCCTCTTTCGGGCCCCTGAGCCCCCTGCACATGGAGCCCCAGAGCCATATGTAGGAGGGGTGGAGGCCCCAGGACCGTGCAAGCCTCAGGCAGAGCCCGAGGCCAGGGGTGTGGGATGGGGGCCGGGGCCTGTCAGGCCGGGCAGCAGCGGGTAGTCAGAGCCACTGCAGCGTGGTGCCGAGGTCCGCCTGGGGTTGTGGCCTCTGGGACCCTTGCAAACCAGTGTGTGGACTAAAGGGGACCAGGTGAAGTGTCGGGACCCCCTTGAGCTCTCAGTTGTCCATCAACCAGATGGGGTTCGGCCATGTATGGAGCTGACCAGTGCAGGAGCTGCCAGGCGTTTCCAAACACTGGCTCGGACGTTAAACCCGGGGCTCACCCTGCTTTTGGTTTTTGCGTCCCTCTTTAGAAATTTCATCCTGGAAGTGGAGCCCTGGCCTCCATATTTTGTGGCTCCAGAAAGAGAGGTGTTTCTGGGACTTCGAGGGGGAATTTCAGCCTGTGAAACTCTGTCGTGTGGCAGAGCAGAGGTGACACCTGGGGACCCCAGGGAGCTGAGGCTAGAGTATTTCCTGCAGTGCCCTCCCTGCATGTGCTCCAGAGATAGCTGTCCCCAAACTCGGGTACACCAAGGAGATGGGGCCCCTCGAGCACCCGGGCTGGCCAAGAGGTAGAGGCCACAGAGAGGAGAGGGGGGGCAAGGTTGGTGCCTGAGGTGGGGGGCCAGGTGTCCAGCCTGAGGTGGGGGGCACTTGGGGCAGGACGGAGCGGGGCCACACTCCACCCTTTGCCCTCGCCCTTACCGACACGCTCGCCGATTTCAGCCGCCCGCTGCCCCCAGATGCCGTTGACCCCGGCCAGGAAGGAGTCCCCGGGCTCCAGGAGGTTGACCAGGGCGGTCTCCAGGACACAGTGTCCCGAGCCGCTAACGGCCAGCGTGAGGGGGTTCCTGGTCTGGAACACGTACTGGATGCCTTGCTTGATTTCGTCCATGATCTGGGGGTGGTGGGCGTACAGGTCAGACCCGCTCTGCTGCCCTCCCCGCAAGGGGCAGGCGGCTCGGGGACTGACCACTGCCCCTGAGACCCACCTGGTACATCTCCTTGTGCATGTGCCCGATCATCTGCAGGCTCCCAGTCGCCAGGACGCGCGGAGCCAGGTTGGAGGGGCCCGGCCCCAGCAGGAGCCGTTTGGGCACGGACAGGGGCTTTCGCAGGACCTCCGGGGGAGCCACCAGCAGCTGGTGCGAAGCCATGGTCCGCACCCAACCTGCCGCCCGGGGCCCCAGGGCCGCACTGGCCGAGGTCAGCACGCGCAGCATTTCCCAGCTGGCCCCGCGCTGGACGCTGGACGGCCGTGTCAGAGGTGAGGCCTGACGGATGGGCCCCCACTCCGCGCTGCCCGCCTGCTGGTGTTGTTAGCTGACCCCTGTTAATGCTTAATCCTGCCTGTCGGGGCCTGGCAGCCGGGGTGTTGAACCCTCTGCAGGGGGAGGAGGAGCGTCAGGGTCCAGTCGATGAAAAACAGTCTGGAGAGCTGTCCCCGGCTTGCCGGCCCCTCCTCGGGGCTCCTCGCAGCTGCCGGGGGTGGATGCCCAGCCCAGTGCTCTGCTGGGCCCAGAGGGCCCCAGAGTTCTCCCTAAAGCCCCAGAGAGCAAATAATTCAGGCTCGGCAGGCCTTACAGTCTGCGTTGCACATTCTCAAGCCTGTTGTTGAGGGAAAAAGCAGCGGCAGTGGTGTGGCTGTGTGCCAATTACACTTTATTTACAACACAGTCTGTGGGCCAGATTTGATCCAGGGGCCACAGTTTGCTGCTCCTGGCTCAGCTGAGGGAAAGGCTCAATTTAGAAACTATATATGCCCTGTGTGTATAGACACACAGACGCCCACACTAAAGACACGGTGGTCCTGATACTTTTGGAAATCAGTATTTGCTCCGCCCCTCCGTGCCGATGGGCCCTGAGGTTTGACTTTCACACGTGGAACCAAGGGCGTGTGCGCGGGACACCTCCGCATGCTGAGTCGACAGGTGTGTGGAATAAACGCAAGTCAAGCCTCCTGCAGAAGAAGCCAGACCCAGCTGAGTGTCCTCCCTGCGGAGCTGCTGTCCTGGGAAGTCAGGGACTTCCTGGGCGTAGTAACCAGGCGCGTCGGGGGCAGCATCCTCTCCCTGGGACCCAGCAGGAGACTTCACAGGCACTCACTCCCCAGCTCTGCAAAGCCCCTCCACTCAACACTCATCGCTGGGGCTGGGATTGTGTGGCCTCCTGGTGGCACAGGGACCCCACCAGTTTTAGCCAGGCTGGACAGTCATAGCCTGAGTCCCTGGGGACCCTCACAGCCCTGCAGGGGTGTTGGCCTCTGTCTATGAAGACAGAGAAGAAATAGGCAGAACACCAGGCCCTGTGTGCTGGGCAGAGAGCAGCCCGGGGTACCTCCGGGCCCCAGTTCCAGCCTGACACTGGCCTCTAGCACAGGGAGGCCCGGTGGGAGCTCCCCGCACCCTTCTTCCCTTCCTCCACCCCTGTCCCCTTCCTCACCCAGCTTGCTCTGCACTAGGACACAGCCTGGCTGCTGCACCCACGCAGCCTCAGAGAGAGAAAGCTGACCTCCCTCAGGCAGCTGACAGGCGGAGCAGAGGAGGCCCACGGTCACCAACAGCCTCCTGGGAGCTGGGAGGACAGGCCTAAAGGGCCCGAGAGCCTAGGGGGGGAGAGCCCCCAGGGGCTGCCAAGGGGCAGTGGGGGGCATCGGAGCTGAGCCTTGGAAAATGGAGCCGTGCGCCCGCCCTGGGGTCCGATGGGGTGACGAGGGTCTTCCGGGCCGAGGGAACTGCAGGGGCTCAGGCACAAAGCTGGGAGGTCTGCGCAGCCTAGGCCTGTGCAGGTCCCCGAGGGAGCTGGCGGCCTCAGGTCCTGCTCCGCCACGGTGTCTGGGGCCTGGCGCTGGCCTGGTGACATCCGTGCAGGACTTGGCCTCTGGAGTCATAGTGAGGGGTCAGCCCGGCCCAGCCTGGTGCTGATCTGCCACAGTCCTGGCGAACGCTCCCTCTGCCTGAGAAGGTCTCAGCCTCGTGGCCATGCCCTGGGCCGTGGGTGACACACTCTACCTTGGGGACCTCCTGCCTTCTGGGAACAAGAGGCCACCCTCCCCGAGGGTCAGTCCCCCTCAGCTCAGGCCTGGCTATGGCCTCCTTGTCTGCAGCCCATGGGGCCTGGGCCCTTCTGTCAGTGACGACAGCCCTTCCCTCTGGGCCCAAGCGCCCTCCCACCTGGGTTGCTTCACCACCTCCCTCTGGCTCAGCTCTTCTGGTCAGGGCATCCCCAGCTCTGTCTCCCTCCTTCTCGCTAGTCCAGGGGTCGGCAAACTGTGGCTCGCGAGCCACATGCGGCTCTTCGGGTCCGTTCCGTCTCAAAAGTTTGCCGACCCCTGGAAAAGCCAATCCTGTCCCTCACAACAATTCAAAAATTATTTGAGAGCCATAAATATATTTTTACATAAACACCATTAGGTGAAGAATATCTTTGAAAAGTTTTATAAATGAAACTATGATAGTTTTATTTTTGTTTTCAGTTTTACTTCAGAGCCACATGTACGTACCCAAAGAGCTGCACTGTGTCTCGTGAGCCGCAGTTTGCTGACCCCTGGCGGCTCTTCTGTCTCAAAAGTTTGCCGATCCCTGCTCTTGTCTAATGTATACATCTGTGCCTTTGCATGTGCTGTTCCCTCTGCCTGTAATGCTTGTCCCTGTCTTTGCTCAGTCCCTCTTCTGCTGTGGTCAAGCCTCTCACCTAGGGAGGCATCTCAACTGCCCAGAGTTCCTCGGAGGCCCCTAAACAAGAGTGAAGAAATAAAATGGGGTTAGTATGGTCAAGCTGCTAAATTATTAACTCCCAGCAGGCTGAAGCCTGAGGACGATTATTCTTGTTTTAACAAACTCTGGGAACTTGAACTTTTTTTTTTTTTTTTGCTATGAACTTTTTTTTTATTAAATTATTTTTTATTATGAAATACACATTTTTTAGAATTAGTTTCAGCTGTACAACACAGTACAATA
>NW_017731367.1:7634237-7653883 GCF_001890085.2 Hipposideros armiger | reverse complement strand
CTGGCCATCTGTATGTCCTCTTTAGAGAAATGCCTCTTCATATCCTCTGCCCATTTTTTAATTGGGTTGTTTGCTTTTTGGTGTTGAGTTGAATGAGTGTTTTATAAATTTTGGATATTAAACCCTTATCAGATATATCATTGGCAAATATCTTCTCCCATTCAGTAGGCTGCCTTTTTGTTTTCTTGATGGTTTCCTTTGTTGTGAAAAACCTTTTAAGTTTGATGTAATCCCATATGTTTATTTTTTCTTTTATTTTCCTTGTCTGAGGAGATATATCAGTAAAAATATTACTGAGGGTGATGTCTGCAAATTTACTCCCAATTTTTTCTTCTAGGAGTTTTATGGTTTCAGGTCTTACATTTAAGTCTTAAATCCATTTTGAATTTGTTCTTGTATACGGCATAAGGAAGTGGTCCATTTTCATTTTTTTGCATGTGTCAGTCCAATTTCCCCAGCGCCATTTATTAAATAGACTATCTTTACTCCAGTGTAAATTCTTGCTTCCATTGTCATAGATTAAATGACCGTATATGGATGGGTTTATTTCTAGGTTCTCTATTCTGTTCCATTGGTCTACGTGTCTGTTTTTATGCCAGTACCATACTGTTTTGATTACTGTAGCCTTGTAGTATGGTTTGATGCCAGGTAGCGTGATACCTCCCACTTTGTTCTTATTTCTCAAGATTGCCGTGGCTATTCGGGGTCTTTTATGGCTCCATATAAATTTTTGGATTATCTGTTCTATTTCTGAGAAAAATGATCTTGGTAGTTTAATAGGAATTGCATTGAATCTATATATTGCCTTAGGTAGTACTGACATTTTAACTATATTAATTGGGAACTTGAACTTCTGAACTTTCCTGTGCCCACACCTGGGCGCACAATAGTTTGTTGTGTGTCAATTCCTGGCCATACATCCAGCCTTCAGTTAACCACCTGAATGACGGTGTCCCATGGTCCGGGCCACCGGACGCCTGACGATCACCACCTTGGACCAGTCCAGGGGCTGAGAATGCTGGGTGACTCTCCTGAATGCGTGTTTCCCTCTTTCTCCCTGGGAACACTCTGGGGGTTGCCTCCTAGTGTTTCCAGTTTGCAAACCCTAAGGCCTGTGAATAAACCTTGGTCATTTGTTTCTAGCCAAAGCCCCCTGACTGAGTAAGCCCTTCCGCCACTCTGCATGCCACACGGGTCACACTGTCTGCTGACTGCCTGTCCCCCTCAGCAGGACTTCACCTCACGCAGCGTTGCGTGCCAGCCTGGCACGTGGGAGAACAGAGAAAGCCTGGGCCCAGCACGCAGCCCAGGGAACCAGGGAGGTGTGTGTGTTTTGTTCCCAAACAGGGGGGTTTCTTGTGCCAATGTAACTGGAGAGGAGCTATTGCAACCCAGAGAGGCGTTTCCTCAGGCCAACAGCCGATTGGCAGCTGTGGGGCCACTGACCACAGCGAACAGCAGGGCAGGTAACAGACCTCTGACTCCTGAGCCTGGAGATAAGGGCTACCTGTCCAGGCAGGCCAGGTAGTTCCTGCCTTGACGCCAAGGCCACAGGCGGCCCCCGCCCTGGGAGCAGCGTCTCGGAGCTCCGTGAGGACCAGGCAGCCCTCCCCGCCCTGCCTTGCCAGGGGTCTAGGAGGGATGTGAAGTCTAGACTGAGACCTGGTGCCCAGTCTGCCTCCCCTCCCCCCATAGGCAGGCCTTCCATGCCCAGTCCATGTGGACCCAGGCAGTGGTGGGACCCACGGGCTGCTGCTGGCCACACTGGGCTACACACGAGTCTGCAACCTGCCGCACCCCCGAGTGCTGTTATGACGGCAGGGCGTGCCCCCTTGGCACTTTAGGCAGAGTGACCTCCCCTGCTGGTGATGCGGCCTTCTTGCCCCTTCTGCCAGCTGCCCAGTCCAGCTGGGCGTCTCCATAGTTGCTGTGTTTTAAATGTACAGCTAAAGCCAGCCTGTTGTGACATCGGGATGGGAGGAGGCCACCAGAGGTCCACATGCTCACCTTTCCACAGATAGCCAGCAGAGTCCCCGGTGGGAGGGGACTGGCCTGAAACCTGCAGCCGCAGCCTGAGCAGCAGGACCTTGGGGCTGCCTGGTGTGACATGCAGCTTTGTCTCCTCATTCCGTGTCCCCACAGAGTGGCAGCAGTGGGGCTCTCCTGAGTAGGGTCACTTGGAATCTGTCCCACCAAGAGCCCCTGATGACACACCGTGTCCCTGGGATTTGTTAGTTGTTCCACGAGAGGTGCCACAAGGGCAATGTTTCTGACGCCGTTAGCGCCCCTGTCCCCGCCCCTGCCCGCTCAATGCTGCTTCCTCTGAGCTCAGGGCGCCCTGGGTACAGAACGCAAACCACCTGGGTGTGTGGCACCTACACTTGGGGTGAAGGGCAGGAGGCCGGCCTGAGGGTGCAGCCCCGGCTCTGCCTCAGAGGAGGCAGGACTGAGTGGGACCCAGGGCGCTGTCACAGGTGGGCTCCGGAGCTTCGTCACCACAGTGGTGACGATGGCCGGGAAGTTGGTGGCAGCTACTTCCCCCTGTGCACCCCTGTTAGCCAGGCACCGAGCAGTCTGGCAGGAAGACCACGCTGCGTGAGGAATGACTGACAGACAACAGCCTGTGTGCTGGTGGAACTGAGCAGCCGGCCATGGTGACCGTGGTTCCTGGGGCTGGTGAGGACGCCGTGCAGAGTCACGGGCACCTCCCCCACCCTGAGGCTCCCGCCTGAATTGGTAGCTCTGGCCAGGCTGTGATCAAATCTCCGTCTGGCTCCCCCGGTCCGTGCCCCTAGGGTACCAACTGGGCTGAATGTACCAAGAGGTAAAGAGGTACTTTCGAGTTGCTTTCATGTCATGTTTGGGGGGTATTTTTCACTGACATATGGACTTAAAATTTGCTTTAAACACAAACACAGCAGAACCTTGGTCTAGGATTGCGCAGGGTACCTCCACCTGTCACACCCCAAAACCCAGTGAAGTGACAATTTGCATTTCCTACTTGCAGGAAGTCCTGAAGAGGACCATGCCCCTTACCCTGGGTCCCACCCACGGGGGGGACAGGGGGGAGATGGGGGTGCAAACTCTGCAGCTGGTCTGGTGGGTGCACGCAGCCCAGAGAGAACTCACCTTCCTGCACCAGGAATTTTGACCACAGCTCTGCTCAGATGTGAGCAATGCGACAGTGACCTCCTGTGGCCGCAGTCTGTGGGGACATGCAGAGCAGTGACAGGTGACGCAGGCAATCATGGGAAAGACAGCGTGGCAGAGCCTGGCTCCATACAATCACAGTGTGACATTGTCTTCAGTGTGACATTCTCCAGCCAGACTCACAGGCAGAGCACAAGGCATTTCACCCGACCCTCCAGCCTCCCAGCACCCGTGTCCGACCCTCCAGCCTCCCAGCACCCGTGTCCGACCCTCCAGCCTCCCAGCACCCGTGTCCGACCCTCCAGCCTCCTGGCACCCGCGTCTGTCATCCTTGTTTTCTTGATCAGGGCCCCTGACCCCACTTTCACCTATCTCATTTTGCCAGAGTTGTAAAGCAGACCCAAAATTTTGTTATTTCATCTGGATCCTCAAGGTTGCATCTAAAGAAGCGTACATTTCCTTGCAGAGCCTCAGTGCCATCACCACACTTAACGAAATTAAACTGATTCCTTAATATAATCTAATAGATGGTCCAGGGACACGTTTTTTAGACAAATTGTTTAGAAAATGGCTTCTCAAAGGTGGTTTGCTAGTTGGGATTCAAACTGGGCCCCAGTCGTGTGTGGCTGGGCGCAAGTCTCTTTCAATGGGCGACAGTGCTTTCCACACTTCAGTGGAAACACACCTCAATGGAAGCTTGTCCGAAATCAAATTCTGAAGGCCAGGGTGGGCTCGAGACTGCATCTCTATGAAGCCCCATGGCATGGAGACCTCTGGGCCTGCAGGCCGTTGCTGGCTGCACACTGCCCCTGCCACCTGCCGCCTCCTCTCCCTGAATCTCTCACCTGAGCTTTGACCCGGTGAGGCGTGGGGCCCAAGGCTGGACCCGACTTCCTGGTGGGAGAGGTAGAAGTACTCTGAGAAGGGTCATCCCAGGTCTGAGATGCCCCCTCCCCAAGACAGAGCCCGCCACTGCCCGGTTCCTTCCCCAAGTCTGCAGCTCAGGTCTGTGCGGGAACCAGCTCCCAGCCCTCAGTGCCCGCTTGCCTCTGCCCTGCCTGCTGTGGGTCCTGGGAATGTCTGGACACCCCTTCTGTGCCGCCCTTGTCCCCCAGACCTGGTGTGTGTGGGTGGAGGGGTGTCTGAGGCCTCGGGCCTCCTGCTGGCCTGTCCCCTGCACCTGCCCCCAGGAGAGTCATCCCCAGCGAGGATGCTGAGCTTCCCAGACTCCAGACATAGACGGGAGGCTGCAGATGAGGCCGGGGAGACTCCGGGTCGACGTCGGGACCCCGAGAAGAGGCTCCTTCTCATTGCCTTGCCAGGAGCATGGGTCACAGATGGCCCTGGGGGGGGAATGGGGCCCCCTCCTCTGCCCGGTCCATCTGGGCAAGGCTGAAGCCACAAGCCGAGGTGGGAAGTGGGTCTCCTGCGTGTTGCAGAGACCCGGGCATGATGAGTGGTCCTCGTGGGCCCGGTCCCAGGCACTTTTCAGAGCTTAAGTCAGCAGCCCTCGCACCCTCTCGAGGAAAGCAGGCTTTTTTATTCCATTTACAGATGAGGAAACTGAGGCATGGAACAGGGAACGACCTGCCCAAGGCACCTCCATTTACAATGGGGAAAGGCGTGGGGAGGGGGAGGCTGGCCAAGGAGGCCCGGAGGAGAGAGGCCTGGGGCACCCCCGGCCCCTGGGCCCCTGTGCACAGACCTTGATGGGCATCGGGGATGAGTCAGGGCCTCCCCTCAGCCCCAGGTGGGCACGTGGAGGAATGTCATCGGGTCACTCTGAGGGTAGGCGTTTGCCTTCAGGGCCCTGGGAGGTGGGCGGTCCTGTAGCCCCACTTCCGCTGGCCAGGTCCCCCATCCTCAGGAGCAGGGACGCTGGGCCTGGCAGGGGAGGGTCCCCAGGGGGACAGGGCCTGGTATTTGGGCTCACGAGGAAGACCTACCCCATCAGGGGCACCCCGCTGACCGGCCCTGACACGTTCTGGGTTCTACCTCCTGTTCCCAGAATGTGGCTCAGACCATGGGGTCACCAGGATCCTGTGCCAGCCTGACCAGGCTGAGGTAGCTCGCACGCTGTCCTCTGTCAGGGCTGCACAGGCTGAGCCTTGGTGTCCGGATTTCCGGGACCACCCCGCCTCTGCCCCGCCTTTGCCTGGGAGCCCCCACGTGCCCCCCATCATTTCACCTATTTTCTCCCAGCGATTGCACCTGGAGGGGGCAGTCAGGCCCACAGCCCTGGCTACCTCAGGGAGGAGGCCTGAACCTGCCCAGGAAAGCCATGTTCCGTGTGGCCAGCTCACACAGCGGAGAGCTAAGGCAGCGGCACCATCACCTGCTTGACTGGCTCCTGGCTCCCTCACACGTCCTCGTCCTCGAGGAAAACAAATGAGATATGTCCTGATCCCCGAACATCTTCCTCCCGGCAGATGCCTTCCTCCACGGTCAGCCTCTCTCCTGCCAAGACCTAGGGAAAGATTTAATTACAGCCGCTTCTGCTGCCAGCCTTGTTTTTGTGGTGTCATCTTCTGACCTCTGGTGGGGATGACACCCCCTGTGAGCTGCATTTTCTGGGAATAAGGCAGAACTGAAGCCCCTTGATGGTGCCCCTGCTGTGGGGAGGGGGGGTGATTAACCTCGCCAGTCAGGAGGGGACCCGAAAGATAGAGTCCTTAGAAAAACCACAAGCGTGTCATGCGGAGAGAAACATAAATTATAAATTTGGGGGAAAACACAGATGAAAAGATACCAACACCAAAACACGTGGGGGTGAATAACATCTGAGCGCAAAGCTTCTGCATCTGGGGACTCAGGCTGAGGGCATCACAGAAGCGCTCACCTGGGGAGGGGCTCCCGGCAGGCGATGGACTTGCACGGCCAAGAACAGAAGTTGGTATGACTGGTTATGGGATGTCCATGTGGAGATGGTGGCAGCCATTGAGCCTGAAATACTGGGTTGTCAGAAAAGTCATGACGCCTTTTTGCAAAGAAAAACATAGAAAAAATACGTCATGACTTTTCCGACTACCCAACAGTTAAGTGACAGGACGAGCGGGAAGTTTGGTTGCACTTGAGTGCAGTAGAAACCTGGCAAATGCAGTCGCCCCAGGTGGTGGTCCTCAGCCCGCTGCACCTGGGCCCCACCTGAGGAGCCTGCAGACCCGCCCCTGCCAGGCACCTTCACAGCTGCCCTGACTGTCAGTTCCCGGGAGGTGCAGGCAACTCCCCGGGGTCACAACACCCGGTCAGACGTCACCAGGGCTGCCTCCTGTGGATCGTGCCAATCGGACTCAGCGGAGAATTCACTTTGGCTGATTTGAGCAGAAAGGGGTTTCTTGCAAGGTGCAAGACCCTTCTGGATCTCTGGGAGGACTGAAGACGCAGACCTCCTCAGGCTTCCAGGGATGACCCAAAGCATGGCACTGACCACCAGCATGAGCCACCAACCATGGTGGCCCTCTGCCTTCCAAATCCTTGGGAGCTCTTGGAGTTGTCAGCAAGGGCATCTGGGAAATACTGGCTCTTGGGACACAGCCCCTGCAGGACGGGAAAGCATGTAGGTTGACATAAGCCAGTGCATGGTATCCATGGTTTCGCCACTTTAATGTTTAGGTGTGAAAGACCCAATGAATGGAGGCCCCAAGGACACCAGGGGCCCAGCCCTGGAATCTGGGCATGTGCTACCTTAAAAAGCAAAGTTTTTGCAAGTGCGGTCAAGTTAAGAATCCTGAGAGGGGGGCATTATTCTGGGCTGTTCAGGTGGCCCTTAAATGCTATCACTGGGGTCCTTATAAGAGAGAGACAGTGGAGAGCAGGCACACAAAGGAGGCAAAAGACAATGTGATGATGGAAGCAGAGATCTGAAGATGCTGCGTGTCTGGCTTTGAAAATGGTGGAAGGTGCCACGAGCCAAGAACCGTGGCTCCAGGAGCCGAGAGAGGCAGGAGCAGAACCTCCCCTGGGCCTCAGGAGGGACCGTGTGATGCCAACACCTTGACTTCGACCCAGTGAAGCTGAGCTTGGACTTGAGGCCTCCAGAACTGCCGAGGAATAAATATCTGTTGTTTTAAGCCACCGTGTTGTGGTAAGTTGTTACAGCAGCCACGGGAAACTAATACACATGGTTAAAGAGAAGTCGTCCCAAAGGACAATGCAAATGTGCACGAGCGCGCGCGCGCACACACACACACACACACACACAGTCACAGTGAAGTGGAGCCGAGATGGGCCTGGACCCCGGCTCCCCCGTGCTCCACTCATCCCGGCCCCTTCCCTTAAACCCCCTTTCTGACTCTAGGGTGGGGGAGGGAGTCTCCCAAGTAAAGCCCACCTCAATTTTCTGGGTTCTCATGGTATTTTTTTTTACAGTCGCACACTTCTTTGTAGTTTAAAAAAATTTAGATATTTATTTCTCAAAACATTTCAAAGTTAATGAATGACTCCTTCCATAAAAACTCAAACATACTGAAGAACTGATTTAACGTTTAGAGGTAATTCAATGTCATGGATACAGATACACTATCTCATGCATGTCATAAAAATTTTCTCCTATTGGATTTTTCTGTCTCTGGTTGACTTTGTCGTACTCAAGCTCTAGATTTTGATGTGGCCACATCTGTCAGGCTTGTCCTTTATGATTTCTGGATTCTTTATGCTCCGGAAAGTTCTTCCGCAGCCCAAGAAAATGGAAATATATATATATATATATATAAAAATAACCAGAAATTTTCTTTTTTTTTTTTAAAGATTTTTATTGGGGAATTGGGGGATGGGAACAGCACTGGGGAATTGGGTGAAGGGAAACAGACAAGTTGCTGTCGTTTTGTTCTTCAGTCTAGTTGTGGAGGACGTTGCTTCACTGGCCCAAGTTGGCACCATCATTGCGCTTTTCCCGGGCGAGGCAGATCAGTCGCCGGCTTCTGGACAGCTGCTCACGGTGGCTGCTGGCCGCTCACGCTGGCTGCCAGCCGCACACGGTAGCCCATGGCAACCCACTGCAGCAGAGCCTGCAGCCTACACCGTTGCTGGTGACTCACGACAGCCCAGCTCCAGGTCGAGCTGTTGTTCAGCATCTTTGCTGTGGAGGGCAGCGTCACTGACCCTCATATGTGGGATCCGAACCGGGGTCCTCTGGCGTCTCAAGCCAGTTCTTAACCATCGTGCCACTCAGCTAGCCCAGAAGTTTTATTTCTTATTTTAGATTTTGAATCTATATATTTGGATTGTGTGTGTGTGTGTGTGTGTGTGTGTGTGTGTGTGTGTGTGTAATGAGGAAGACACCTTATTTTTTCCACCCCAGTAGATCCTTTACTCAACAAATATGGTTCAGAAAATTGACTTTTCCCTATTGGTCTGAAATGCTACCTTTATCACAAGCTAAATTAATTTATATCTGTTTTGTTTTATTTATCTTTTTGTCAGTTCTTTTGCCAGTATTGAATTGTTTTAATTATTACAGATTTAAGGTTAATTTGCCATAAGATAGGTACATTTCCCTTAGTAATTTTATTTTCTTTGTTTCATTTTTTAACTATTTATGTTGATTTGTTTTGCCAAGATTAACTTGAGAATGAACTTAAATTCCTAAAATATTCTTACAATTTTTATGGAAATTGCATTAAATTTACAATACTTAGTCTTCATTTTCAGAAAAGTATTACATCTCTCAATTATTCAGATTAATTCTATGTCTTCAATAACCTTTTATAGTTTTTTAAATAAAGAACTTATCTATTTACTGTTAAATTTATTCCTAGGTACTTAAAATTTTTGTTGCTGTTTTGATTGGAATCTGTCTTCCATTACATGTTTAATTATGTTGTAAAATATTGTGAAAGGTTTCAAGATCCATGTACCCACCATTAGATTTAACAAATGTTAATATTTTTCTACATTTGCTTCAGATCCTGTTCTTTAAAAAAATAAAGAACTGATAGCTACAGTAATCAAGACAGTGTGGTATTGAAAAAAGGAAAGAGCAATTGATCAATGCAACAGAATACAATGTCTAAATATAGACCCAATACATATAAGCAAATGGTTTTGTCAAGGGGCCAGCATGGCTGAGCAGGAAAGCAAGGCTCTTCAATGAGCGCTACTCTCACAAGTAGGGGTCGTCGGTTCAAGCTGTGTCACAGACCTAACTGTAAAAGTCAACACGACAGAACTATGAGAAGAAAGTGCAGGAGGGTCCATTTGTAACCTTGGGGTAGGCACAGATTTCTCAGGGCACAAAAAAAGCAATAGCCACAAAAGAAGAAAAAGGATAATTTGGACTTCATCAAAATTCAAAACTTATGCTCATCAAAATTATCATCAAGAAAATGAATGGGCAAACCACAAACTGGTAGAAAATATTCACAGCGCATACAATTGGCAAATGAGTTGTATCCAGAATATGTAAAGAACCCTGCAACCCAATAATAAAGAGACAAATAGTCAACCTTTTTTTTTTTCTAATGGGCAAAGACTCGAAGAGACACTTTACGAAAACAATATACAAATGATCGATAAGCACATGAAAGGCTTCTTAACATCATTCACCATCGAGGACATATACCTTCTAGAATGGCTGAGAAAGGCTGATAATGGAGAATATTGGGAGGATTATGAGACAAGTAGAGCCTGTTACACTGCCGGTGGGAGTGGAAAACGCTACAACTACTTTGGGAAGCTGTACTACAGTTTCTTAAAAAGTTAAATATATATATATAATTAATTAATTAATTAATCCCCCCCCGCCCCCCATGACCCAGCAGTTTTCCTTTCAGGTATTTACTCAAAAGAAACTAAAAATACATATCTGCCAAAAGCCTTGTAGAAGAATGTTCAAACCTTATTGGTAACAGCCAGAGACTGGAAGTAACCCAGTTCATCGACAGAATGGATAAAGAAACTGCCACAGCTCTAGAACGGGATACTATTCAACTGTAAAAAGAGAGAAACCACATGCAACAGCATGGTGAATCTCAAAAATATGATGCTGAGTGAAAGAATCCAGACCAAAAAAGTACAGCTGTGGGGTTCCCTTGCTATGAGAGTCTAGAGTAATAACCCACCATGATAGAAGTCAGCCCCGATGTCGCCTCTGGGGTGGGGAGTGCACTGAGGAGGGAAAGAGTTTTCTGGGGTGACGGAAAGGTGCCTCGCCTTTTCTTCCCTGCGTGCGTTATTGAACTATTCCGTCCGGAAACTGGCTGGCACCCTCAAATGGGGCAGTTGCAGAGACTACAGTGATGATGGTTGACAGGCAATTTACGCCGGGTGGGCAAGGCAGAGTACCCACAGACGGAGGGAGGGCCAGGCACTCGTGGCACTGGGAGTCTGCCCCAGAGAGCAAGGAAACAGAGCAGGACAGGGACCTGGGGTGATCGGAAAAGGAGGGACTGCCCCACCTCCACCCCAACCTCTCCTCCTGCTGTGGTTCCTCCCAAACTGAACCCAGAGAGGTCAGGTCAGCCTTCAGGGACAGAGGGCAGAGGTGAACTGAGGAAGGTGGGGGTTGGATCTTGGGGGGTTCCTGCACTGCACCCACTGGGGCACCGCCATAGCACCACTTCCCCACTTGGCTGTAAGTTCTTGGGGGAACAGCCATGGTCATTGGTTACATATTGCTTTCATGCTACAATGGCATAGTTGAGTCTTTTAGGGAGGGCGCAGCTCAGCGTGGCCCACGCGGGGATCGAACCAGCAACCTTGGTGTTATCAGCACCACACTCTAACCAACCGAGCTAACCGGCCACCCCTGGCTGTCAGTTCTTGGGGAAGTGTCTTGTCTTCAGTAAGACTGCAGAGTTGCCCTGGGTAGGACTGTGACTGCTCAGGCCACGAGCCCTGGCCAGCACCTAGCTGTGTGCTGCGTGCTGGACTCCCTCCTCAGGCCAAACCCCAGGGCACCTCCTCTAATGCCCAGCCCCTCCCCCGGCTTCATGTGCAGGCTGACAACAGATTCCATGCCCGAGTCACTGGGGAGCCCTCAGCCTGCTTTCTTCCACCCTTCACGCAGCTCGAGGTGGACCGGGGTGTCCTGATTTACTAGCCCCACCTAACAAACAACACAGTTGTAACACAGAGAGGGACAGCCCTTCCCATTGTCCCTGCACTCTGCAAGCCTGACGCAGCTCAAAGCTTACCGGGTCTTCGTGGATGCATATTGGAGAAAACGCAGCAGAGGGGCCATGAGACGTGTGTGCTGGGGACTTGGTTGACTTTTAGAGTCAGCACTTCCTTCTGGTCTGGAAGCAGCTGCTCTGCGGACATGGGTCCCCACCATGGGCTCTGGCCCCATCGCAGTCGTCCGACTGCCAGCTGCTGCTGCTGGCCAGACACTGAGTCAGCAACCCGCCGCCGGTCGAACCCTGCAGAGCTGTGTACACGCGGTGCAGGTCCCTGGGACCTCACCAATCTTCACCCCTTGCTGAGTGGGGTCTCCCGGCTCTGCTCTGTCCCACCCGGGCTCCAGGGTCCGAGTCTGCGATCCAGCAGTGCCTCTCCTGCTGGCGACTTCACTCCTTCATGACACTTTATAACACCGGTCCTACCTCCTGGGTGACTACAGTGAGGTGAGATCAGGAATTGTGAAGGGGCAGGGTCCCCAGCCCTGCCCATTCTCCAGCCAAGAGCTTCATTAATTAAAGCCTGGGTGGGCCAGCCCCCCCAACCTGCTTCTCATCATTCCCCAAAAGCTGCCTGGCCCCCTGTGGCTCTGGCCCCTGAAAAGCTACTGGAGTCCTAGAAAGTGTGCTCAGCCAGGGGTCTGGCCCGGGCTGACCTCAGGCACCGTCTGACCCTCAGGAGCCTTTTCCAGTCTCTCAGCCTTGGTTTCTTCATCCACAAAATGGGGGTGATAATTGTGCCTCCCTGTGCAGGAAGGCGTGCGAGAACCGAGCTCAGTTATTCAAAAGTTAGAACTTTGCAAATTCTACATCGTGATGCAGATGCTGTGAGGGCCCAGGTTCCTGCTGCGAAGCAGGAGTCGGTGTCTCTGGGCTGCCTGCCTGGCTGGGCTCTGTGTTCCAACGCGGCTTGTCCAGCAGGAGCCTCCCGTCAGCGTAGCTCCGGCCAGGCCAGCCCGGCCTCAGGTCAGCCTGGTCGAGAGTCCCAGCCTTTGCACCTGAGCCTCCAGCCGGCTCCTGGGCCCCAGGCCCACTGCACATTCTGGCCAGTACCTGGGGCTCTGTGGGCCTCCTTCCACTCCATGCTGACTGAGGCTGGTGCCTGGGCTCCACTCCCCCTTGGCCGCCCCACACTGCGCGGGAAACCTGTCCACACTGTGGCTGAGGTTCCCGAGTGCTCTGCACGTGTGCTGGCCCGCCAGTCTGGGGACTGCCTCACTCGCCTGCCCAGGACTGCACCCAGCCAACCTGGTTCTCAGACAACTCTCACACTGCCTGACGGCACATTTGTTTTATTCTTTCCCCAAACCCCAAGGAAGGCATTGTCCCCGCTTTAAACACGGACAGGAGTCTCCCAGAGGATAGGACATATGAGAACTCAGAGATGGGAATGTCCCACCTAGTGGTGAAGACAGAAAGGCGGCATGGAGGAGGCATCTTAGAGGGGCTTGAGAGGGCAACAAATCTCAGTCTGAGGGAAAGGCCGCAGCAGCTGGAGAGAAAGTGTGACTTTCAGCTGGGTGGCTGAGGCCGCAGTGGTGCAGCTGGGAGGGGACGCCTAGAGGGCCTGTGGGGGCCAGGTGGGCAAGGGGCCTCAGCCAGATGGCGGACTCTGTGTGCAGGATGCAGAGTCCAGATCAGGGAAACTTCTCACACAGGTCACTCTTGGGGTCTGGACCTGCTTAGCTGCTGAGCAAAGTTGTGAGGAAAAGGGTCCTGGCTGGGCCAGCAGGACACCGGCGCGCTGGCTCGGAGCCAGTCCCTCTCATTAGCCCATCTTGGCCTCAGTATCCCCATGTGTAAAATACAGCTTTGGACCCCTAAGGGCCTTCCAGCGCTGGATCTGGAAGCCCAGCGCGATGCAGCTCAAGCTCACAGAGGACTCCCCCAACCCCCGCGGGGTGGCTCCACTTCGGTGTCCGGGCTCCGGACTCGGCAGGCTGCGGTGGTTTCAGCCTGACGCCCCTGCACCAGAGCCTTTCGACCCCGCGCATCAGGCTGGACACGCCCCGCCGTTGCTATGGCAGCGGCGTTGCCCGGCAGCGCAGAGGCCTGGAGTTTGGCTACCGGGGGGTTGCCACGGCAACTAGGCGGGCCATCCAGGGGCGGGGCTTCCAGGGGGCGGAGCTCCTGTGGGCCCGGGCCCGTGTTGAGCAGACGTTCCAGAGCTCGGAGCCTGCTTCCCGGGCCAGCCTGGCGTGGTCCCCGCCGGGGCGGTGAGCGCCGGCGGAGGTGCCCGGGGCCCGGCCGTTCCCGATGGGGCGGAGACCGCACAGTGCGGGCTGGGGCCGAGGCTGCGCAGCCTCCTGTGCACTCCACGGCCGTCCGCTTGGGGCCCCCCAGGGCTCCCGCCCGGCTTTGCAGGCAGGGACTCCGTAATCGGGGGCAGCCTCACAACCCACCGCTCCCCCAGCTGTCCAGGCACCACTTCTGCTCAGGTAACCGGTCTTTTCTCTCCGTCTTTTATTTAGTTCGTTTTTGTCCTTGGCGTTCTGCAGATTTGGTTTTATTTTTCCTATTCGGGACCATATTGATTGCTCACTGGGCATTTGTTTATCTGCAATTCTGGACAATTCGAAGATTTTCCAGAATATTATTTCTTCCAATACAGTTGCGGTGTCTCTCTAGTCCTCCTTCTGGAATTTCAGTTCAGGGGCGTCCACCCGCACCCCACTCCTTGGCTTTCCTGCCAGGCGGGCCCCGTGGAGACTCTTCTTCCCAACCTCGGCACACGGCTCTGGCAGGTCCGGGCCTCCAGGGTGACCCATGTCGGAAAATACATGTTTACTCTCAGAAGTTTATTTTGATGTGCCAGGTGGGATGCCACTTGATGTATTTCCCACAGTGTCCTACACCAGTTATTAAATCATCTGTTTTCCTCAAGTTATTTGAAACGATACCTTTATCATAAACTTTTGATGTATTTCTTTTTCAATACTGGTATCTTGTTAATTATTAGAATTCTATGTGTTTTAATACCCCCTGGGACAGATCCTCCTCACTGCTCTCCATTTTCACAGTTTTGCTGATCAGTCCTGCATGTTTGTTTTTCCAAACTTCTGTTGCTGTTTTAATTGAGACTGTATAAAATGTATACATTTTTGACTTAGGGAAAACTGGACCTTTTACAATACCACCTCTTCCTTTCCAAGAATATGCTATGCGTGTCCATTAATTTACCTTCTTTCCGTGTATTTTCAGCGTTTCTATGTAATTTCTTTATAAACGAGAAACTCGCACAGTTCTTGTTATTCTGGGCACCTCACCTTTCTTAGTGCTGCTGTGACTGCAGTCCTCCATCACAGGCTGTACCTGGTTATTGTTTGCTTTCATGGAAACTGTTGCCTTCTCAGTGAGGATTTTTTGTGCCTGCCCCTACCTTACTGTTTCCCATAGCCTTTCCCCTTAAGTTTTCTAGGTAGACAGACACATCATCTGTAAATAACGGTAATTTTGTTTTTTCCTTTCCAAAAATTTTACTCTTTTTTTCTCTCATTTGTAATTGCAACTGCTGATACTTCTAAGTCAAACAAAGATGGTGGTATACGGCTGTCATTGTAACGGGACTCTTTTGTTGTTTCACCATGACAGCTATCCTTCGTACAGGGCTTACAGCGCCCAGCCCTGGTCTCAACGGGAAGCCTCACCACCACGGGCATGAGGTGGGTACTGTCCTTAACGCACCTGCAGGAGAGGTGACTGACACAGGGGCTAATGAACTTGCCTGGAGTCACACAGCTGATGAGAGTGAGGCTGGACCCTGATCCTGGCTGCCTGTTGACTGGACTCATCCACTGAGCCCCTGCAGGGCTGCTGTTTCCTCAGGTGAAGGACAAAGCCGTCTTTGCCCAAAGAGCTCAGTTATTTGTTTTTTAACCAGAAGTGGATGGCCCCTAGTTCAAATGCCTTTGTAGCATCTATTAAAGTCATCCTATTTCTTTGTATCCTGTGACTTACTAGAATGGTAGATTGTAGACGGTCCCTAATATTGAACCACTCTTGCATTCCAGAGAAGAGTTGGCTCATGGTGTAGGATCATTTTAATGTTATTTAAATTGCAAGCTATGCATGGCTTCTCCTTTACCCTACCCCACCCCCAGGCTGCAAGGGTGGCCTCCTGTCCGCACTGGAAGGAGGTGAAAGAGAGGAGGCTTGTTGTGTTGTGGTCGGTTCTGAAACATGGATTTGGTCACTTTCCGAGGACCTGCCTGTGGGAGGAAAGAGGGGCCGCAGCCCCAGCCAGAAGCAGGGAGATTCCTTGACCTTGGTTCTGAGCTCATCAAATTTACTGGTTTTTCTTTACTCGTGAAAATTAAAACCCACAATTTCACCTCCCACCCATCTTTCCAGAAGCTGTGTGGGGCCCACAGAGGAGTGAAGCCCTCGACTTGCATGTTAACAAGCTCACAGGATACATTTGAAATGTGATCCAGGCGGACACTTGCAAACCAGAGGTGTCCCGGGGAGCAGGGTGGCGCACACGGAGATGTTGGTAGGTATCTCAAAAGACAGGGCATCAGAGTGTGCTGGTAAAGAGCGCAGACTCAAGATGGAGTCACTTGTGCTAAGTCCACCTCACCAGACAGGACTTAATACCTAACCTAATTGCACTCCCGCACTCCCCCAGGCATGGGACCTTTAACCCCACCCAGCCTGGAATTTCCTGGTCGCACCAGTGAGGTTAACCCCAAAGACCCCATTCATCCCCCAAAGGAGGGTGACTGAAGTCCGACACTATCCGCTCTTTGCTGGATATGTCCTTCCCCTGCCCCCTTTCTGTCTATAAAAGCCTTCCCCTTTCTGCAGCTCGCAGGAGCTCCTTTCTACTCGCTAGATGGGACGCTGCCCAATTCATAAATCATTGAATAAAGCCAGTTTGATCTTTAAATGTACTCAGTTCAATTTTTGTGGGAGAACGTAGGAGGGTGTGCTGTTACAGGGCTAAAATATGACGATTTGAGTGTTAGTGCAGTCATTTTGATGGGAAGGGGCACTGAACCCCGTCATCACCCAGAAGGCAATGGGAAAGGAGAGTTAGAAAGTAAGAAGACAGGAGCGAGGGCTACACTAGGGAGAAAGGCCAGCACACGGACGCTAGGAGTCCCCAAAGGAGGAAGATATTACGACAGGGAAGAGAAAATATTTGGAAAACAGTGGAGATAAAGTTTCCAGAATTGAAGTAAAATAAAGAAACTCAGACTGGAAGGGGCTCACAGACTGTCAAACAGGAGAGATACAGAAAAATCCACACCATTAGAAAGTTCTGGAAACATCCTGAGAGAAAGAACATGGAACAAGAACCTGATGGATGTTGGACTTCTCGACAGCACACAGGAGACCAGAAAGTAACATATTTAAAATATTGAAGGAAACAAACTTTGCCCCTAGAATTTTATATCCAGCCAAATTGCAAGTATAATAAAAGTATTCTCAGGAATACAAGGCTTCAGAATATTTTCCACCCCAAGACCCACATTAATAATACTTTGTATTTCATAAGTAACACAAAGGCAAGAGAATCATCAAGACATATGGAACATAAGGATGACCAAGCATCTTGGAATGTGTTTTAATTACCTTAAACAAACGCAAGGACTAAAGGAAAGAAAAAGGGTGTATCCACAATAACTCAGAACTATAATTCTGGACAGTATCAGTAGTGCCTGGGAGGGAGGATTATGTGACCAAGCGAAAGTACTTGAATGTTAGGGAGAATACGTAACTACAGAGGGTACATAGGGTAAATAAAAAGAAAAAGGAACCTTAAATGAAGGGCAAGGGCCACAAGAATAAAAATAAGGATAAACCAGCGGAAGAGAACTCGTTATACTCAATGAGAGAGAAATTGGAAAAAATATACAGTAAATGGACATGTTTATGAGATGGCCACGCTAAGACTCTGTATAACAGTGATTACTATAAATGTAAGTAAATTAAATTCCAATTAAAAGGTAAAAACAGATTAGATGAAACAATTCCAACAATCAGTTGCCTAAAAGAGATGCATTTAAAGAAAGATACAAAATTTAGAACAAAAAAGTTGGCAAAAGACATACCAGGCAAATATGAAACAAAGGAAACTGGGTTGACATCGTAATATGTGACATTCAAATTTGAGGCAAAAATAAAAATAAAAATAGAAAAAAAAACCGACAACAAAGAAAGACGCCAATGCGTACTGGTGAAAGGGGCCCCGGGATGGGAACGCACATCCACCAGAATCTCTCAGGTATCCAAGACTACGCCTCAGTGAGCATCACACAACATCTGCTAGGATTTCAGGGAGAAGTAGATATTTTCAACAATTGTCACCGGAGATTTTAATTTAAAAATAACAATTTAATAGATCAAGCAGACGAAAATTAGCAGAGACCTCAAATCCTGCTCAACATAAGTAATTATCTTGAACTATTAAATGTGTACAGAACTCTATATCCATCCAACAGAGATGAAAAATATTTACGGAAATAAACCAGATGTTAGGCCCCTAAAGAAGCCTCACTCAATTCCTGTGGCCACATTCCATGCAGATGGATTGCTAGTTCTGTTGGTGCTGCTAAGGCCCCTCTGCCCCATGCTCTAAGAGACCACCCTAAATGGACCTGGTCTGTGGGTGCCTCTGCCCTCCCGCTGCCCCTTGGGTTCAGTCACAGGGAGCACTACCTGATCCTGGGAGGAGGGAGAGTGGGGTCCAGGGCTTTGTTGCCCAGATCCCTCCTCATGGGGGCTCAGGCTGGCTGGGTCTTTTTCTCCCACCTCCCCTGCATTCAGGCCAAAGTGTCACTCAGCTTTGTGGTTCCCCTGCCTCATACCCACACCGTTGTAAATAGTCCCTTTATCAAACACTTCTCAGATTACCCAGTTTGAGTGTGCCATCTGCTTTCTGCCAGGATCCTGACTGAGCACAGACTTTGTTCTCACTCAATAATGCAATTAAATTAGAAGTTGGTAACAAAAGGTTATACTAAAAGAAACACTACTGGAAAGTAAATTACATTATTAAATAACCCACAGGCTTATAACCCATGGGGTTTAAAAAGAGATTACCAGGGACATTAAGAAATATTTAGATCTGGATGATAATGAAAGCATTATTCGAGCGCGTCCATCCACATTTGTGAGACCCCGCTAAGACGGTGCTGTAGAAGGAATTTTGTAGCTTTAAATAGGTCTATCAGAAAATTGGAAGGTTTAAAAAGAAATGATCTGAGCATTTAGCTGAGGATAGAGCAACAGATCAAATCCAAAGAACCAAGAAAGAAGGAAATAATAGATAAGGACAGGAATAAATGAAATAACCAGAAAGATGAGAAGATTAACAAAACTAAAAGTTGGTCCTTGGAAAATATTTTAAAATATTAAAAAAGAAAAATGACAATAAAATATAGACTACAAGGGAGAAATAAATACAGAAACAATAGGTATAAATAAATATGCTGGTAATTAAAAAAACTCAATGAAATGTATTAATTCTTAGGAACATGTAAAATGAGAATTTTGGCTCAAGAAATAGAGAACTAGACCAGATCAATACGCATAATGAAAATGGGAATGATTACGACCACCCCCGACCCAGATAGTTTTATTATTTCTACCAAAAGTTTGGAGGAAAAATAATTTCTCTTTTATGCAAGTGGTTCTAGGAAATAGGAAAGGGAGGCGCCGTTCAGGGGGCTTTGGAGGGGAGGGGAGGGGAGGGTGGTCTGGTGGATTCGCGCGCGCCCTTTTTCCTGTCACGGCACGTGGCGCACAGATGCCACACCCCAGGCGAGACGCCTCCTGCCCGACGAGGGTGTATGCAGATTAAATGGTTAACGGAGCGAAGCCCTTAGGGCAGCGCCGGGCACCTGCCGGGCGCTGGGGCGCGTAGCCCGGGGTCGCTGAGCCGCTGAGCGCAAGGCCTGGGCTGGGGACCGGTCGGCCCCGGAGTCTCTGCGGCGTGACGTCACCGCCCCCGCCGCAGCCCCGGTGGGCGAGCTGGCCGGAGGCTCTGTGGCCGTCGCGCGGCCCTGGTCGGCTGGCTGGTGCAGGTCGGTGACCCACGCAGGGATGCCGGTCAGCCCCTGGTGGACCCGGAGCAGCGTGTGACTTCGCGGTTCAGGGAAGTCAGGCTCGAGAGACAGACGGGGGTGAGGACAGAGGGGGCTGGAGACCTGGAGAAGGGGGGCGGGCGGAGGGTGGGGTCTCCACACCCCCAGGCCTGCGGGGAGGAGACGGCGGGTTGCATCATCCCGCCGGGAGGGCTGGCTGCGATGCTCTGGTCCCCGTCGAGTCCTCGGGCGAAACTCACCTGTCACACCTGAGCCAGCGTCCCCATCACGCCCCCTCCAGCCGCTCCCTGGTGCAAGGAGCCCCCCCTCCCCCCCCATCTTGGTCCCTCTG
>NW_017731367.1:7632630-7633697 GCF_001890085.2 Hipposideros armiger | reverse complement strand
GGGCGCGGGGCGGGCCGGGCCGGGGGCGCGCAGCCCGTCACGCGGCGCCGCCGTCACTGCGCCCAGCACAGCCCGGGAGCAGCAGCAGCTCGGGGCTCGGGGACCCGCGCCCATGCCCGCGCCCATGCCCAGCCGCCGCCAGTGACGCCGGAGAGGTAAGGCCGCTGCCCGCCGGGCCTCCTGCGCCCCGCATCCCGCACCTGCACCGAATGTGCTCCAGCAGGGGGCTCACGCCCGGCGCCGGCGCCGGCGCACCGATCGCGGCCCGAAGCGCTGGCGCCTCGCGGCCCCTTCCCTTCCCCCGACCTCCCTCGTCCCCGCGAAGAACAATGGGGCAAATTCAGGGGTGTCCGCCCTTCATTCGCAGCCGGGCAGGGCTCCCTGGAAAGGCCCCTTCGGCGCGGCCCCTGCTACGGAGGGACTCCCGGCGGGGATGGGCGGGGGTCCCCGGGGGGAGGGCGCGCGGCCGGCGGCATCTCGAGACACGCGCCCTCCCCCGCTCTGCCGTCTCCCCGAGAGGAGCCGCCCGGCAGGGATGCGGCGCGGGCTGCGCCTGGACCGGCGGGGGCGGGGAGAGACGCAGGGATCGAGGATGGGGGCACCCCGAAGGGGCGCGGGTGCCGCGGCGGGCCCGGGGGAGGGCGCCCGGGGCGCGGGGCGCGGGTAGCTGCTCTGGTCCCCGCGGTGGGGGAGGGCGGATGCCGGAGCCCGGAGCAAAACAGGCCGGCGGGCGGGGCTGCGGCGGGAGGGGGGGCCCGCTGGTGCGCATCTCGGGGGCGGCCCATCACTCCCACCCGAGTCGTGTCCTCTTCCCAAGAGACCCCGGCGCCCTCCCCGGGACCCGCCGCTGGGGAGGGGCCGCCGGCAGACAAGGCCTGCGTCTGCGCAGCCGGTGCCCCAGGAACAGGTGTGGCCGGCGGCGCGCGGGGAGGGGGATGCGGGGCCGCGACCGCTCGGCCGCCGCGCTCCCCCAGGCGCCCTGGCTCCGATGACAGGGAGGAGCCCTGCAGGGATGACCCTTGCGTTCCCCCTTTAAGCTGCCCTTCACTCTAACCCTCCCCCCGCCA
>NW_017731367.1:7630103-7632435 GCF_001890085.2 Hipposideros armiger | reverse complement strand
ATGCCAAGTCATGGGGCCTGCTGGGCGCGGGCGCGACGTGGCCCCGGCGCGGACCCGATGCGCGCCCACGTTCCCAGGAATAGGGACATTCCCCCAGGGACCGGCACAGCCTCAAGCGGCCGCCGGCCCCCGCCCCAGGCGGTGCCCACATTGCTGGGATTAAAGGTCTGTTAGGGCTAGCGGGTTGGATCCTGTGACTGCAGAGCGGAGGTACGGCGGCCCGTTCTCACCCTGGGGACTCAGTCACTGGACACTCCTTCCTGCAGCGGTCACATCCGACCTGCCCTCTCAGCCCTGTCTCAGCTGGCTAGGGGGGGCGGGCAGCTCTACCAGGGCCACCATGCCATCGCCTCCCCGCCTGAGAAGGCAGAGTGGGGTTTGACGGGAAACGACGGGGTCCAGAGGGGGGGTTGGGGCTGGGGCTGCACCTGGGCTGGCCATTTTGCAGGTGTGGGTGGCCACCTGCCTCAGCTGGGGCTGTGGGATGAGGTTTGGAACAGGTGTGGCTCTGCAGTGGGGTGCAGTGTGTGCAGTGCAGGGTGAGCACCTGAAGATGGATAGAACGTCATCTGTGGGGTGTGGTACCGGGCAGAGAGGGGCTGGGATCAGGGGTGGAGTCAGGCCCCCCAACCCCAAGGCTCCCAGGGAGGGCCCCTGTGGGGAGGCCATGTCTGTAGGGAGTCCATGCGGGATGCCTGCGGTGTGACCCCTCCCCCAGTGCTCCCAGGACCTCCCGCGGGGCAGCCACAGGCAGGTGGGACAGACTGCCCCGAGCCCCGAGCCCCTGCTGGTGCCTGCAGAGCTGGGTGCACACCCAGACCCCCTGGATGGAGGGCCTGCCACCCAGCTGTACCCCTTTCAAGTCCTCTGTGGTGTCACCACTGCTGACCCAGGGCTGACCATGTCATTTGGAAGCAGAGCAGGGAAGTCTTCCCATGGGCTTGGGGTTGGGGGCGGACAGGGAGTTAGGGGACAGACATGGATGGAAGGTGGGGATGGGGCAGCACAGCCTGAGGGGATGGACATGGGGATAGGGAGCCTTCTGGGCCCACTCAGTTCTCACAGGCAAACCAGGGCAGGTGAGCAGGGTGTGGCAGTGCGGCCTGGGGATGTTTCGATGGGGTCCCGGTACCATGGGATGGGGGTGGGGGCTGTGGAGAGGCCCCCGGCTCTGGAACCCTGGCTTGGCCTTTGGGATCGCCTGACCAGGCCAGCTGAGCCCTTCAGGCCTGAGACCCTGCGCGTCCGTGGGGTGGTGGTGGTGAGCGGCCATCCCTTGGGTAGAGAGTGACCAGCCTTGGGTCACTCAGCAACTAGTGACCCCCAGGATGAGCACGTGGTTGTCCACCTGCCCAGTCCCCTTTAGTGTCCTTAGGCCCAGGACAGGGACCCAGTGTGCTGCCTCCACTGTCCCTCTTGCTTTCATGCCCAGGAGCATCTCAGAACTCTGTTGGGGCTGGACCACACCCAGCCCCAACACCCAGACCCAAACATCTCTACCTGGGGGCGTCCAGGGGCCCAGCCAGGCTGATGGGCCAGAGCAGTCCTCTGTTTTGTAGCTGTTCTGACCAGTCTCTGCCCACCTGGTCCCCTCTTCCCCCCACAGGCACACCCAGGGCCGGGGCGAGGGGTGGGGCCCAGCAGGGTGTGTGCAGGATGCCCCACCTGACCTGGCAGGTTTGCTAGATCCTAGCTGCGGGATTAGGGGGGCTGGCTGATCCCAGGTCCCCTCAGGACCTCCAGCTGAATGCCTCCAGGACCCAGTGAAGGGGTCATTGCAGGGCCGGGCACAGTCAAGGTCAGCAGCAATCAGCTGAGGCCGAGTCTCCTTACCCTCCTGCGGGCCTCGGTCCCCCCACCCAAGCACCACCCCACACCTGCTTTTCCCCTAGCTTCCTCCAGCTTGGCTTGTGAAGCTGAACCCCTGATCCGGACACACTGCCTGTGTGGCTGGGCTCCGCCCTTCTGACCCTGGATTTAATCCCCAGCCCTGTCGTAAGCCCCTCTTCAAACCCTGGCTCTCCCCTCCACCTCTGAGGGGTGGGGAGTGCCCCCTGCAATCCTCCCCGTGCCCAGGGTTGGAGGTCTGCAGACGGCAAGCCTGGACCTACCTGCCCAGGTCCCTGTCCTTACTCCCCGCCCTTCCCCACATGGCCCTAGGGCTGGAGCAGCCTCCACATACACACTCATACACATACTCTCACAGTCGCACACTCACCTTGCTACACACTCACACTCACATGTTCTCTCACACACTCACCCCACACAGGCTCACACTCATGCGCACACACACTCACACACACATGTTCTCTCACACACTCACCCCACACAG
>NW_017731367.1:7624703-7629918 GCF_001890085.2 Hipposideros armiger | reverse complement strand
CGCGCACACGCACACACACACACACACTCACACACACTCACATTCACACACACACACACACACTCACACACACTCACATTCACACACACACACACACACACACACACACAGTCCCTGCCTGGGCCCCCTCTTCCCTGGAGCATTCCACCCAACCCCACATGAGGTTCCTAGACACCCCGAAAGGCTGCCACCACCCTGAAGCCGCCTGTCAACACTCCAGGGGGCCACCCCACCCTACTGTGGGTTGGAGGAAGAGAGGGAACATTTACTGGGACTTCAGCGTGTACCTCATGTGAGCCCCTCATCTGGTGCCCCCAAGACCGGTGAGAAGGGTGAAACTTGTCCGGGAGCACCTGGTGGGGGTCTGGGGCTGTACCTCTGGCGGTCATTTTGCAGGTGTGGGTGGCCACCTGCCTCAGCTGGGGCTGTGGGGTGAGGGTCGTCCTCCTCAGCTTCCTGTGGTTCACAAGGCAGAGCTCCTCCAGGGCTCCTGCCCCACCCTCACCCTCGAACCTCTCCCGCACAGTAGGTCTTCAGCAAATGCTGGTTCAGGCTGAGCCACTAGCTTGAGCCCCAGCTGTCCATTTCCTGAGGGCCCAGGGTGAGCAGCCGCCACCCTGTCAGGGGAGGGAGCCCCCTGTGTGTGTGTCCCGTTCAGGTCCCCCCTCCTTTGGGTCCTGAAATGCAGCTCTAGGCTGAGGGGTGGCGTGACCCTGGCTGCTTCTGTAGGCCCGACTCCCTGCAGACGCCCTTTCCCTGGAGCCCAGGCTCTGGCCTTCCGCAGAGGTAGGCTGGTGGTGCCCACGAGTAACCTAAAGGGATGTTAGGTGTCCTGTATCCTGCCCTTGGGTCTCAGCCCTGCCAGTGACACTCAGGTGGGTTTCACTGCCCTTCCCCATCTGTCACAGCTCAACCCAGGATGGTGAGAGGCAGGGCTGGACGGTGAATACCCAAGGCCATGCATGGGTCAGTGGGGACCCGGCTTCTGAGAGGCTGTCAGGGGGCTGGGGCAGGAGGGCTACTCAGCTGCTTAGCGTCGCTCTCCACCTGCTTCTGGGGTCAGGGCCACACCTGGTGCTTGGGAGGGTGGCAGCGCCAGGATAAGCAGTGACGCAGTAGGCCAGATCCAGGCCAGACAAGAAAGCTTAGGGCCTCATCCATCCCCTTGGCTTTCGCTTCTCACTCAGGTAGGTGTTTTATTTTTCCTAGATCTGAGCTGTCTTTCTTATGTTGAACACATTTCTTTCATCCTCGCTTTCCCCGGCTCTTAGTCGTCCTCTCTCTTCCTGGCACCTCCACCCCTGGGAGCCACCTCGCTCCGTCTGTAACCTGCCCCTTTCCCGCCCTCCTACTGCTCGCCACATCCCTGGGTTGGAGTCTGTGTGTCTTGGACCCCGGCGCTGCTTCTTTCTTGGCTTCCTGTCTTGTTTTGCTGGAGCACATCCTTGTGTGACCTTCCAGATAAGGTGATGAGTCCTTGGCTGTATGAGAACATCTTTGCTCTGTCATAACACTGGGTAGATGGTTTGTGGGGGTGGGGGCACTTGTTTCCGGTGAATCATTTCCCTCAATCCTGAAAGCATCACCGACCCAGCTACATCCAGTCCAGTCACTTCTGAGATGTCTTTGTTGGCAACTCTTTTTGCTGGTCATGTGGTCGCAGCTGCTCTAGTTACTGCATCTTGTTTTCAGAGTGGTTGTGCCAATGAACTCCTCCCGGGTGGACCACCCCTTCCTGGTCTGTCCTTACAACGTTTCGGGTTGTCAGACCTTCCAGTATTGTGATCTGTGGCCATGTTTTGAACCACGCTTTCTTAATTACCATTGTGGTTGAGTATCTTGTCATGTAAATTGCCTGTACATATCCTTTGCCCATTTCTTTTGGTGTTTTTTTTTTTTTGGTTTTTGTTTGTCCTCTATATGTCCTGCACAGGAATCCTTGTCTATCGTATGTGCTGCAGACGTCACATGTTTGGGGGCCTCCCTTCACCCATCCAATGGTATCTTGGTGGCTGGGCCTTTCCTTCCGGTGCTTTCTGTGGGCTAAGTAATCCTTCTTAAAGGACAGCATGGCGCTATTGCTCTTCTTCATTTCCTTCTAAAACGTCGTTGTTCACATTTAGGTCTTCAGTCTACATGGAATTTGTTGGGTATAAAAAAGGGATCTAATTTTGTGTTTTTCCGTATGGCTACCAGTGTCTTAGTCTATTCGGGCTGCTGTAAGAGAATACCGTGAACTGGGCTGGGCGGCTTACAAACAACAGAAATTTATTTCTCACAGTTCTGAGGCTGGAGGTCTGAGATGGGGGTGCCAGCGTGGCTGGTTCTGGTGAGGACCTTGTGGGTTGTACGTGGCCCAGAGCAGAGAGAGGACGCAAGCTGCCTCGGGACCCTTACGAGGGCACGAATCCATTTATGGGGCTGCACCCTCTGGCCTCACCTAACCCTAATCACCTCCCCAAGGCCCCCCTCCTAAGACCATCACATGGGGCTGCAACATAGGGATTTGGGGGGACACAGATGTTCGGTCTGTAACACCAGTTTTCTGAGCATCGCTGGGCCAGTAGTCCTTCCTCTTGTCATTGAGCTGTAAAGCCACCTTTGTCAGGTGTCAGAAGGGCTGTGTCTATGTAGGTCTGGGGTCCCTCCTGTCACATTGGTGGTCACTTGCCTTGTCCCAAGCACCCTATCTTAATTGCTGTAGCTTTCTATTAAGACTTGATATCAGTGGGGCATGTTGCCTTCTGTCCTCTCGTGTTTCTTCAGACTCGTTATTGGTATTCTTAGCATCTCATTCTTCCATATAAATTCTTAGAAGCAATTTGTCGAGTTTCACCAAAAAAAACCTGGCTGAAATTTCATTGAATTTTTTTATTTATTTGGGTGAAAATAAACTTTTATTTTTTTTTAAGATTGTATTGGGGAATTGGGGAAGGGGAACAGACAAGTTGTTGTCCTTTTGTTCTGCAGTCTAGTTGTGGAGGATGTCACTTCACTGGCCCATGTTGGTATTATCATTGCACTCTTTCCAGATGAGGCTTATCGGTTGCCGGCCTCCAGACGGCCGCTCACAGTGGCTCTTGGCAGCTCACACCTACTGCCGGTCACTCACGCTGACTGCCGGCTACCCACGGTAGCCCACAGCAGCCCACTGCAGCAGGGGCTGCAGCCTACGCCGTCGCTGGTGACTAACGGCAGCCCAGCGTCAGGTCGAGCTGTTGTTCACCATCTTAGCTGTAGAGGGCAGCGTCACTGGGCCTCATGTGGGATCCAAACCGGGGCCCTGCTGCTCAGAGCTGGCGTGCCAAGCCAGCTCTTAACCAATGCGCCACTCGGTTGGCCCCCGAAAATAAACGTTTTTAAGAAATTTCTTTCCCACAGAGAGGTTTATGCTCTTCATTTAGATTTTCTATAATTTTTTTGGTAAAGTTTAAAATATTTCTTCATAAAAGTTACATCTTTTGTGACGTTTATTTCTATAAAGGTACTTTATCATTTTGGTTATTTTCAAAGTGGCACCTTAAAAAATATTTTTAACTCTGTCTCTAGTGTCTACCCACATGGTTGGTTCCTAGCAGCTTTGCTGGACTTTCCCACTAATGCAGACAGCTTGTCTGTGGAGCCTCTCCATGTCTGTGTCGATAAGCAGATAGTCTGCAAGTCATTCGATCCATCCAGGCCTGATTTTCAGTTTTTCTAAAGTTACTCTAACATACACTTTACTCCAGGAATGGTTGAGCCCACTACTAAAGTATGATTTTTTGGGGGTGTCTATTGAATGTCTGGGGGATGGGGGAACAAGAGAACTGTATTCTGGTGGCAGAGTGCAAATGTTTTCTTACTTTGTGTGAGCTTTGGGGGTGATTCAGTCTTCTTTGCCTGGACCACATGGGCATGAACTAGTACTCTACAAACTCCAGCGTACCCCTATGCAAATTTCTGGAGCTCCTCGATTGAGCAACTCCCCCCTTTCCAGAACTCTGACCCACAACTTCCAGTGGCCTCAACCTACCCAAACTCTGGCCTCCATCTCCTCAACTCCTCAAAGCTGCTGAGAGATTTGGAGTGATTGTAGGGCTCACTTTGTATGTTTCCCTCCTCTCAGCAATTACAGTCCTGCTCTGCCTATTGCACAGTGTCTGAAAACAGTTCTTTTCTTAAATTTTGTCCAGTTTGCTAGTTGTTGTTTACAGTGGGAGGTTAAGTACGGTCCTTGTAACTCTATCATGGCTGACCGTGGAAGTGCCATAAATTTGGCTAGTAGTATATTTTCATTATCATTTACTACTAAGCTTATTTATATCCATCATGACTTTTTCTTTTGTGTTTTAGTTATTTAGAAGTTTATTTTTCAATTTCTAGGCGTATGGGTTTTTAATGATCTTTTATTGATTTTTAATTGAATTGTGTTCAAATTGCATGATCCATTTGATAGTTTTTGAAACTTATTAGGGGTTGCTTTATGGCCTACTATATGGTAAAATATTGTAAATGGTCCATATGTGTTAGAAAAGAATGTGTTTCTCTAATTTTTGAGAACAAGAGTGCACATATGTTCATTGGTTCATGATTATGTTATTCAGTCTTCTATACGCTTACTAGTTATGTGTCTGCCTAATCTGTCCATTACTAGGAGGTGTGTTAAAATTCCTGCCATGCTAAATTAATGAATTGTTCCATGTGGCATGATTCTTAGTCTTGGTTTTATTTTCATCATTTTGTCTCACTGGGACCATTATGGGTAATTTTTTCTGACATATTTTCCAGTTCGTTAATTCTCTATTCATTTCCATTTAACTTGCTGATAACCATGTCTGCTAAATTTTAAAATCTAAATTATTACATTTTTATTGCTAAAAGTTCTGCATGGTTTTCCCCCATTATTTCCCGTTCCTCTTATTTCTGTAAACATTTTAAACATACTTATTTTACAGTCTGTATCTGTCAGTTCCAATATCTGAAGTCCTTGAGGATCTAATTCTGGTTTTCTTCCTTACCCTCCACCACCCCAACTCTAGATCATGGTGAATTGCTTCTCTGGTGTTTGGTAATGTTTGATTGTGAGCTCACGTTTGACTGATCTTCGTCTGTGGGATGATGGGGCCCTGAGGCAAGGAAGCTATTTCCAAGGGTGATTTGGATTTGCTTTGAGGTGCTTTGGGTGCAACGCCTGAGACCTACGATGCGCTAATTTCTCAGTGGGGTTTACTGATCA
>NW_017731367.1:7609141-7623838 GCF_001890085.2 Hipposideros armiger | reverse complement strand
TTTGGGCTTCTCCTTCCTCCTTCTTTCCTCTCCCTTAGAAGTTTTCTTATTTTATTCTGATATTTGCTATTCATTCCAAGTTTCCAGATGATTTCTAACGGGAGGGTATCTCGCCCATCGTATTGCCAGAAGTGGAAGTCTCTCATTCACCCTGTTTTTCCTATCAATTGAGAAATATTAATTTTAATGAGCAAACTGATTTTTGTCTTCACACATAAAAGTGTCCAAAAAAAGACCAAACTCTGGTCTTTTAATTAATTAACTAATTAATTAATTCACCTAAACCATTTGGTTATTACTGTAAAAATATTTTTTGGGGGACTAAACATGAACACAGTTTAGAAGAATCGAGTATATCTTTGAAACTTATTTAGAAAATCAGCAGTTTTTGCTCTCCAGTTGCCTTGTTGTTGTTGCTATTTATAATAGCTCTATCTTGCTAAATAATGTGCTCATTCTGCTAGTTTTTGGCCTGTTTTAGAAGTAGCATAAGTGGGATTATAAAGCGTGTACCCTTTTGTGTTCGTTTCATCTTTTCTCAGTGTTATGTTTGTGAGATTTATCCGTTTATCTTGTCTTCCTCCTGAAATGCCACTAAAATAACAGTAAAGATAAACTAGAGAAAGACCCACATCTTCCATAAGGATGAAAGAACAAAAGAGAAGGCACAGCAACCGCATTGTGGAAAATGAAAAGCGGAACCCATGTGGTAGCTGACAGCAGAGGGGAAAGTGAGAAGCAAGCAGTGGCCGTCCCACAAGGCTCTGGAGCTGGGTTCCCCGCTGCCCTGGCAGTGGGGGCACAAGTCAAGAGGACTCGTCCTAAATTGGCTTTAGAAGCAGTTAGATGCCCCGGGCTTCTCCTCCACTGCCCCTTCACCATCTCTTTCCTCTTTCTAACCCTCCCCTCTTGTTGATCTCATCCATTCCTACAAGAGTCAGTGTTCACAAGTTCATTTTTTCTGCCCGGACCCCTCTTCAAATGCACACATCTGCCCACTTCCTGGATATCTCCAACTCCCCAATGCTGCTGACATGCGGGGTAAGAGGGGAACAGGGCGAGAGCTCTGCCTTGCTCACACCGCTGGGTCCTTCTCAAGGCAGATCTTCCCGTCCCAAAACTCCCTGAGGGATGCTGGGGTCTGAATTGACCCGGGAATGATGTGAGGGAACCCCCGAGCGCCATGCTTTTGAAGCTATACATTTCCTTGCAAATTCTGCTTTAGCTCGGTCCAGGGTGCTGATAGGTTGTGTGTTTATTATTGTTCAACTCAGAATATTTTCTCGTGTCCTGTGAGATTTCTCTTTCTTTGACCCTTAGGTTATTTAGAATTGTATGGCTTTTGTAGGGTGTTTTTCTTGTTGGTTTTTTTTTTTTGTATTGATGTATAGCATTACTTTCCACTTACATGGTAACTTTGGTACCTCAGAAACTTGTCTTCGGCTTCCATCATTTCTGTTGAGAAGTCAATTGTCAGTCTTATTTTTGTTCCTTTAAAGGTTATACATCTGCGATTTTTTTTCTGGCTGCATTTCAGCTTTTTTCTTCGTCCTTGGTACTCAGCAGTCTTATTGTGACGTGGCTTGGTGATGTTTTCTTTATATTTATCCTGCCCTGTGCTTGCAGACTTCTTGAATCTGTGCACTGATATGCTTCAGCAGTTTTAGACAACTAACGGTCGTTACCTTTTTAAGTACTGTTTCTCCCCGTTCCATTCCTCTCCTTTTAAGTCCGATTTACATGCATGTTAGACCATTTCAGTGTCCTGCATTTCTCTGACTCTCATTTCTATATTTTCCATTCTTTTTTTTCTGCTCTTTAACTTTCTATCGACCTGTCCTCCAGTTCATTAACACTGTCTTCTACTGCGTCTAACCCCTTGAGTTCTTAATTTCAGTTATTATGTTTTCAGTTCTAGAATTTCCATTTGATTCCTTTTTTATAGTTTCAAATCCTCTTGCAAAATTTTCCACTTCCCCATTTATTTTTCTCCATCTTTTTCTCTCTTATTTGAACATATAAATCCTGGTTATTTTGAGTCCTTGTTTGATAGCTCCTAGATTTTGGATCATATGTAATTATGTTTCTTCTCTTTGTGTAATTATGTTTCTTTTCTTTGCTTTTTTCCCCCCCAATTTGTTTTATTTTTTTATTTTTTTTTTATTATTATTTTTTTTTAGCTGAGCCATCCTGCTACCTGTTGGCAGCTCAGCGGCTGCTCAGCTCGGGCTGGACTCGAACCGCTGTTGCTCAGAGCTCAAACTCTTGAGCGAGCTCTTAACCAACTGAGCCACTCGGCCGGCCCCTCCCCCCAATTTGTTTTAAATCATATAGTCCTGTCGCTTTTCATGCCTTGTAACTTTTGACTTAACGTCAGACATTACCTATTGAAACACTGTCGAGGCTGCAGCTCGTGGACTCTTTCCAGGCAGATGGAGAGGAGGGTCGTCCCTAAGGCAGTCAGAGACTAGGCTGAGTCAGGGCAGTTTCGACAGGGCTTCTCCTGCCTATAGTTCTGCCTTTTTGCCTTTCGAGTCTGTGCCTTCCAGGCCTTTCAAATCCGGCCTGGTGGGGTCACTAGGGCCCTCCTCCCACGGCTCCTGGACTCCAATCTTTGTCTCCTTACCACCTGAGATTACGGAAGACTCCTCTTGGACTTCCAGATGCTTTCTGCTTCAGGATTTAAACATCCGCTCCTCATACCTTCAGAGTTTGGCACACGTCTTAAGGGGCGAACTGGCCATTTGTCTCTCCTTCTTTCTCCTGGGATTTTGGCCTCTCATGTTTGTTTCTCTTGACCAAAAGCCTCTGCAAGTTCCTCCATCCCTCAGCCACGGCTTCCTGCCTGGGAAGACTCCAGATTCCTGCCTGTTGCCCAGTGACCAGAATGTAGACACGCTCAGGGAGGAAGTGCTGCAGATGTCGGGTGCTGTCCCCTGCCCGGCAGTCCCCCACCCCTGGAATCTTGGCCTGCTGGTCTGCGTGGCTGCGGTAGCTCACTGATTCTGTGAAGCAGATTTCCCACTGTATCCAGCTCCTGTAGGCTGCAGGGTGGGAAGGAGGTCGCTCTGCTGCCCCGTCGCCGCCTGCAGGCAGAAGCGCTCCTTTGCTTCCTGCTGGGTGCTAAGGCATCGTCCCTACCCCAGAGCCACAGCAGAGTCTCCTATATGTTCTTGTAATGCTGCCAAAGATAAAGTTCTAGTTCTGTTTTTTCAATATGGGAGGACCAGTTGTCCCAATGCCAATCTTACCTGGTTCCCTGAGATGCTGCCTTAACAATTGTTGGACTTTGTGTGCATGTCTGTCTGTCTGTCTGTGGTCATGCTTTGTCCTTTCCATCGAGCTCTCTATTTGTGTGTCATTACTGGACTTTGGAAATTATTATAGTTTTATAGTAAATGTAACAGCCTGTAAGGGATGCCCCCCTCCCTTGCTCTTCTTCCAAACTCTTGGCAAATTCCACTGCAAGTCCTACTAGAACATTTTGCTTATTGGACTTGCACTGAATTAATTTAGCTCAATTGTAAGAGAGCTGAAAACTTTGCAATAACAAATTGAACATCTCCTTTCATAAGTATTTTTTTCATTTCTAATTATTTCCTGTTTCAGTACTTGGGATTACTTAGTCAGAGGATACAGCTTTTTTTGTTGTTGTTAAGGCACAAGGCACGTCACTAAATGCTTGCAAGAGATCTCATTTCAATTCGCGTTCTCTCCGGGAATTCATGACCTTGCTTTTACTCTTCCCACCCCAGCCCAAATGTGCTACGACTTTCCCCAGTTGTCGGCAGGTCTGGCGTTTCCCTCGCTCCCTGTAGTCTCTGGAAGCGCTGTGTTTGCCTGAGGGGATAGTCCTGCTCCGTGTCCTGCCTGTTCTGGGAGTTCTGAGGGGTCAAGGAGCTGGCCTTGGGCAGAGCCTGGGGGTTGACAGCTCGAAGGCTGCATGGACCCCAGCTCTCGCCGTGCTCCCCTCTCCATCTGCAGAGAAAGTGGGCCCCAGGTCCTCCACAGGCTTCTCCTGCTCTCGGTCCTAGGGTCCCCAGAGGACGTGCCCAGAGGAGGGGACCACAGTCCACTGTATTGGATGAAACTCACTTGTCCCTCACTGAAGTGCGAGGCCTGATTGGAGGCGTGGGCCGGGAGAGGGCTGGTGCCCTGTGTGCCAGGCGCTGCCCCAAGGCAGGAGGAAGGCTGCCACCAACAGGAGCACCTGCCCACCTGGCCTGCTTCTCTCCCCAGGGTTCCCTTTGGGCATCTCAGCCTGGGTGCTGTCCTATGTATAGGGCAGGTGGGTGGGTGCCCAGGGGCCAACCTCTGCAAGGGGAAGGATAGGGTGTCATGGGGGTGCCCCTCGCCGAGTGCAGGCCTTGCTGCTCCCCAAGTCCCCACCTCCTTGGCCTGGGACCCTCCCATGGGGAAGCCCCCGTCCTGCCTACCCTCCCATCTCGTCCACATCTTGCAGCAGGCACTGCTGTGTCCACTCATCCCTGATCCGTGCGCTCCTAGCACCCAGGGGCAGTCCTCTCGAGCTGGCGCTCACGCTCGGCCCAGCACAGACCGGGTGCGAAGCCCACCCCACGGGCCTGCGTCCTCAGGAAGAGCTGCTTCCTCGGTGTGAGTGTGAAGGTGACCTTCAAGTGGATGTGGGAGTCACCTTCACACTCGCCAAGGTTGTTGCAGAGCAGGCCCCACGGAATCATAGCCACACTGCAGCTGCTGGCTCCTGGCACCCCGCTGCTCTCATTTCTTGTGGCGCGGAGGCCTGGGCAGCTGGCGGGCTTCACCCTGGAGCCACAGCCTTGCATGGGTCCCCTGCTCCCTGGCCTCCATTCTGAGCACTGCTGGGCTCCAGCAGCAGTGTCCTGCCCAGGGTTTTCTCCTTTTATTTGTTCTTCAATTTTTGCCAAAGGAACACATGTCAACATAGTGTCACAGTTGAATGGGGCTACGAGGCAACTTGTGACAAACAGCTCCCACTCGTGCTGTCCCCCCCAGGCACTGCTCAGCTCCCCCAGGGGTCTCTGGTGTTTACCCTCAAATCACTCACGTGTCAGGGTTCACTGCTGTTTCTTCAGTTCTGTTTTATCTAACCCGTTAGAGTCCCAGTGTTAGAGCTTGTCGCCTGCCTGGACCCCCGCCATACACAATACTTTCCCCCCGTCTTCCCCCCATAGCTCCTTTGCTGCTGTTGAATTCGTACTTTGTGTTTACACTAATAGGACTAGTAGGTATTCTTTCCTGCTACTCTCAGGAGTGGTTTGGGCTTCTCTTTTCTTTCTTGTAGAACATTTTGTTTTGGAATAAATGGTAAATAATGCAGGCCTTTCCCCCGCCGCACCGTGGCAGCATCGGACCCTCTGAAGGACACTTCTCCGTGTGGCGCAGCTCAGCTTCTCTCGGTGGCGTCCCTTCCGTCGCCCTCCAGTCAGGGGCGTCCCCCAGTGTCCTCCTGGGAGCCCCTTCGCCATCCTGTGGGCCTGGACCCCCCGTCTCCCTCGCTCCCTCCCGTTTCCTCCCTCACTTGCTGGAGCGCAGATTCTGGCATCTTCCAGAGTCGTCCTGGGTTTTGATCTACCCTCACACTTGACTGAGAGTTTGGATGAGCTTAGAATTCTTGGCTAACAGTCACCGTTCCTCAGAAGTTTGAAAGTGCCTTTTCATTACCGCCCCGAGTTTCCGAAATCTCATAATTTGTCTTGTCCTGAGACTTTTTATTGCCGGTGGGTAGGTAGGTAGACCCTTTGAATTTGGAAACTCGTGACTGTCAGTCCTGGGAAGTTTTCTTGAATTATGTCCTTAATAGTTTCTTTTCATTGATCCTCAAGTTTTATTTCTCTCCTTTCATGGAAAATTACTTAATTGTATTTCCAACTTTTTATTTACTTTTAAAGTTTCTGTTTTTATATTCTTAATTTCCAGGAACTTGTTCTTATTCATTAAATGGTCCTTTGTAAAATATCAGGTTGTCGGAAAAGTCATGACGCATTTTTGCAACGAAAAACATAGAAAAAAGACGTCATGACTTTTCCAACAACCCAATAGCATCCTCTGCTTATTCATGGGTGTAGTAACTTTTCTTCCTGAGGATATGAATTATAAGGTATTTAAAAAACCATTTTCTTCACTGCATTGTCTCTTTCTGTTGTGTTCCTTTTCTACTTGTTTTAGTCTCTGTATTTCTTGCTGGAGGGTGTGGTCCTGGTCAGTCTCCCCAGCAAAGAACCCTGCACTCTCGAGTGACAGCCAGCATGCTGGGGGCCCAACAGCACCAGGAGGAGGAGGCTGGGGTCCCACTGCTGGACATTTTGGGTGTAGTGCAGACCCCTTTTCAGTAGGTGCTTCACACCCTCCCTCAGCTGGCCCTCAGACCACCCCCAGCACTCCCAGGCTGGACGGAGCCTCACTCTCTCAAAGAATAACCTCTGGCCTCTTGCCTGGTGGGGCATGGGGTATTGGGGGGCAGGGTCCTGGATGTTCCCAGGGTGGGGATGGGAGTCTGGGGTTCTTGGTTAGTCTGCTGGGGCTGCCGTAACAAAGTACCACCGACAGTGTGGCTCAGACAACAGAACACTCTTGTCTCACAGCCTGCAGGCAGGAAGTCCAAGATGAAGGTGTCGGCAGGGCTGGTTCCTTCTGAGGCTGTGGAGGAGAATCTGTTCTAGGCCTTTCCAGCTTCTGGTGGCTACTGCCAATCTTTGATGTCTCTGGGCTTATAGACACATCACCCCATCTCTGCGTCTGTCTTCACAGGGCATTCTCCCTGCGAGTGTCTCTGTCCAAATGTCCCCTGTTATAAGGACACCAGTCATGTTGGATTAGGGCCCACCTGACCCCAGTGTGGCCTCGTCTTAACCAGTTACATCTGCAAGGACCCCATCTCCAAATATGGCCACGTTCTGAGGTCCTGGCGTTTAGGGCTTCCTTCCACGTGTGAATTTTGAGGAGCTATAATTCAAACCACGACAAGGTCTAACGCTTCTTCCACTGACTTTCCACAAATGCTCGTTTCCAGTCCCCTCAGATGCCAGTCTTCAGAGGTACCTGGCTAGAGGCTTTCTGGGTCCCCCAGAGCAAAGGGGCTTGTTTCCCGTTAGGCTCTACCTTTCCTGGGCGTGCTAAGCCAGGCTCCACCATTCGTTGGCTTTCTTTTCTAAAATGCCTGATGTTCCTCAGCTGCCCCGGCAGTTTCTCATCCCTGTGGATCAGTGCTGTGAGCAGGTGTCACTTAGCAGGTTTTGGAGGGGAGTGCGTTCAATTGCCGACTGGAAACACCCGTTCCACCTTCGGCTCTTGTTTCTAATTCACGTCTCCCTTTTTCCCAAGGTGTCTTCTGTTCTTGCTGGGGTTCCCGCTGCTACTAGGAGTGACTGACGAAGTTCGCAGAGATGGCGGGCGCCTCCGTGAAGGTGGCGGTGCGTGTCCGCCCCTTCAATTCCCGGGAAATGAGCCGCGACTCCAAGTGCATCATCCAGATGTCAGGAAGCACCACCAGTGAGTATTTCCCGAGGCTGCTGGTCGCTCGCTCGGGCCACGGGTCCTGGCGTCCATGCCAGACAAGCAGCCCACTGGGCCCCTGCTCCCTCCTCGTCCACTTGTGGTGTCGGCTTCCTGGGGCTGCAGTAACAGATGACCACAATCTGGGTGGCTTAAAAACCGCATTCATGTATTCTCTACAGTTCTGAAGGCCAGAGCCCGAAATCACAGCGTTGACAGGGCTGGCATGTCATGTTTTCATGTGGATGTCTCATGGGGACACCGATCATTGGATTCAGGGCCCACCCTACACTTGTGACCTCATCTTAACAGCTAATCACGTTTACACAAACCGTGTTTCCAAATAAGGTTCCCTTCTGAGGTTTGGGGGGACGTGATTTTGGGGTGCACACGGTTACTCCTTCCTCATCTTATATCAACTGCCATAGGTCCATAAATTGTTTTCCTTTGTCTGTTCTTTTGCTTTGTTTCTAATTGAAGCCATCTCAGAACCTTCTGAGAAGTGGGAAGGAGGAAGAGAGAGAAGGGCAATTTGAAAAGGTCGTGTCCTGAGGGGTCTGTAGTGCAGAGGATCCCGGCTGCTGGGGCTGCTGGAGGCAGGAGGGAGGGCACACCTACCAGCCGCCCCTTGACACTTTATCACAAGCGTTTGTAGTGAGTTGCAGCATGCATGCAGACAGGGGGCAGAGCTCGCCGTCTGAGCGCAGTCCGAGCGGCACCCAGACCCAGGGCAGAAGCGCCCCCCGCCCGCCCATCCTTACTCCAGGGGGGAGCCAGTGTCCTTGCTTCTAACCCCTAGCTTAGTGAGGCTTCTTTCGGGTCCCATGGAAATAGAGCCAGTGTTTGGGTTATCTCCTGCTGACTAACAGCCCACCCCAACGCCCAGTGACTTAGAACAAGGATTCCTCCGTGTCTCCCCCCGTTTGCAGTCAACTGGGCTCAGCTGGGCTGTTAGCACTTTGGGTCCCTCAAGCAGCTGCAGCTGTGAGTGAGCTACACCGAGCGGCCGGCACCACGGCCCTCTTGCTTCCTTGTGCTCAGGTTGAGGGATGACGGCAGGCCTTGCCCGTCCTCAGGTGTTCCACGCCTGTGTAACCCGCACCTGTCTGTTATCTACCTGGTTAGGAGGGAGGGACCTCCCAGGGCACTCGGGCTCGCGGCGGCAGCCGGCCTAGGCCTGCAGAGGAGTGAGGATTCTGGCGTCCCTGGGGATGTTCTGGGCTCCTTTGAGTTCTGGAATGGGGTCTTTCCAGAGGCGTGGAGCTCTGTGGCCCTTTCTTCTGTGTGGGCAGGTTGTGGAGGCCTCATTCAGAGCTTGTGGGTTGGGGGAGCTGTGGGACACAGTGCCCATTGCACATCTGGGGGTTCCTCGTGACTCTTATGAATGGTGTTGGTCCCTAGAAGCAGACCCTGAGCCAAGGCTCTGGGTGCCAGGCTGTGAAGGGGTGCTGAAGAGTGGGTAGCAGCCTGGCCTTCCTGCTTCCAGCCCTCCTGGATCCTGGCAAGTTGGTCCCAGTGTGTTTTCAGGGAATGGACCACCATGCTGGGTGGTGCACTGGGACATTCTGGACCCTTCTCTGACCAAACACACTGCGAGTTGCTCATGGCGGTCTTTCTCATAAAGGCCCCAATGCTGTGCAGTCTCAACACCTAACTCTCCTGAGAGGTCAGCCCCCATTTGCCATTACTGTCCTGGAATGTTCTAGGCTCCAAATAGAGTGAGACCTGGAATGAAAGACCACAGAAGGGAGCTTGGCTATGGCCAAGGAGTCGGTGACACTGCTGTAGGCCCCTTGATTAGGGGAATGGCTCAAGACACGCGATGTTGAAGGAGGGATTGTAGGAGGGTAGCGGGTCCCTGGGCAGCAGCCTCAGCCCAGGTCACGGGGGGCCTGCTGTCACTGGCTGGCCCCAGGCCGAGAGGCCCTTGGTGCCCCCAACAGCACTGTCCAGGGACAGCTCAGAGGCCTTGAGCTGCCCTGCCCCTGGAAGCCCACCGTTAGAGTTGAGATGGGCTCTCTGCTTGCAGGGCTGCAATGGTGACCCCGTCTGCTCTCCCTATATAGTCTCACAAGGATGAGGACTGTCCCCATAGGACAGATGGGGACAGCAAGGTTCTGTGAGGTCATGTTACCACATGTGGCTGCACGGGCAGAAGAAGGTGGAGATGGGGTCCCTTCACATCACTGGCAAACATTTGCCAGGCATGAGTTTGTACCAGGCTCCACTCGGGGCATGGAGTCCAGGGAGCAGGACAGAGGCTCTCCCTGCCCTTGGGTGACATTCCGGCGGGCAGATGGGCGATGTACACGTGAGAGTAACGAGATGGAAGCAGACTGGCCAGTACCAAGGGCCATGCCCGTAGAATAAGGTAGGATGTAGTGATGGGGCGGGGAGACTTGCTGAGGTGCAGTGGGGCCCGTGAGATGACTAGATCAATAGGAAAAAGCCTTCCTTGTCAGTGAGGAGCAGGGGACGAGGGGCGTCTCCTGTGGGCTCACTGGACAGTTAGTGCAGACTGCCAAGTGCTGGACGGATGGACGTCGAGCTAACTTCCTGGAACCCCCTGAGATTTTGGTCTCTGTTTCAGCTATGTCACCTGCTAAATCCAGCAAGTTTGGGGCAGTGGCCTGCTGGTAAAAAACCAGCACCCCCCTCTCCCACCCGTCCGCCCCCCTCTCCCCGCCATGTCTATGCCCGGCTCTGGCTCTGTAGTGTAGCCTGTCCCCATGGCTTGTCTAACAGCAGGCGCCCTGGAGGGCTGCTGCGCAGGAGGCACTGTGGGCCTCTCGCGGTGACACGATCGCAGGGCATTCAGGCTGAGAAAATGGCTTCTGTTCAGCGCCTTTCCTCCTCCTGGTCGCCTCCCTCTTCAAGCTGGCGCCCCCAAGCTCACGTCTTTGTCCCTCAGGGCACTGGCCCCTCTGCTGCTCCTGCAGAGCCCTGGGCAGCTGGCCCTGGGCGGGTGGGGGGGGGGCTCAGGAGTGTCTCGGGGAGTTTCTCAGGGCCCAGAGGCACGTGCTCACAAGCCGGAGGGCCCGTTCTCCGCCTCACTGCTCCAACCCACACAGGAAGAGCCCCAGACCCTGTGAGGGAAGGCTTTTGTCCTGCAAAACCGCCCCTTCTGGTGCACAGCAGGCTGATGGTGGGGGTGGGAATGCCAGTCTGGCCCTGGCCTTGGCAGGTTGCCCTGAGGGCTTGGAGGCATCGGTGGAGAGCCAGGCCTAGGGCGGACCTTGGATTCCAGTCCAGCTGTGTGCCCTGTGACCTGGGCAGAGTGAGTCCCCTGTGGACCTCAGGGTCCCATCTGTAATGAGAGAGGGTCTTTCTCAGATATCAGAGGACCCCCAGGGGTCAGCCACACCATGGCACCAAGAGAGGCGGTGGGGGCAGGGCCTGAGGGCCGGAGCAGCTTTGCCTGGAGGTCCCCATGGCGGGCTGTCATCATGGCCCGCTCCCTTCCCACTTACCTGTGCCACTGGCTGTCCTCTGCCCACCCAGAGTTCCTTGAGCCAGACCTGTGCCCTGTCCCTGGGGGAGCACCTACCTCAGGGAGCTTAGGGTCCACGTAGGGTGTGTGGCAAACAACCCAGTGCCAGGGCACCATCTGTGCAAGGTCAGGGCCCGGGGCTGGGCAAGTGTCGTTTGGACAAAAGAGCAGGCTGGGTGGGGGTGGGGCGTGGGGGGCCAGGCCTGCTCAGAGAGCCAGGGTAGGGGAGCCCGCCTCAGATGGAAGGGCAGGTGGGGGGCTGGGACTGTCCTGAGACCTGGGGTGGGGAGTCTAGGCTTGTCCTGGGACCCCGGCTGTGCTGCAGGGCGGTGAGGAGACGAAGTGACGGAGGAGGGCGTTGGTAGGGCGAGCCGGGGGCCATGCCTGTTGCTGCCAGAGCTGGCAGAGGCCCAGCCCCGGCTGCCTGTGCCCGGAGGTGCTGCAATTGTTGTTTCTATGGTGCTGCCATTATCTGCGCCCGGGGTTCCGGTGGCCTTGTCCCCAGGCCCCAGGGCAGCTCGCTCTCCTCTGGGCCTTGCTCTCGGAGGCAGCATGTCCTCTTGGCTCTGAGCACAGGGCTGTGATGGTCAGTCACCTGCTCCGTCCTGGGGCTTCCTGAGGGTGCCGGGTCATCTCCCAGAAGTCCTCAAGCCCAGGGTCAGGGGCCCAAAGCCAGGTCATCCCTGAGTTCAGGGCTTCAGGTAACACCTGTGCTGTGAGGAGGACGTTCAGCCAGAGCTAATGGCCACTGGGCTGGGACAGCTGCGGAAGCTGCTCACCAGGGTGGGACTGCCCGCTTCCCAGAGCTGCCGACAGAAAGCTCCTGACAGGCAGCTTAGACATCAGTCTGGAGGCGGGAAGCCCGAGGTCAAGGTGTTGGCCGGGCTGGTTCCTCCTCAGGCCCTGGGGAGATGGGTTCCCTGCCCCTCCCAGCTCCTGGTGGCTGCACAGTCCTCGGTGTCCTCTGGCTTGTACACATATCACCCCATCTGTACCCCATCTTTGCATGGTTTGCTCGCTGTGTGCGTGTTTGTGTCAAATGTCCCTTTTATAAGGACACCAGTCATGTTGGATTAGGGCCCGCCTGACCCCAGTGTGGCCTCGTCTTAACTCGTTACATCTGCAAGGACCCCATCTCCAAATAAGGCCACGTTCTGAGGTCCTGGGGGTTAGGACTTCCACGTGTGAATTTTGAGGGGATATAATTCAAACCATGACAGTGCGGGGTCTGGTTCCCTTGGTGCTGGTGACAGGTCACCTAGTGGGGGCAGGGGTGTGGGGTCCTGGAGGCCGTGCCGTGCCTAGGAAGGCGAGGTCCCAGCCCACAGTCCCTGAGGAAAGCCAGTGGAGGGGTAAGCAGCCATGGCCTCCATCCCGAAACATGGGGGTGCTGCCTCCTCAGATGGGACGACATGGGGGGGCGTGGCCTCCCACATGACCTTGAAGCCCTTCCTGAACAGGATTGGTCTGAGTTCCTGGTGGACGTGAAAACTAGGGAGGGGTCTGCCTCCAGCAGGGCAGAGCCTCCGGGGGCCTCAGGGGCCTCTAGCAACCTGGACATTTTGGGCTCAGATAGCGGGCAGTGGGCAGGGCAGCCTGACAGGGATGGGAGCTGAGGTCCCTCTTGCCTGACCACCAAAGACATGCTGCCTGCTGGGCTCGGGGGCCAGGAAACGCCGGGGCCGGGCGCTCGCAAACCTGGGGCAAAGCAGCCAGGGACTGGGGCGGGGGCTCTCAGGACACCAAGCAGGCGCTGGCAGTGGACGATGACATTGTGCATTCATGGCCGCATTCTATTTTGATGACCTGATATTTTGTGAGCTGAGCACGGCCTCGGGGGAGGAGGGAGGAAGGACCTGTGCGGAGGACAGTCCTGTGAGGCCCGTGAAAGCACACCTGGAAGGAGCCTGCAGTGCACCCACAGGACAGGAATGAGCTGCGCTGTCCTCGTGAGGGGACAGCCCGTGCGCCCTAGGTGCTCAGTGCACAGACGCACCGTGTAGCCTTGATGGCCCGAAAGACACAGGGCCACGGCCGTGACAGGATACCCCAGCCTTCCGGGTGCTTCCAGGGCACATGCATGCAGAGCAGATGCAGGGGTTCAGAGTCCTTTGCACACACCCCCTTACCCAGTGGGCTGAGGGGGTGAGCAGGCTGTAGCTGAGAGGTGGGGGTGGGCTCATCTGACCCTCTGTCTGCAGGAGGGAACAGCTCCAGCTGCCCTCAGGGGCACTGGTGGGCAGCAGGGTTCAGACAGATGGGGCAGAGTGGGCTGTCTGCCTGCTGGGGGGCTGGCTTGAGGACTCGCCTCCCTGCCTTAGGGTCCCTCTCGGGTGGGTGTGTCCGATGTGCCCATTGGCTCCCCCTCCCCCACCCCCCACCAGCAGCAGAGTACTAATCACCATGCCTCTGCCCCTCCCCACAGCCATTGTTAACCCCAAACAGCCCAAGGAGACACCCAAAAGCTTCAGCTTCGACTATTCCTACTGGTCGCATACCTCGGTAAGGCTGGGGGCCCAGGGGAGGTGGGCCTCTCAGCCCCTCGCTGCCTGCATGGCCCTCTGCCAGTCTCTCAGCCTCTGATCTGCAAGTTCCTCTCTAAATGGGGTGATAACCACTCTCCTCCCCTGCAGGGCCCTGTGGGAGGTGGGGGAGGGGACAGGTATGAGGCCTGGAGGGAGGGTCCCGCTTTCCTAAGTTGTCTTGTGTGCAGACGCTCACCCTGAGCTGTGGAATGGGGCCTGAGCTCACTGTGGGCAGTTTCCCAGCATCCAAGCTGTTCATCCATTTGCTCGCCACCATCTCCCTTCCCAAATTCGTGTCCACAGCTGAACCTACTCCCTGGTGTCCCACCAGCTCACCCGCCACGGGCAGCACCTCCACTTCCCCCAGGATCCTGGGGGATCCCTGGACCTTCCCCCCTGCCAGTCCATACCCAGCCCTGACCATATAACCCCCCCCCCCCCCCGAATCCTTCTAGAAGGCAGCCTAACCCAGCTCACACCGCTGACTGCCCGGTCCCCAGAACGGCCGCCAGGGTTCTCCATTCCACCGTACATCCAGCCCCACCTCCTCCCATCGTCAGGACAGTGTCCAGACGCTATAGCTGGGCCCGTGGGCCCCCTGGGCTTGGGCCCTGCCTCTCTCCAGCCCCACCCCTGCCCACTGCCACGCACCATGTCACACGCTCCCACCTCCGAGCCTTCACTCATGCTGTTCCCTCTGCTGAACCACCCTTCTCCTCCCCGACCCCCTCTCAGGAAGCCACCCCCCAGGAAGGAGGTTGTCCCCTCCCTCAGGGCCTGCGAGTGGGCGGCGGGCAGGTGTCCCTCCCCGTGTGCAGGCCCTGGCGCCCCGGAGGCCCCGGGATGTGGCATGCCCGGCCTCCTGCAGCGGAGCCCCTCTTGTCCTGCAGCCCGAGGACATCAACTACGCGTCGCAGAAGCAGGTGTACAGGGACATTGGCGAGGAAATGCTGCAGCACGCCTTCGAGGGCTACAATGTCTGCATTTTCGCCTACGGCCAGACCGGGGCGGGGAAGTCCTACACCATGATGGGCAAGCAGGAGAAGGACCAGCAGGGCATCATCCCGCAGGCACGCGGGGGCGGGGCGGGGGCCGCGCTTCCCCGGGGTAGGAAGGAAGCGGCTGCCGAGGGCTGCGCGCGCTGCCCTTGTCGCGTTGTCCGGAAAATCGGAGAAGAGCTGTGCTAGA
>NW_017731367.1:7592940-7609061 GCF_001890085.2 Hipposideros armiger | reverse complement strand
GGGGCGGGGGAAGGCAGGACTGCAGAAAGACCTGGGCGGGGCACCCCAGGGGAGCAGCCCAGAGAGAAGGGAGCCAGGAAGGAGGTAAACTGGGAGGAGAGTGGGGTCCTGGCAGGGGGCCTGTGTGGGGCAGCTGGGAGAGCCGCTGGTGGGGGGCTGCGAGGGCTGGAGAGATGCCCGGGACAAGGGTGGCCTTTGGTTAACGAAAGGCTGACACATGGGCCCCTCAGATACTGCTGGGACCCTGGTCCCCACCCAGCCTCCCTGCCACCCCGGGTGGGTCCTTGGATCTGATCTGGTCAGGGCAGTGGAGAATATGGGGTGGTCTGCAGCATGGCACACCCCCTACCCTATGCAAACGAGGACGGTGTGAGGCGTAGGCCAGTGTGAAAGGATGGTCCCTAGGAAAGGATCAGATATCGGGGGGATCCCCTGAGAGAAGCAGAAGACAGCAGCTTCTTAGATGCAGGCCTTCTCAGTGCCTTTAAGATGGACTGTGAGGGTGTGAGAGGGGCTAGGAGAGCAGCGTCTAGCCTGGGTGCGGACAGCGCACAGCACTTCAGGGGACAGGTACTCATCGTCTATGTATCTTGGGTCCCTGCAGCTCTGCGAGGACCTGTTCTCCCGGATCAATGACACGACCAATGACAACATGTCCTACTCTGTGGAGGTAGGGCACCCCCACCTGGCGTCTAGTCCTCAGGGGATGGCTGGGGGTTCTAGGCATGGATGGCAAAGCTTTTCTGATGTAACGTGTGTCTCTGTTCTGGTCTGTGCCCTTAGCTTGCCACTTACTCATGCACATGGCAATCACGCCACCATACCCACCCCACGCCAGACATGGGTGCTCAGGACCCAGAGGAGCAAGGGGCGGTCCTCTGCTCAGCCGGCGATTAACAGCAGCCACTCTGCCCCAGAGCTGCACAGCCTGGGCTGTACTGTGGCTAAGGTGGCCCCAGGGTGGCCAGGGCCCGGGGGATGCGCTGACACCCCCAACGCATACCCTCATGCAGGGGCTCAGAGTCCTTTGCACACCCCCACCCAGTGGGCAGTACCCACACTTCCTACCCCGAGAGTCTCTGATGGCAACCCCTGTACCCCACCTTGGGAGTCCCTGATGGCATGTCTTTGCCCTGCAGGTCAGCTACATGGAGATTTACTGTGAGCGTGTCCGCGACCTCCTGAATCCCAAAAACAAGGGCAACCTGCGTGTGAGGGAGCACCCGCTGCTGGGGCCGTACGTGGAGGACCTCTCCAAGCTGGCCGTGACCTCCTATAATGACATTCAGGACCTCATGGACTCAGGGAACAAGGCCAGGTGTGTGTGGGATGACTCGCCCACCCTCCCCGCCTTCCACCCCCGCTGTGCCCCCGACTCTGAGAGCCTCTCTGAGGAAGGCCAGTCGCCATGGAGTCCGTCAGGTGGCCCTGTGGAGGTGTGGGCCTGGCACACCTGAGGCCATTCAAAGCACATGCCAGCCCAAGAGGGACCTGCAGCTCCCCCTGTACAGGGGCCCTGTGTCACCTACATGGGACCTATTCCTCCTGGGGGTGGGCTGTGTGCCTGGGGGTGGGTGCTGGCGCTATCTGTGGCAGCTGAGCCAGGTGGCCATCCGCAGTGGTCAGGAGACTGAGGTCCAGCTCTGCCTGCTCAGAGGGGCTCCAGGCAGGTGCTGCCGGCCGTAAGCAATCGGTCTCTTGGCCGTCCTGCGCTTGGCCTCCCTGCCTGGAAGGGTCTGCCCTGGTCGTCATGGCAATAGTCTCCCTCTGCTACCCTGTGCTCCCTGGAGGGTGAGGGCTCCCTGTGTCAGTCACTGCCACCCCGCACCTCAGTCATGGTTCTGGGAGGGCTGTTCTGCCGAGGCCCTTGTGCTATGCGCTTTCAGACAGAGCTGAGCCTGGGGACACTTCTCTGAGGCCTCTGCCTGTCGGTGGCCTCAAGACCAACCCCACGTCTCCTCTCAGGCAGCCAAGGCCTTGTCCCCTGTGGCCATGCCGTTGGCCCTCCCCAGAGCAGTGGATGGTGGGTCTCCCTTTCCCTTCTGGGGGCCTCCCCACATCACAGCGAGTTGAGTGAGTGGTGCCTGGGCTCTGCTGAGCCCCCGGGAGTAGCACCCTGAGTGCCAGGCTGAAGCTGGGGGCTGAGGGTCCCACGATGGATGTGGTGACAGGCGGGTGTGGGCCCTGCTCCCGCTCTGACAGAAGGCACGGTCACCACCAGCTGGTCAGCCATGGGGAGCCTGGGAAGCTGACACCCATGACCTGACCCAGCAGGCTGGCACCATCAGTGACCCTTATATCCGACTACAGGGCGACTGGTAAGCACATGTGACTTCTGTTCCCCCAGGACCGTGGCTGCCACGAACATGAACGAGACCAGCAGTCGCTCTCACGCCGTCTTCAACATCATCTTCACCCAGAAACGCCATGATGCGGAGACCGACATCACCACAGAGAAAGTGAGCATGGCCTTGGCGGTGGGTGCCACCCGGGTGGGGGGAGGGGTCAGGCTGAAGGAGGCGGCCAAGCCACACCCTGGCCTGTGAGAAGTGGGCAGCGCCCTCTCACCAGGCACTAAGCACCCTCAGCCCAGCGTGGGCTTGGGGAGAGGTTGGCCAGGTCTGCGAGGCCACTTCATCTCGACATTTGGCACCATCTGGGTGTGGAAGGGCCAGACGGTTTTGGTGGGGACCGTGGAGACTAGAGGGAATGTCCCAGGGCTGCACCACAGCTGAGCCCCCACAGGCCCAGGATGCCCAGGCATCCCTCGGAGGGCAGCAGCGAAGGCTGGGCGGTCTCAGACTGAGTGAGTGCCCGTCACGAAGGCGACTGTGGGCTCTGGTGCAGGGACGCTGGGCTGGGAGCAGGGCCTCCCGGTGGGAACCAGCATCTGCAAGCACAAAGGAGAGGCTGTCTGAGCGGGCACTGCCCTGCCGCCCCAGCCCCAGATGCCCTTCCCACACGCCTTGGCATTCTCAGTGGACCATGGCAGGGGCGTCCTCTCCTGGGCCTTTAACCTGACACACAGCATGTGGGCTCTGGGGGGAGGCAGCAGGACAGGGTCCAAGCCTGCTCACATCCATCAGTTGCTCCGACCTACGGTGTCGGGTTTTCGCCAACTGTGCCCTCTCGCCCGACCCATGTCCAGGCCTCCCTCCTGGAACACCTCAGTCACCTCCTAGAGGGCTGGGCTCTCTCAGGCAGCATCCCAGCATCTGCAGAAGGGTCAGAGAAAGTTAGTGAGTGTCATTTAGTCCTGATGGTGCCAGGGTCACCTCAGCAGGTGCCGCCCTCCTGGAGGTTTGCAAGTGCCCACTGGGGCCTAGAGGGGCAGGAAACTAGGTCAGCCTGGTCGCAGGTTGCCTGGTGTCCTTCCCACCCCTCAGGCTGTTCGCATCTGAGCAAGTCCTGCCCGCAGCGGCCATGGCTCGGGAGGGCCTCGACCTCCTCAGGATGCACGTGGCTGCTACCCCAGGCCATGGGAGTGTCAGTGGGGGCCCCCTGCCCAGTGCCCAGCAGGCTCGTGCAGCTGCGCCCTCATGAGGCAGCTAAGCATGGCTAGGGCACTGGAGCCAGGTTCGAACCCCATGACAGCCGATGGCCCTGTCTGTGGAAATGGGTGGTAGTGACGGACACACAGGCACCATGGGGAGTCCATGCACACACGCATGAAGAGTGCCAGCTGCAGAGAACAGCATGGCCGTGGCCCCCGATGCTTGAGGAGTGGGGGCGTGCAGCCTCTTAGGGTATGTGGCTTTGAGCCTTGGGCACAGTGTCAGAAGAGCTGGGAACAGGTGCAGATGGAAGCTGTGCAGGGTCAGGGCCACTGGACCTCCAGGCAGGGGCTCCTCAGCCAGGCCCTTGAGGCTGTGCCCATAGTGGCCTAGGGGCATCTTTCATACTTGTCACATTTGCTATTCCAGGTGAGCAAAATCAGCCTGGTGGACCTGGCTGGGAGCGAGCGGGCTGACTCCACGGGAGCTAAGGGCACGCGTCTCAAGGTAGGGGCCAGGCCACCATGCCCATGGAGAACAGTGGGCCCCCTGTACCTCGACTCACCGGTGGGGTCCTATCTCCAAGCTTGGCTTGCTCCAGGGTGGGCCTGGCAGGAGGGCTCCTCTTGGGGCTGGAGAGGGTGTTGGGGCCACCCCCTAGGGTGAGCCTGGGCGTGAGGGGGCATGAGGGGTGGGGATGGGAGGAGGACCCCAGCCGGAAGCCACCTGGCAGAAAAGCTGGGCTCTCCGCGGGCTCCCACAGCCCCTCGCCACCGGCGTCTGCGCTGTCCCTCCAGAACACAGGCCGCGAGGCAGCAGCGGGAGGGGCTGGCCAGTCCTGAGGGACCCCTCTGCTCAGAGCAGTTTTGGGTGTCAGGAAGGAGTTTTTGTTTTCCTGAGTCCCCCCTTTGGTCCCCACCGCTACATGATGGGTAGGAGGGGCTCTGGAAATGGCCTCAGGCACGTGAGGCGTCACTAGGCTTCTGAGTGAGCTGAGAGGAAACGCCAGGCAAACTGTACTCCCTGCCTGGCCAGGTAGGTCTCTGACAGCCTTCCTGCCAGAGCCTCCCATGCCCCCCGAAGCCCAGGGTCAGTAGTGCACGCCACACGGGTCAGGCCCCAGAGGATCACACCATAGCAAGAGGCTCCTGAAGTCTCCTAATGTCCCGACCATCTTCTCCACACATAGGAGGGAGCCAACATCAACAAGTCCTTGACCACGCTGGGGAAGGTCATCTCTGCTCTGGCTGAAATGGTGAGCTGGCTTTGGGTTTCTAGAATTAGACTGATGGGATAGACTGTGGAGGTGGCTCCCCGTCCTGCCCTCCGTGGGGGATGCTGGGACCCTGTCATATGTGTTTTGGGCCCGGTCTATGGCAAGGCGTATGGGGTTCAAGGGAAAGCCCAGAGATGTGGTATCACTAGGCTATCGATAGAGTAGGGTCCCTGTCACGCCCTGGAGCCTCAGTTTCCTCACCTGTAAAACGGGGATGTGCCACCTTCTCACAGGGACCTTCTGAGGGTCACCATGGGCTATGGCGAGCTTGCTGGCTGGCTTCCTTCTGGAAGGGCAGGACTGTGGTGAGCTCTGGCCTAATTAGCCCAACCCAGGCCGTCCTCCAAAAGGAAGCCCATGGCCCTTGGAGGTGAGAGACTGGATTTGGTGGGCCCCACGGGACAGGCAGCATTGCCCTCTCACCAAGACGTCCAGGCCTTTGGCCAGGGAAGGACAAATCTCAGGAGACCCTACCCTACTCTGAAATTGTTGGGGGTGGGGGAGGCACTAGTGGGTGACAGCAGCCCGACTCCCCTGCTCCTTTGCCCGCTGGAGCCAGCCCGTCCCCCTCCCCCACCCCTTGGGGCCCCAGCGTTACTCCAGGTCCTCAGACTCGTCCTGTCTTTTCTTTTCCAGGACTCTGGGCCCAATAAGGTAAGCTGCTTGCTTCAGTCCTAGGGGGGAACCTTCACCCTTGCAGAGAGCAAAAAGCACCCTGAGCTCCAGCCCCCCGTGCAGGTCTCGGCAGTAGAAGTCACTGAGCCCGCCGCGTGGGGCGCGGGCACCTGTGCCTTGTAGCTGGGAAGCCCAGTGTGAGAGGCTGAGGACGGAGAAGGCTGTGAGGAACTGTGTGGGGAGCTGTGAGCAACTGACTACATAAGGAACTGAGAAAACACGAGCGGAAGTGTGTAGGAATCGTGTGATTCTCTGTGAGGAACTGTGTGAATGGCTGGCAGGAACTGTATGGGACGTGTGTGTGGAATTGTGAAGAACCATGTGAGGTACTGTGGGGTCTCGTGTAGGGACCTGTGAGAGGAAGTATGTGAAATGGTGGCGAAAATGTGGGAATTCTGTGAGGGAATTGTGTGGGCGACGGAAATACCATGTGTAGGAGACTGTGTAAGAACTATGTTGGGAAATGTGAGAACAGGGGAAACTGCGAGATTAGGGGGCACTACATGAGGAATTGTGAGGAACCGTGTGGGGAACTGTTTGAGGAGCTGGGAGACAGTTTTGGGGAAGATGCATGAGGAACTGCAATGGCCTCCATCAGGACTGTAGAGCATTATGAGGAGCTAGGTGTGGAACTGTGTGAGGAATTGTGAGAAAATGGATGTGAAACTGTATGTAGAATTACTAGTAAGTGTGTGGACTGTGTGACGAACTGCAGAATGATGTGGGGAACTAGATGGATAACTGTGTGAGGAAACTGAGGCACCGTGTGAAGACCACGAGGGGCTATGTGGAAGTGTGAGAGGAAGTGAGTGAAACGGAATGGTGTGCAGGGCCCCTGAGGAGCTGTGTGGAGGGCTGCGTGACGGACTGTGAGGGACTTTGTGGGAAAGAAATCCAGGTAAGGACCGTATGAGGAGGTGTGTGTCGAGCTGTGGGAGGAATTATGAGGAAGCGTAGGTGACAGTGTGGGGACCAGGGGAACTGTGTGACAACTCTGTGGAACTGTGAGAAGAATTGTTCACACTTTGTGGACGCTGTGGGGAGCTATGGAAATGTGAGGGGAAATTTGTGAAATAGCATGTGGAACTGTGGAAGGAATTGTGAAAGAACTTCGTGAGAAGCTGCAGAACGGTGTGGGAAGCGTGGTGGAATTGTGTGAAAAATGGGAACTGTGAGCTACTGCGTGACTTGTGAGCAAATTTGTGAAACTGGGAGAGGACACACGTGAGTGGTGTGGGGACAGGGTGGGAACTGTGTGAAGAAACTGAGGAACTCTGTCAGTGACTAAGAAACCGTGAGGAACCACATGGGGAGCCATGTGAGGAACTGTTTGAGGAAATACTTGAGGAACTGCGAGATGGACTGTGTCAGAGGGTTTGCACGAAGCATTGTGAGGAACTGTGTAGAATGGTGTGGATGCCGGAATGAGGAACTGTGAGGAAGTACAAAGAAACTGTATGGAAATGTGTGAAGAGACTGAGGAACTGTGTGAAGGACTGTGAGGACCTATGTAAGGAATTGTCAGAGGAACTGTGTGTGCAACTGAGGAATTGTGAAGAACTTTGTGGAACTGGGAGAGGAGTTTTACACACTGTGTGTTCCCTCACAGTGTGGGGGAACTGCGAGGAAACTGGGGGGGAACTGTGGAGTGATGAGGGAACTGGGGAACTGAAGAACATCATGGGTATGTGAGGAGCTGGTAGACCTGTGAGGAAGTGAGAGAAACGGTGTGACAAACTAGAATTGTGTGGGGAACTGTGGAGAATTGCAAGGAAATGCATGTGAACTATATGATGTGTGAACTATGTGAGGAACTGTGGAACTGTGAGAGGAAATGTGTGAAGAATGTGTGAGGAACCATCTAAGGAACTGTTTGAGGGTTGTGAGAAACTTTGGGGAAATGCATGCAGAACTGTCACAGACTTTAAGGGACTGTGAGGACATACTTGTGTGTGGAATTGTAAGAAACTTTGAGGGAATGCATGTGGGACTGTGTGGAAAATTGTGTAGGATCTGTGTGAGGAACTGTCTTGGAAGAAGTGTGAATGGACCTGAGATGAAAACTGTGTGAAGGAATTTGAGGAATTATGTGGGGAATTGTGAGGAACTGTAAGAAACTAAGAAAATAGGTGTAGAACTGGGTGAAGAGTTGTGAGGAGCTCTGTGGGTTGTATGAGGAACTGTGTGGAATGGTGTGGGGAGCTACGTGAGTAACTGTGAGGAAACTGAGTAATGACGTGAGGGATTGTGTGAGGACTTGTGTGAAGAACTTGTGGAAGTGTGTCAGGGATGGTGTGAAGAATTATGTGAGGACCTCAGGAACTATGTGAGGAGCCATTTAAGGAACTGTGGAGAGATCTGTGTGAGGAACTGCAGGGAAGAATGAGGAACTGGATGAGAAACTGTGAAGAGCTGTTGGGCCCTGTGTGTGGAGCTGTGTGCATGTGAGAAACTATGTGGAACCGTGAGAGGAAGTGTGCGACATGGGGTGGGGAACTGTGTATGGAAGCAACTGCAGTGGAGCTGGGCGGGAGGCATGTGTGCGGAACCACGTCAGGCACAGTGTGAGGGGCGGTGAGAAACTCTGAGGGAGAAGGGCCCGAGGAGCTGTGTGGGGCTGTGTGACGAGCTGCGTGATGGATTGTGTGACAAGTTGTGAAAACTGTGTGAACTACCCTGAAGTACTGTGAGGAACTTGAACTGTGTGAGGACGGTGTCAGGACTGTGGGGAAATGCGAGGAACCGTGAGGAAGTGCAAGGAGCCTGTGGGGAATCGTGTGATGAACTGTGAGAGGAAGTGTGTGAGGGAACCGGTTGGAACCGGGCGGAACCGGGCAGAACCGGGCAGGGCACTGTATGGGGAACTGAGTGAGGGAGCGAGTAAGGGACTGAGGAGATGTGTGAACAACCATGTGGGAACTGTGGGAGGTACTATGTGATGAGCTGTTTGAGGGACTGTGAAAAAATGTTCCAGAGACTGTGTGAGGGGCTGGGATAGGAGCTTTTTAAGGAACTGAGTAAAGAAGTATGGAGGACCTGCCTGGAGCAGGGAACATGGGCAGGTAGATGATGGGGCTGCAGATGGGCAGGGACCTGATCTGAGGGCCTAGTCCACTGTCAGAAACTTGTTGATTATGGTTTAATGGAACGCAGTGGGTGGGTTTTCAGCAGCGCTCACGAAGCCTAATTTAGTCTCGGACACGTCCCTCAGGCAGCTGCAGGAAGAATAGATTGGGAGTGGGGTGGCCTGGGGTGGCTTCAGGAGAATGGGAGGTCCGTGTTGCAGAGATCCAGGTGAAAATGGAGGCTAGGAAGGCAGAGGAGAGGGAGAGCAGGGGGCGGTTCTGGGAGAGGCTGGAGCATGGCTGAGCAGCGGCTGCGGGCGGATGGCATGGGCGCTGGTGAGGGAGCAGCAGTCAAAGGCGACGCCTGGGCTCCTTGCTGGAGTAGCTGAGTGATTGTAGGGCATTTACTGTGGAAACAAAGACAAACATGGCAGAGATTCAGCCTCAGGAATTAAATAATCAAAACACAAAATAGAAGGGCCGGCCGAGTGGCTCAGTTGGTTAAGAGCTCGCTCAGGAGTTGGAGCTCTGAGCAACAGCGGTTCAGGTCCAGCCCGAGCTGAGCAGCTGCTGAGCTGCCAACAGGTAGCAGGATGGCTCAGCTTAAAAAAAAAAAAACAAAAAAACCCCCACAAAATAGAATTAGTTTTTTACCCGCCGAGTTTCCAAAGGAGAAAAAGAAAGCCGCCTGTACTGATGACTTGGACGCTCTCAACCCCTGTTCACGCAGAAGTCGGCACAGCGGCATTTCTGAAACCCACTTTAACAGCATGTCTCAGAACGTTCATAGTTTATGTCCCCTGAGAGCTAGTGGAGCTCCTCTTGAGGACCGGCCTAAAAAACAATGACAAATGAGTTTGCCCTCAGAGAAACGACACCACCCTTGTCGTGGCACCTGTGTGCATCTCCATGGGAGGGGGCTCTGGGGATCAGGGGCCATGTCTGCTGGCCACTGCAGGGGCTCAACAAACACTTCTTAAGCAACTATTCATAATATATAGGTAAACTAGCAGACATGGGAAAGGAACTGAATATTCATGATTAGTGGAGTCGTGGAGCCAGTCACAGAGTGTCAGCCATCACACAAGCCGGTGTCCACATTTTGAATGACCTTCGTTTGCCTTAAAAGAAGAACAAAGCGTCACAGGAGCAGCCCGAATGTGGAGAAGGCTGTGTTCTCAGGGGAGGGGTGGGGAGAACAGGGATTAGAGCAGGGGCTTGTGAGCTGGCTTCTTAAGGACAGTAGGCAGTTGGATGGGGGAGACGGAAGGTGAATTCTGTGCGGAAGGAAGGGGAGAGGTTCCAGTGGAATGCGTGGGGCCTTTTCTTTTCAGTCAGCAGAGCCATTGCTCGTGGGGCGATGGGCTTAGATCAGTTCTGACAGTGGAGGGAGGACGCACTGGCCGGAGATATCAGCACGCCTGGGCTCGGGCCCGGCTGTGTGGCTCAGACACGCGGTGGGGATGGACAGGGAGGAACACAAGGGATGTGCTAACAAGTCCCCAATTCTGGCCTTGGGTAGAGGTGCCTGGGTGTGGCTTCTGGGGGTTCAGTTGGGGAGAAGCCTGAGAGCCGGCCCAGCCCTGCCCCCCTGTGGCAGCCTTGGCTTTGGGGACCACCCTGCAGGTCCTGTGCTTGCTGCTCTGCCTCCATGAGTTCAGGGTTGACCTTGAATGTTCCTTCCTCACAGAACAAGAAAAAGAAGAAGACAGATTTCATTCCCTACAGAGATTCCGTGCTGACCTGGCTGCTCAGGGAAAACCTGGGTGAGGACTCATGGGTTTGCCCATCCCCAGGGGTCTAACTTCCGCCGGGGCCATTGTCCCTCTTCCCGCCGGGAAGGGGCGCCCAGCCAGCAGGAGGCCTCTTACCCTTCCTGGGCCAAGGCTGAGGCAAACCTGGGCATCCTTCCAGAGGGCCTGGGACAGTGAGCAGAAAAGGTTTAACAACAGCATGTGTGGGGAACCACGGGGACCCACAGAGCCACAGAACACACACACGCATGTCAGTGACCTGGTTCAGGTCTGTGACACCCAGACCAAGTACCCACTCACCTTGGCCTCAGTTTCCCCATCTGTAGCAGAGACCCGGGACTCCATGATTCTGGGGAGCCCTGTTTGCTTGCTTATTTTGTTGGGCTGCCGTAAGTCACTTCTCTCTGGGGGAGCTCTGAACCAGTGAGAGATAGATGGGAGTTGGAGACCGAAATGCCTCCCACCCAAAAATAACCTCGGGAATCCTTCTAGGCTGTGTTCACAGCTGGAGAGGCTGATGCCCGCGGATGTAAACGGAGTCTCAGGCCGACCTGAACATAGACAACTAGGGCTTTGACCTTCCTTGGCTGCATGGCTGGGGTTACATGCCAAAGCCAGCCTCGGGCCAGGCCTCCTGGGTGCAGGAGTGGGCAGATGGGAGCTCCCAGGGCAGGTGGACCCCCAGAGTGGACAGGAGTGTCACAGGACTGGGTGTGCCTTTACCTGAGGCACAGGCTGGGAAGGAAGCCCTCTTCACAGCGCCGTGCCCCGGCCCAGCCCTCGGGTGGGGGCGGGGAGCCCCTCACAACCCTTCCCGGCGCCTGGTTCAGCATCACGCCCCAAGCCCTCCACCCTGTCACCTCACAGTCCATGTGGGCGCCGCACCCTGGGAACATGGCCCCAGGACACAGGCCCCCGAGGTCAAGCAGGACAGCCTGTCTGTCCAGACCCTGAGCACGGACAGGCAGCAGCCTGACAGGACTGACTATCCAGTGTTCAAGGTCAGGAGCTAGGAGCGATCAGCTGGCCTCTGAGCAGAAGCCAAACAGTCCGTGTCTTCACACTGCGTGCGTTACCTGAGGCGATGTCCATGCTGCCGGGGCCAGGGATCTGACTGTCACTATGGAGAAAAATAGTCCACATGAGAGAGAGAAAAGGGAAAATAGCGAACATAAACAGTCCTTAGCCTGCAGTAAATGCCGTAAAACCCTCCACAACTTCCTTCTTCATTATGGGGAGGCGGAGGCCTGGTTGTCAAATGACCCCAAAGGCGAGGGAGACACTGGAGAAGAAAAACAACCAAGGTGCCTGGTGCGGGGATGAAGTCCAGAGCCCCGCTTTTTGTGTTTACTCTGGCCCATGACTCAGTTTATCTCTCTGGGCCTCAACCTTTCTAGCTGTAAGTAGAGGAGGGGACAGAGTGGGGAGGACATGGCAGTAGGCTGGCCCTCCTTCCAGCACGGCCTCTTCCCACAGGCGGGAACTCGAGGACAGCAATGGTGGCGGCCCTGAGCCCCGCAGACATCAACTACGACGAGACCCTGAGCACCCTGAGGTATGTCATTGACGGAGGTGGGCCTGCACCTCACCTGGCTTGGCTGGGAGTGGTCCCTCTCTGCCCGAGTCGGAACACCTGTGGGGGGGAGTTCCTCTTGGGGGGAACCATCTCCTCTGTGACTTCTGGAGGCTCCAATGGCTGTCAGAAGCGCCTGGGTCTTCATGGGACCCATTCCGTTCCCACCACCCATTGGGGTGCACTTTTGGACTGTGAGCAGCCGAGGGTGCTGTGGCACAAAACCGGGAGAGCTGTGCTTGTGGGCTGAGCAGTTTGCACCCATCTGTTGGCCGTGGGAGCCCCAGGGTCTTTAAGTAGCGAAGGGGTGCAGGTGTGTCCTAAGCGTCCCTCTGGCTGCAAGGTCGGTGTCCTGTGGTGGGAGCCTGGGTCGAGTCAGCTTCCGAGTCAGCATCTCTGGCCTCCTTTGACCAAGCACCACTGGTAGTAAAGAGAAGGAAGGGCGTGGGTCCCCATGTAGGGACTCGCATTCATCTGTAACTGCTTGTGCATTTGCTGTGCGAGGTGTGGGCTGGAACACACACACGTGGACGTTCTCACACTCCCCACTTCTCCCTCCACCCTGGGGACGCAGGCCCAGGTGCTAAGGCCTCACCCCAGGGAGAAGATGCCACGCCGTCCCTTCTCCTTCTGGGGCCTTGGCTTCCCCAAGCAGCCGAGCTGGGGCTGTATGACCCCACCTGCAGGTCTCTGGCCAGTGGCCCTGGTGACTCCCAGTGGAGGTGACTCCTTGCTATGCCAAAGCCCCCAGGTCCCCCCTGCTTGACCTCCTGCCCCTTGGATTTGCTGGGCATGGGCACAGCCCACAGCTCTCTTTGCTGCCCAGGTATGCCGACCGGGCCAAGCAGATCCGCTGTAATGCCGTCATCAACGAGGACCCCAACAACAAGCTGATCCGTGAGCTGAAGGATGAGGTGACCCGGCTTCGGGACCTGCTGTATGCGCAGGGTCTCGGGGACATCACCGACAGTGAGTGTCTGTGTCTGCCTATCCTGGGCAGGGGGGCTGGGCTCGGGTCCCCAGCGGCCTCTCGAGCCAGCTTGGCCTCCCTCGTAGGACCGCCACTGGGATGGGGCGGGTCAAGCTGCCACCACAGTCCCAGCCCCTGCGTGGTTCCTGGGCAGAACCACCCTGTGTGGGAGGCCGGGGTTCTGGGCAGACGGCGTGGTTTGGGTCTGGCTGGCCCAAGCAGCCGGAGATGCTTTTCCCGGAAGCCACATTGGCATGCCCCGCGTGCTGGGGCTGTGGAGGCCCCTGTGTCCTGCTGACGCCCACGGCCACCTGCCTGACGCCCGGCCTGAGACCCTGCAGAGACAAACCTGCTCTTCTGTTTCTCTGTCTCTCCTCCCTCACCCATACCTCCCCTCCCCCTTAGCCAACACTGTGCCCGGAGGACCCAAATGTGTGTATCCCCTTGCCGCTCTCTGTGCATCCCCGCTTTGTCCCGCCCGCGGGGTGTAGGGCGGTGCAGGCAGATGGGGTGCGGCCAGGGCCGGTGGGAGGGTTTGCCTGCTCTCCTCTGCCTCCCCGCTCTGTAGGGTCTGGGACAGCAGCTTTCTTGCTGGAAGGCACCCTCCTGGTAGATGTGGGGCCACATCCCCATGTCTGTATGGGAAACCGAGGCACTGGGGAAACAAGGAACGGCCAACGCTTTCTCGGGCGGAAAGGCTCTCTGACCCCCATGGGCTCCCAGAGGCCAGGAGGCTCCGAGTGTCAGTGCTGGGGGGCAAGGTTCGTCCTGGCCTCCCTGTGGCCCCACACACCCCAAGGCCTGCTCCCCCTGGAAATGCCAGGAGTCTGAGTGCCTCCAGGTCCTCCCAGCCTGTGTCTCCTGCTGGCCTTGGGCCCGGCTCCTAGGACGGGACGGTTTGGTGCCTCCCCGACCCCCAGGGCCATGGGGCCCTTGGCTCCCTTGGCGCCCCATGCTGGCCCTTTGGCCACCACTCTGTGGCTCCTGCCAGAGGGCCGGCATCTCTTACTCCAGGGGGCTCATAGCCCCAGCTTCCGGGCCTTAGGGTGCCCTTGGGCAGCAGGGGGCTCCCTGGGTACCCGAGTGCTGGGAGACCCTGGGGTCAGAGCAGCCTCTTGGGGGTAGAGTTGTAAGGGCTCCCTGGGAGGTCCCACAGTTCATCCCTCCTCCTCGGTGTTGGACAGTTAGCGCAGCTCGACCCCGCAGCTTGGGGGTGCATGGCGGGCCAGGCGAGGGGGGTACCCACAGCAGAGCGGAGGACAAACATCAGGGCCCAGGTGCAGGGAGGCCACTGGGCAGTGACAGTGAAGGGTAGTGGACAGGGAGGGAGGTGCAGGGAAGGTGGAGGGCGGGGGGCACCCTGGGAGGTGTGGGCTTCGGTGCGGGTGCGGTGCAGGGAGAGCGAGAGGCCTGGGCCCAGGGCCGGGCGGTGGAGCGGGGGGTGCCCAGGGGCCTGGCGCTGCCGTGCTGCTGCGGGCAGGGAGCATGGGCGGGGACCGGTTCCCGTCGTGGGGTCGCAGGCGGCCTTGCATGCGCTTGTCCAGCGCCTGGCAGCTGTGCTCATGGTTTGCTTCCTGGCTTCTCTTCACCCGCCGTTTTCTTCTCCCAACTCGTCTCTCTTCTCTCTTGTCTGTCTGCCCCCCCACCCCCCTTCCTCCCATAGACGTGTCTGACCTTGAGAACAATAACCGTAACCGTGGCGGGGCGGAGTTGAGTCAAGCCCCTGACAATCTCTCCACAGTGACCAACGCCCTGGTGGGCATGAGCCCCTCGTCCTCGCTCTCGGCCCTGTCCAGCCGCGCCGCCTCCGTGTCCAGCTTGCACGAGCGCCTCTTGTTTGCCCCGGGCAGTGAGGAGGCCATCGAAAGGCTGAAGGTGAGGGCAGGGCTGGGTGGGGCGCCAGGCCCCAGGAAGAGGGGTGAGCTTGGAGAGATGGGTGTCAGGGCCCTGCACCCTGGGGCGCCCCACACCCTCTGGGCCCAGGGCCAGCCGAGCCCTATCCTCACGGGCAGGAAGTGGGGTGGCTGGAGGTGCAGTGAGCCTGCGGTGCCCCCAGCACTCCCTCCACACTTGTCACCGCTCTCCGGCCAGCTCCGCGGGCCCCCGTTTACTGACCAGGGCAGACGGGTGTCCCAGGGACTCTATACCCCTCCCAGGTGTCCTGTGCTTGTGAATATTCACCCACTGGCCTCCTTGGGCCCGTGGTCACTCCCTGGCCCCCAGCAATGGGCCTGGTTGGTTCTAGGGTTTCCACCCAATGTTCCTGGGGTGCAGGGTGAGCCCAGACCTTGGAGACTGAGGGAGTTGAGGATTCAAAGACACAGAGGCCAGACCTGAGGCTGCGGTGGGGCAGGGCAGGGGGGGGGACCCTGGAGCGTCGGGGAATGGGGGTCCACCTGGGGTGGGGCTGGAGGAAACGGCGACGTGTCCACGGACGTCTGTGCTCAGGACCAGCCCGGCGTCCCCGTGTGCCCGTTTCTCTCCCTCCTGGCTCACTTGGCCTTTCCCTCCCCTCCTCTGGGCGCGTCCATAGGAAACAGGTGGTTTTGAAAACACACCAACCCTGCAGCCCTTGACCCTTCAGACATCGTGCGGCCCGGACAGACTGGGGGCCTGGGGTCTCAGTGCCGCGCAGGCTGGCTCGTTGCCCCTGGGCCTGGCCCCCAGGCCTCTGACCTCGCTCTGCTCGGTCTCACCCCCCAGGAGACGGAGAAGATCATAGCCGAGCTCAACGAGACGTGGGAGGAGAAGCTGCGGCGGACGGAAGCCATCCGGATGGAGAGGTGGGCGGCGGGGGCCGCACCGCCTTGCGCTCCTGCCCTGCGCTCCCGACAGGCCCGTTCCCTCTCCCCCAGGGACCCCACCCCGTGCCACCGTGGCCCCATTGACCTGATCCCTCATCGGGTGACCAGTCCTCCAAGCGGACACCTTAACTCCCTAACCAGACGGGTCACTGCATGCGTGCTGCCCGCAGGCCGTGTGGCAGAGCCCCACCTGCTCCCGGTCACTCAGCCCACCGGTTGCGGGTGAGGTGGCCTCTTGGGGCTCGCGCTCACCCCAGTTCTGCTCTGTCCTCCCAGAGAAGCGCTGCTGGCCGAGATGGGCGTGGCCATGAGGGAGGATGGCGGCACCCTGGGTGTGTTCTCTCCCAAAAAGGTAGGAGCTCGGCCCGGCTGTGTGGGGCTGGCCTGGCTTGGACACGGATGGGCAACCAGCCCTTCTTGGGGGCACATTCCTCTGGGGGGAGGAGGGCCAGGGCAGCAGTCCAGGCACTGGGGGCCACGCTCACCACAGCCCAGCCCTGCACGTCTGTG
>NW_017731367.1:7587259-7589365 GCF_001890085.2 Hipposideros armiger | reverse complement strand
AGGGGGCACACACACCCTGTTCCTGCTCCTTCTCCCCTGCTGTGCTGGTGGCAGGGCCACAACCGGGAGAGGATGGTGCTTTGCGAACATCACCAGCTGCTGAAAGGGGAGGGGCTGAGGGGCGGATTTGGGGAGAGCGAGGCCAGTTCAGGTCCTGGCCAAGGGACAGGCGGCCTGCTGGGAGAGGGTGAGGGGCGGGGAGCCATGGGGGACCGTGTGGGGCGGCTCCTGGGGTGGGCGACAGCGGGAGCCCAGTTCGAGGAGGGGCCTGTTCTCTCCTTTTCCCCTCCGCACCCCTTGAGGCTGCCTTGAGGCTGCAGCCCCCCAAGTCTGGCCTCCACCCCCCAGGGAACCGCATCATCATGGGAAAGAGCCACGTGTTCCGGTTCAACCACCCCGAGCAGGCCCGGCAGGAGCGCGAGCGCACACCCTGCGCCGAGACGCCCTCGGAGCCTGTGGACTGGGCCTTCGCCCAGCGTGAGCTGCTGGAGAAACAGGGCATCGACATGAAGCAGGAGATGGAGCAGAGGTGAGACTGGCAGTGGGGGCCGCCTGCACCCCTGCGGCGCGTCCACCTACAGCGTCACCGCCCCACGGTGTCACGCACTGTTGCGCCCCGTCACCGCCCCCGCGGTGTCCCCCACCCTTGCATCGTATCCACCCTGTGCCCAGCCCAGCGGCCTCACCCGCTCCCTCTCTTGCAGGCTGCAGGAGCTGGAGGACCAGTACCGCCGGGAGCGAGAGGAGGCCAACTACCTGCTGGAGCAGCAGAGGCTGGTGAGGGCGGCCCCTCAGGCCCCTGTCCCCAAGTTCCCATGTCCCCATGCCGAGGCTGGGTGGGGGGGAGCCAGGCTCCGTTTTTCCGGCCGGAGCCACCGCTGTGCTGGGCCCCTGCCCAGGTGCACAGGGNGCTCGGGCTGGGCCTGTGCTGCCCCCGGGCAGGGTGGGGCCAGACGTGGAGCTGGGAGCCAGCTGCCCCCTTGGCGCTTAGCCAGAGTGGGGTCCAGCTGTCTCAGCAGGGACCCCTCTTCCCCCACCCAGGCCTGGCACACACACCAGATCCAGCCCGAGGCAGGGTCTTGGGGGTCTGTCAGCTGGGGTCCCTCCAATGGAGCAGAACGCCCCCTCTATTCAGGAGCTCAGACAGGGCACAGCATGAGCATGTGGGGAAAAGTCTCCCTGGTCCTAGGATCCAGGTCCCGTACCCCGAAGATTGCCAGACCCTTAGAGCCAGTGGGAGCTGAGCTCTAAGCCGGGAAGCCTCCCTGGAGGCGGTGGCAGTGGGTCTTGAGGCCCGGCCACCTTGTTGCCTAGGAGGTGTCTGGCCTGCTTCCCGCAGAACAGCTCCCCTGGGGCCAGCTTTTCACCCCAGCTTTGTTTTGTCAGTCCCTGAAGCCAGCGGCAGTAAAGTCCCCACTGGGACGTCGGGGGCCCCAAGGGAAGAGGGGCACGGGGTGCTGGTGCAGTGGGCTCCCTGCGGACAGGGCCAGGCCCTCAGGATTCTGTCCCCATGCACCACAGGCTGGGAGCAGTGCATGCTGAGGCCCTGAGGCAGGAGGGAGAGGTGCTGGGGGGACCTGGGGCAGGGTGGGGAGCAGGGGGTGCCCTGACGGGGCCTTACTATGTTCACATCCCTTCCGGAGAGGCCTTGGTTGTGTCACCTGGGGCGGATTGCCCCTTGGCTGTTTTAGACCTTGCCTCTTCCCAGCGGGGTGGGGGCCCCAGGCTGGCGTGTGGAGCTGGGTGTGGGTGCAGGCGCCTTGGGGTGCTGAGCACCCTGCTGTTCTGTCTTCAGTGGTGGCCATGAGTGGCAAAGCCCAGAAGTGGAGGGACACCCTGGGGACCACCAGGGACACCTCCTGAGAAGCACGGCATTCCTGGGACTCTGGGGAATCACATGGGTTAGCTGGGTCCCCCGCCCCCACTCAGCCCAGCAGGGCCGGCACGTCCCTTCCACACACTCCTGCTCGGGCGCAGGGGTGGCTGGGGATGGTTTGTCCTGGAGTCTGATGACCAGGTCTTCACAACCCTGCACGGGTGTGTTGGTGGCGTCGCAGGACTTACAGCTCTGGGTGGGGCGGCTTGCCCCGAGGTGCCAGGTGGGAA
>NW_017731367.1:7585326-7586309 GCF_001890085.2 Hipposideros armiger | reverse complement strand
CCCTCACTCCTGGGTGACCAGGACCTCAAAGGACACGGATACAGGGCCAGTGCTGGGACCGGCCTGCACCCTGCACGTCCATGGGTCCACCACAGCTCCAAGCGCCCCTCCCAGCTCCCTCTGACTGCCCAGGCCAAGCCCCCACCCAGCCTGCCACCTGGCTGTGCCCCCAAGACTCTGGGGTTCCTGTCAAAAGCATTTCCCCAGAGAACCTTTTCCTTCACATCTCCTGTCCTCCCTGCCAGGCCGGGAGGACACTGGGCCCCCCGTGAGGCCAGGCCCAGGGCTGGTGGTGGTCTGGTGCCGGGGAGACAGGTCAGGCAGGCAGCCAGTGTTGGGCCCCTGCTACCCCCAGGAGAGGTGACCCTTCTGTCTCCCTCAGACACCACATCTTGTCAACCTGAATGAGGACCCACTGATGTCCGAGTGTCTCCTCTACTACATCAAGGATGGGCTCACCAGGTGGGGGCTCACCAGGTGGGGGGCAGTGGTGGGGGTGGGGTCCCCATCTGCCCATGTGTGCTGGAAGCGATGCTGCCTGAGGCTGGTCTGTGGGGCTCTCCCAGGACCACTGTATGTGGGGGCGTCCTCTGTGCCCCACTCATATGCATCTTGGGCCTTTCCCATGAGAGCCTGGCTGGGTGTCTTTGGAGGCCTAGGGGGGTGGGCAGTGGGTGGCCTTGTGGGCACTCTGGGTGTGGCCATTGCTGACGGCGTCCCCCGCCTCCCTCCCGCAGAGTGGGCCGGGAGGATGCAGAGAGGCGGCAGGACATCGTCCTGAGTGGGCACTTCATCAAGGAGGAGCACTGCGTCTTCCGGAGCGACTCCCGGGGAGGCAGCGAAGGTACCGCCCCCTTCCCCCCTGCCCTGGTGCTGCTGACTGTCAGCCCCAGGCCAGTGCATCACCTCCCAGCTCCCTAGTCAGTCCTGGGAACCACCCCTCCCCTTAGAAAGGAGCGTTGGTGGCTGGGCTGGGGACGGGT
>NW_017731367.1:7561551-7582886 GCF_001890085.2 Hipposideros armiger | reverse complement strand
ACACACACCACACACCACACACATACACAGGAAAGCATGCACACACGCACACACATGTGCATACACACACACATACATACACACACACGCGGGTCCTGGCGGTAGCAGCCTGGACCATGGGGAGGATGGTGTGAGTGAGGGCTCACACAGGCGCCGAGCCAGCGGGGGGCTGGTGCTTCCCCAGGACGAGGTCACTCCCCTTCACCTCGGGACCCCCTTTGCTAGCATTTGCTTGGGTGGCCACTGGCGACCTCATGCTGCTGTGGGGCCCAAAGGTGGCTGTGGGGTTCACATCCAGCCTGGCGTCTGGTCAGCACCTTCATGCTGATGTGACCTTGGTCTCCCCTTGTCGGGACTCACCAACTCAACGGGATTCTTCAGGCCCCACAGGACGGGGCCTGTGGGTGGGAGGGGTCCCTGGAAGCAAAGACAAGCCCTTCTTGGGGGACAGAGGGTATGTGAGCTGGGAGAGGGCACGGGGGCAGCCCCAGCCTGCCCTCCTACCACCTCTTCCACGGGTCCCTGCCCCCACATGGTGGTGTGGCTGTCATTTTGCTGCTGACCCCCCCCTCTGCCCTCACCGAGCCTCAGCCCGACTCTCAGGACGCCCATGCGCTGACCCCTTTGGGGCACACAGAGCCTTTCACGTCGCACGACTTCCTGCTAGCTACCTTCTTTCCGAGCGCCCAGAACAGTTAGTGTAGGATCGAGGACCCAGCAGAGCCCCCAGCCCAGGTCCTGAGGGGGGTGTCACAGTGGCCCCTCGGCGACCACTTGGCCTTTCCCCACAGTCCAGTGGACGGAGCGGGAGTTCGAGCTGGCGCTGTGGGCCTTCCGGAAGTGGAAGTGGTACCAGTTCACGTCGCTGCGGGACCTGCTCTGGGGCAACGCCATCTTCCTCAAGGAGGCCAACGCCATCAGCGTGGAGCTTAAGAAGAAGGTGGGCTCACCCGCCTCACAGGGAAGGGCCGCCCGTCCTGCTTGCCGCTGAGCTTGGCACTGGGCTCCTCTGCCTCCTGGGGACGGCGGAGCCACCCGCCTGACCTGGGCGCCTAGGAGGGTGGGCAGTGCCAGGGGGAGCCGGGGACAGACTGAGGTGGACGCACGCCCTCCCTGCTCGATGGGCAGGCTGGCGTCTGGTTGGAAGGTTCCAGCGTGCCGCCAACGTCCCAGGAGGTGGGAAGACAGTCCTTTAGGGGACCTGGCTCCCACCCACCAAGGGGCTGATGGGAGGGCATCTCCTGCCTGTCACAGGTCCAGTTCCAGTTTGTCCTCCTCACGGACACGCTCTACTCCCCACTGCCACCGGACCTGCTGCCCCCAGAGGCCGCCAAGGACCGAGAGACGCGCCCCTTCCCCCGCACCATCGTGGCTGTGGAGGTCCAGGACCAGAAGAACGGGGCCACCCACTACTGGACGCTGGAGAAACTCAGGTGTGGGGGGTGGAGGGGGGTGGTGGGGCAGGCCTAGGCCCCCACAGGGGGTGCGCCGGCTTCATAGTGTACACACGTCCATGCTGCTGTTTCTCCTCTTTTAATCTCTTATAATCACAAGAAAAAAGTGAATGGGATCCCACCTTGTTACAGACACGTGTTCTTCCTCCACCGACACAGTGGGACTGTTCAGTTTCTGTGCAGGAGGGCGGGTGACGGGGACTGCAGGACGGGGGGCAGGACGGGCACGCAGGGCCTGACGGGCAGGAGGGGGCCTCTGCTGTCCTGTGAGAGGTGTCTTTTCTATAGGCCCAACCCCACGGTCCTCACAGGCTGACTCGGACGTGTCCCAGCTCTTAATTTATAAAGGTGACTGGGTGAGACGTGACAGGCCAATGCCGTTGAGGACACGTTGAATGTCGCTCACAGTCCCCAGAAAGAGGAAGGCCCACACACAGGGCAGCAGGAGGCAGGAAGCCGCGAGGGGAGGCCCCGGCCACGACCTCTATTGAGGTTTCCCCGGGCCCGGGGGCGGGGGAAGGTGGACGGCTAGGCCAGGCACGTTAGAATCACTGGCGGGCTGTGGGGCACAGGGCTGCCCCTCGTTGCCTGGTACCTGGCCCTGGGGTGACTGAGGGCTGGGGGCACTGGCAGGGTGTGTGTCAGCTAAAGGGTCGGCTGGGGGCTGGTGTGTGTCCAACTCCCCCACAAGTTGTTTTCTGTCTGTAGGAGTTGGCTGCTCCTGGGAGGGGCCTCTGTCCCCAGCCAGCAAGGCCCCAAGAAGTCAAAACACCATAGAATAAAGAGAATGAAAATATAATTATTAGAGTCAAACACTCACAGTCACATTTAGTCTCACCCACATGTTCATGGACACGCACACTGTCCTGGGCTCATTCACCCACACCCACGCTCACACCCACACTCACGCGCACGCACGGTGGTAGCCATGCGTCCACGCGGACTCACACTCACTGCCCCCATCCTCCCGGGTGCTGCGGTCTGACACTTGGAAGGACGAATGTCACTCTCCACGTCATTCATGTTACTCTGAGCCCTACAGGGGAACTGTTGTCGGCAGTGGGCCCTTCTCGGCGCGAAGTCCAGGACCTCGACAACTTGAGCAAAGAATTGAACGAGATACCGGAACAAAGTAGTGAAAGAGTAGTTTATTAGAAGAGATAGTATGTTTCAAAGAAGTAGAAGTGGGCCTGAGCAGGAGAGAATGGCTCAAGGGCTCATTATTAGAAGAGAAATTACATTCCAAAGAGTTTGGAGCGGGGCCACGCAAAGGTGGGGCTCAAAAGGGAAGGTGGTCCAAAAAAGGGGGAAGTGGTCAAAAGGCGGACTTCCCAGGACTTGGGGTTTTTATCCCTGTTTCTCTAGAATGGGCTGTTCCCCTCTGGGGGGGTGAGACCACTTGATTGGCACCTGTGATTGACAACAGGCTATTAACTCATCTCTTTAGACTGCACATATTCCTTCCCAGAATTCAGTCTGTTATAATGATATTCATGAACTTCCGGGCCTATGTATGATATTATAATGATGATATAATGAGGCCCAGGTGAAACGAAGGTCGTTATGGCCTTTACTGTGCAGGTGTGAGTGACTGGTGTAATCCAGTCAGGTATTTTGTACCCATTTGTTTTAGGGGTAGATAGTTACAATGAAAAGAAGTTTTGGGTGGAGAGGGGAGGTCACCTGGGTGGTCACATCCTGTGGGACGTGCAGGAATGCAGAGACCCAATGCCTGCCTCTAGCTGCCTGCCTAGTTTTCCGCTTGAGAGACGTGATCCCCATAAAATCTCTATGGGAAGTTGAGGGACAGGAGGTCTCTTCTTCTGTACCTGCTTCCTGCTGGGCAGGGGCGTAGAGCTGTCCCTGCCTATTGGGGGTTCACGGAACCCTAGCTGATCTCAGATGAGAGGAAGGGGTCTCGAGCTCCGCCTGGAAGACCGTGTTGGCTTCTTTGGTTGTGACTGGCAGTCTTGCTGGGGTATCCTCTGTATCCTCAAGGCCCCTGAATGAGGAAACATAGATTTTAATGAATAAATCTGTTAGCTCTCATGAAGCCTGTGGCCATTCAGCCCGTCACTCAGGTGGCATCAGTTGTCTGGGCCCAGAATGGGTTTGGAAACAATCATTAGGCTTACTGGCCTGGGGGACATTAGGAAGTCACAGGCTTTCAAGTAGTTATCTGAATCAGGGGTAGGAACAATCTATGAACAATCTATTGTTTAGGATTCAGACACTGATTTACAAACAGTCCAGACACAGGGGGATAGGAGAATTCTAGGATTCAGGTGAGGATCAATCTTTAGGATTCACAGACTGATGAGAAGAGTAATCAAAGCCAGGGGCTAAGGAACTAAGAAACTAGGAGGAGACTTAACGTTTCTATAGGAAAGAACACTTAAAAGTTTCCCAGTAGGGGGGTGGGGGATACTCGGTTGGCCCACAACAAAACGACTACATTTCCTTTTTTCCTCAACTTGTTGGTTTTCCTGGGGTAATAATTTTTTAAATATCATTTTCTATATCCTCTCACCAGTGTGCCCCTCAGTCCTCGAGCGCCTTGGGCTCTGTGACTCGATTCCCACCCCGAGCCCCCGAGCTCCCAGCACCCGCTCCGGTCGGGTTCTCTCCCCGCTTCTCCACCCTGCTTTCTGGTTCCCTCCCTGTCCCGCCTGCTTCAATCACACTGCTGTCACCTGCCCGGAGTTGGGAGTTGAGTGGTGAAATCACACGCGTAACTGGCAGTCACTTGCTCACGACTGACTGATCCCAGGACCACGGAGGGTCTGTCAGCAAACCAGCTGAGGCCTCAGTCAGCCCTGAGTGGGACGCTGGCTGGAGCGCGCTGTGCGGGAAGGTGCCCCTCGCAGCCACTGCCCCGGCCCACACTGCCCCCTGCGCCCCCTGCAGGCAGCGCCTGGACCTGATGCGGGAGATGTACGACCGGGCGGCAGAGGTGCCCTCCAGCGTCATCGAGGACTGCGACAATGTGGTGACCGGTGGAGACCCCTTCTACGACCGGTTCCCCTGGTTCCGGCTGGTGGGCAGGTGGGCACCTCCGTCCTCCCTGGGCTGAGAGAGAGAATGAGCACTGGGGGCAGGAGCAGGCCTCCTCCCCAGGCAGGACTCCTGGCTGGGCCCTGTCCCCCCGAAGCGCCTCAGATGCCTGTCCCCACGCCGACTCCTCCACCCTCGCCAGGTCTGAGGTCCCCCGACCCCTCCCCTTCATATACTAGTGCGCCCTTATTTAAGGGCCCACAGAGGGGTCTCGTCATTGCCACCACAGCCACTGTGGGGCGTGGCCACCAGGTCGCACATGTCCACATGCGTGACTGTGTGAGGCTTAGTCAGACTTTCTGGGTCACCTGGTGACACAGGGCCATGTCACCCCAGAGCCTCAGAGTCCCGTGCCTCCTCTCCCTGGTCTCCTGGTTGGGGTCTGTGTCCAGGCCCTACACCCCACAGGACGCGACGTGGTATTCTGAGGCCTCCGCGTGGCCAAGCTCACGAGGTCCTCATGTGACCTCAGCCACATCGGGCCAGGATCACACTGCCGGTGCCTCCAGAGCCTTCCAGAGCTTTCCACTGACCACACATGCAGTTTCCTTCTAAGCCTGGGACGGGATGCACTTTCGGTTCTCTTGTCTTTGAAGGCAGCATTCTTGGTGGTTGTGTGTTTGGACTGGGTTTTAAACAGAAGCCCCCACCCCGCCCGTCCCTGTGAGAAGCTGGTGTTAACTTCTGTCTGTCTTGTCGCACTAACCTCAGTTCAGTCATCTCTGGCTGCAACAGCTACCCTCTTCTCAACACATGCATGAGCGCGCGCATGGCTGCTCTCACCCCCTCCCCCACCTTCTCGAGCCCCGACTCTGACACCACCGAGCCTGCGGAGGAGCAGAGCGTGGGGGAGGAGGAGGACCTGGAGGACGACGTGTTTCCGGAGCACGCGCTGTGCGACGGCCGGGACCCGTTTTACGACCGGCCCCCCCTGTTCAGTTTAGTAGGAAGGTTGGTGAGGTCAAGGCCAGCATGCTGGGAAGGAAGGAGCCAGCTCTTTGGCACAGGAGAACTGCTGCGGGCAAATCTGACTGTCAGGGCATGGCCCCGGGGCCGGGCAGCTGAGGGGCTGGCCTTCCGAGGGGGCTGTGAGGGAGCGCAGGGGCTCTGGGCCGCCCTGGAGACGAGGGGCAGTCGGGGTCCTAGTTATGGAAGAGACAGGTGCCCTGGGGCGCGGCCACAGGCTCCATGCAGGTGGCACTGTACTGCACAGGCCCTAGAACCTGGGACGTGGCCTCTGGGGCCCCAGGAAGAGTCCTTGTGCCGGGCCCCACAGGGGACATTTGGAAAGGAGGGAGGGGCAGGCCGCCCCCAAGGTCCTGTGGTCCTGGGGTTCAGACCCCACTTTTCCTGAAGAGATGGAGACCGCTGCACCACTGCCCGCTCCGTCGGAAAAGGAGCAGGCCTGGAGGAGGTCGTCCCACGGGGAAGGGGAGGGCGGGCTGGTGCGGGCAGTGGAAGGGCCTCCCCCTGAAGCGCGGGGCACTGGGGACCCTGCCTTGCTCTGAGCCTGTCTCCTTCTGACGGTGAGGACCCTTCGTCCTTCTGACCTCCCTGGCCAGCATGGCAGGGGACAGATGCATGTGGCCCTGTGCCCTCACAGGAAGTGCCCGATGCTGTTTCCGGGATGAATAAGAGAGGCCAAGGTCAGGAGGCAGGATGGAGGCCTGGGGAAGCCCAGACCCAGGAGCAGGGGCCCTGCCCTGACAGCGGATTGGTCAAATATAGCTGCCAGTCACGTGTGTGGTTATTATGGAATGGAAGTGTGACTGGTGAAAGAGATTCAGAAAGCTACTGTGGTAGAAGCAAGTGCAGCTCATGAAACAGCTGAATTTACATAGCTGACAACATAAAAGATGTGAGATAGTTTTAATAGCAAACTTTCTGGAGTTTGCTTCCTCTGGCAAGGCCGATGGAAGCTTTTGAAAGCCCTGACCTTGGAGCACCGGTACTGACAGCTGCAGGTGGAGGCGGCCCAGATAGCGGGGTTCCCACTGGGGGTCCTAGGGTGAAAGCCCTTCTTGGAAGGAGGCAGGTTTCCATGGGCAGATGTCCTGCATTTGTTCCGATTATTGTGTTCCGTGAGTGTGACAGGCTGGCCTGAGGGATAAAAACGTGTGGCTGTCTCCCTCCCAGACATCCTGGGTCTGGGCTTCCCTCCGCTGGGCCCGAGGGGTGTACAGTAGCCTCAGGGGCCAGCTCCACGCAGGCTTCTCAGAAAGCCCGGCCGCTAGGGCCTGGCCTGCTGGCCTGCTGGGCCCAGGAGTCTCTCCACTGGCAGGTAGGCGTGGGGTCAGGGTGCAGGGGAGCCAGGACCCCGGGAGAAACGGGGTGCGGGTTTTTGCAGTCTCAGCCGGAAAGAGCTGGGTCCTTCCGACACTTTTTCGCTCTGTGAATCTGAGATGTTACAAAACAACCAAAGCAAAGCCAGGTCACCAGTGAGCGGCCGGCCCCGCGTGGCGGGCGGCCTGCAAGGGCTTCCGTTGGAACCATCCTGACCTTTTTGGTTTGGCAAGAATTGGCTTCTCCCGCAGCAGCTGTGCAGGCCCGGGCCTTAAGAAGGACCCATCTTTGGTTTTCTTTCATCCTGCTGGTAGCTGCTGGCGCTCTCTCCAAAGCTTAAGCGAAATTGGGCGCCCACTCTCGTCTCCCCTGGGAAAGGCTTTCCTAGCCAGCATGCGTCTTTGTACCTCACCATCTCCAGTCAGCCACTGCCTCCTCCCCCGCCTCTGCCGCTTCCTCTCTCTCTAGGAGGGTCTCAGCCTGCTTCAAGGTGTGCTCACCTCTGTGCACAGGCCCCCCGGCAGGGGCCTCCCATGTCCCACCCCACGGCTCCTCACCCCGGTCCAGGAGGCCTCTCCCTCTGCTGGTCTGGGGTGCCGGGCGACTTGGGGAGATGGGGTGGGCAGAGGAAGGGATCCCCCAATTACCCTCTGTGCTTGGAGGTGGGAGGCAGGGGAGCTGCAGAGAGGAGGGCGGGGGTTGACTGGAGGGTCCCAGGGAAGGGCCTGGGTGTGGGCGATGAGGTGACTGCCCAGGGGAAGTGTCCAGGACTCCGGGTGGGAAAACGCCAACCTGCTGTGTCTGCTCTGTGACCTGGGTTGGCGAGGCTAAACCCTCAGCTCCAGCAGGGTGCACTCCGTGTACCAGGCCACTCAGCCCGAATCTCGTTAGCAGGGCTGAGAGCCACTCTGTGCGTGGATGGGTGGGCTGTGTCCAGGCGGGGTCCCCAGACAGGGCTGGGGCTGTCCTGGTCCCCTCAGTGGCCGGTTGGTTTCAGATTGTTTCTGTACCATGGGCCCTGTCCCTTCATGTCCCATTGCTGTCTGTCAGGGGTCTCTGCATGGGGCGTGAGGTTGTTCAGTCCCGGCTTGCAGCCCTTCAGGGCTGGTGCTGCCACTGGGGACGGTGGCTCCTGGGCCCCAGAGGTCCCTGCAGCTAAATGTGCCCGTCACCATCACCAAGCAGGCGGGGATTCAGGGAGAGGAGCCAGCCGGTCTTCCTTGGCCTTCTCTGTATCTGGCACCAGAGTGCCAGCCAGATCTGCGGGGTCCACCTGTGTTTTGTGCACCCCTAAGAAAGAGGGGTGCGGCCAGCTGACCTGAGATGTGCCCCTGGCCAGCAGAGCCCCAGCCTCAGTGCTGAGGGTGAGAATGGCCCGGGAGCCGGGCGCACCTACAGACGGGTATGACAAGAGCAGTTGCCCCACTTCTGGCCCCCAGGGAGCTCGGGGGTTCAGGCCCGTGCGTGAGCTGCCGAGGGGATGATCTGAGCCTTGGGGACACGAGGGCCCACAGTGAGTGGCAGTCTGGTGGCCCCAGAGCCCTGGGCCCTGCCTGCTAGAAGCCTCCCCTGTGAAGTGGCCCCTGAGCCTTCCAGCAAGGTGGACCTGATCCTGCCTTGCCCTCCTGGCTGGGAGGCGTGACGGCCCTCAACCCCTTCTCGGGAGGCTGTGCTGACACAGGACCCCCGTGCCTGGCACCATGCCCTCACCCAGCCCACAGTGGGAGGTGTCCCCGCCCTCCCTGGTGGTCCCCTGTGGGTTCCCGGCAGAGCACAGGTGGGGTGGGCAGGCTGGGAGCCTCCTCAGGGCCTCCCTGCCTCCAGACACCAGGTTTGCAGCAGTGAGCACTGCTCCTGGGCCCTGCCCTGTGGGGCGGACAGGCCTGGAGGGCTGGGTGCTGATTCGGGGACCCTGCAGCCTGGGGCTGGCCTACCTGGTCCCCTTAGCTTTCTCCAGCATGGGATGACTGGACAGGGGCCAGCCAAGGAAGGTGAGTAGGGTCTGCACCTGTCCCCGTAGCCTGGGTCCTGGGCTCGCTCCATTTCCCCTGCGGACCTCGTGGCTTTGCTCATTTCATGGCAGCCCCCCTCACTCACCCCCAATTTCAAGCGAAGGCCCTTGGCCAGGAGCCCAGGTGCCCAAGAGGGAAGGCCACCACTGTCCCCACCCCAAGGCGGGTGCTGCGGCCGTCCCTCAGCTGCCCCATCTGGCTCCTGCCTGAGGGCAAGGGGCTCTCACTCGGGGCCTCATCTTCCCCTGTGACCAGGGCCAGAGCCGGCTTTTGCCGGCAGCTTCCACACCTCGCCTCGGGGGGTGGACGGGGCGTCCCAGGGATGGACTGGGGGCCCATGTGGCTGGAACAGGGGCTGGGCAGCAGGGCTAGAAATGACACAAGGCACTTGTACATCACCGAGGGTGGGGTCTGATTGGCACCCCAAGTCCCCCAGGCTGCTGTGGGGGCCATGGGGAGGCGAGAGTGTGGCCGGTGCTAATGGACCCTCCGAGAGGACTTCAGAAAGACTTTGAGGTGGAAGTGATGGGTTTGGCAGATAAGAGCCAGGATGGCCCACATCACAGTAGGGTCCAGAGCGCCGTGTCCCGAATCACACTGTGGGGCGAGGCCAGCGGCTCAGCATGGGTGGTGTCCAACCTTGGAGCAAGCTGAGCTAGGGGCAGGTTCACAGGGCGACACACCTGTCCTACCAGCTCCTACCCATTCTGCCCTGCTGCACCCTCAGCCGTGCACCTGGCCTGGAGAGGAGGGCAGGTAGGGGGCAGGGTCCTACTGGCACGTGCCCTCCGGGGGCTTCTACCCTGATGGCTTACGTGGGCAGACCCCCCAGGAGGGTGCCCCAATCATAGGAAGGTGCCCCCAGGAGGGTGCCCCTGAACAGCGAGGCAGTTTTGCTCCATGTAAGCCCACTCGCCCACCTGGGCAGCACAGCGTGTTCCAGGGCCCTGTCTATCCTCCTTGCTGCCCATGTGACGCCCACATGTTGGCGAGCTCAGGAAATGGATGACATGGCCTCTGTCCATCTTGTCCTGGCACCAGCAGGGCACTGCTGGGGTGAGGGAGGGCTCTGGGCGCTCTGTGGGTAGCTGACGGGTATGCCAGGCAGCGCCGTGGGGTCTAGGGTTGTCCGTTCAGCCATCCCTCCCTGGCACTGGGCCGGGGGCCCCTGTCTTGGCTGACAGCTCAGAAGGAGTCGCGAGCCTCATTCCACATCCGGACCCGCAAGCGTCAGGCCCCTGGGAAGTGGGCGGGAGGCGGGCGTGGCCAGGGCCTCCGTGCCAGCATCGTAGCTCCGCGTGGCCGGTCCTCGGGTCCTCCTCCTTGAAGCAGGCTGAAACCCCCTCCTCAGCTGCTCTGTTGTCAGCCAGCGGGTGTGGCCCTCGCTCTGCCCTGTGCCCAGCCCCATGCGCCGCTGCCTCTGCTCGCAGCGCACACCCTCCGCCTCCTGTGCTCCCCTGTGCGCTTCTGCCATGGACCCTCTGTCCCGGGCCCTGTGCCGCCCAGCGCAGCCCCTGCTCGCCGCCCGCTGCCCGTGCCGGCTGCCCTGCGCTGCGCCCTGCTTTGTGTTGTGTCACGAGCCAGCCGTGCCGCTGCCCCTCTGCTCCCGCACACGTGGGCTGGCCCTGACCGTGGCCCCTTCTCTCAGGGCCTTCGTGTACCTGAGCAACCTACTGTACCCCGTGCCCCTGGTGCACCGCGTGGCCATCGTCAGCGAGAAGGGCGAGGTGAAGGGCTTCCTCCGTGTGGCCGTCCAGGCCATCTCAGGTACGTGTGGGGCCACTGGGCCTGTTCTGTCCTTCACAGAGGGAGGGCCTGAGCGGGGTGGCCTCCGTGGGCACCACACAGCGTCAGCGCGCAGCCAGCCCCACCCAGGCCCCTGGCCTGCGCTGTTTCTCTGCCTCTCCCCTGGTGGGCGGCTGCCTGCTGATCCCCAGGTGCGGACTCAGGGAGAAGGCCCACCGCTCAGGCCTTGGCTCTGGCCTCCCGGACCCTCCCAGGTTGATGGGCCCGCTGGGGCTGTGCAGGCCGAGCCCAGGGCTGTGTGCCCCCCGCTCAGGGGACCTCCCTCCGATCAGGTTGCTCCAGGCGGACACCGAGACCCAGCCTGGGTCACAGCAGTGCTCCCCTAGCCCACCCCTCACCACCGTCTTGAGGCCCCAGGACAGGCTGCAGACTGCCGCGCACAGCGGCCCTCTAGCCCTGCACTGACTCCAGTGCACCCCCTCCCTTGGGCCCCCTGGCGTCTCTCCCAGGAGGGTGCGCACCCACGCCCTGTGGGCCTGGGTGGACTCGCTGCAGAGGCGGACGCCCTGTCACGTCCCCTCCCCTGGCCGGGGTCCTGGGACCAGGCAGTCCTAAGTGCTTCTGGGCCTGGTTTGCTCCCCTGTTTGATCCAACTTGAACTTCCTACCAGTAGTAGTGCGAACGCTCATCCACAACAGAGAGGTGAGCGTGCTTGGGCGACGGGGCTGGTGCTCGTGCTGTGACGGCCATCCCCCCTCCTCTGCCCCAGCCCCTCCAGCACAGCCCCCTCACGGGCCTCATATCTTCTCTGTGGCCAGGGCAGCCCATAATTTACAGCAGCTCCCGGTCATGTCACCGTGGTGCTGACACCCCCGGGGACCCAGCCGTGGTTGGCAGCGTTGGAGAGCCCCCATGTGGGTCAGAGTACGGCCTGGTTGCCATGCCCTCTACTGTCCGCGGCTCGGCCTGGCTCTGCCACACCGCCTGGTGACAAGCAGGGCTCTGACCATCTGCTCGGTTCCTGTTTCAGCCGATGAGGAGGCCCCTGATTATGGCTCTGGCGTCCGCCAGTCGGGAACCGCCAAGATCTCCTTTGATGACCAGCATTTCGAAAAGGTACCAACCGTACCAGGGTAGGCGTGGCCATCCAGTGCCAGCTCACACACCTCCAGCCCGGCCCGGGTGCCAGCTCTGCCACGGGGCCCATGCGCCTGGGTCTCGCCTCTTCCCTGCCCCGAGCCTCAGGGCCACCCTGTCCCTCACTGTCTGACCTACTCACTGGGCCAGACTGTCCCCACACGCCTCCCCTGGTCCCTCGGCCACAGGCAGGGGCACAGAGTGGACAAGCACCGTGAGCTTCCGGAACCTTAGGTGGTTCTGCACCGAGGTGCCTCCCCGCATGGCCCCCCTCCTGTCGGGCTCACGCTCCTCTCAAGGTCCCCGCAGGACACTGCGTTTCACCGCCATGCTTACCCCCGTCCCCTGACATCCCAGTGAGAACTAGGAATGCCCTCAGCGAGACCTGTCCTCAGTCCTGCTGTGGGTCCTTGGGGTGACCCGCTCCAACAACCGGGGAAGAAGTGCTTCCTGCCCCCCCCATGGGGAGGGACAGTCGCCTCCACCGGGGGCCCTTTCTGCTCTCGGTGAGGAAGTAGAGCAGCAGTAGCTTCCTGCTCAGGGTCCCCCACAGGCCAGGTGTTTCGCTCACAGCAGGCGGCCCCCGTCCCCCTCAGGCGCGCTCATCCGGCCTCCACCGGCCCCCTTCCACCTGCCCCATACCTCAGTGCCTAGGGCAGCCTGGCTGCCCCCAGAGTCCCTCTCAGGGGAGCTCGCCAATGCTGGGGGTGCACAGCAGGGCCAGAGGACATCAGGTGGGGAGGTCAGAGCAGAGGGGCACCTGACATGGGGGTCTGGCGAGGACCCCGAAAGCCAAGCAGAGAGATTGCCTGCGCCCTGCCTGCGGGGAACAGAGGCTGAGGCTGGGGTCCTGGATGGGCAGAGCTGTAGACCTTTCTCACCATGGGGTCAGCACAGGCCATGGCAGCGTGCGAGGTGGGGGCTGCCCCCAGGGGCAGGTCTGGAACTCAGGTTGCGGCACAGCCCTGGCCTGGGCCCCGGATGGGCTCTCTGCAACTCTGGTCCCCTCCCCGCACAGTTCCAGTCGGAGTCCTGCCCCGTGGTGGGGCTGTCCCGCTCCGGGACCTCCCAGGAAGAGCTGCGCATCGTGGAAGGGCAGGGCCAGGGCGCCGACGCAGGGCCCACCGCCGACGAGGTCAACAACAACACCTGCTCAGGTAGGCTGCTGCACTGCCAGGCACGGGGCGCCCACGTCCCCAGGGAGGCCGTGTGGGCTCCGGCGCCCTGGGCGGTCCTGCCACGCGCTGTGCTCTTGGCTCCTGGCAGCGTCGTCTCCGGAAGGCCTCCTCCTGGACAGCCCCGAGAAGGCCGTCCTGGACGGGCCCCTGGACACCGCTCTGGCCCACCTGCACCTGGGCAGCGCCTTCACATTCCGCGTGACCGTCCTGCAGGCGTCCAGCATCTCCGCAGAGTACGCTGACATCTTCTGCCAGTTCAAGTGAGTCTCAGCGCCCGGCTGGTGGGTGGCACAGGCCACAGATGGGCCCTCCGCCAGGCGAGGGTGTGTCAGGCTGTCCGTGCCCCCGGCCAGCGTCTCCTCCTGCTTTGCAGTTTCATCCATCGCCACGACGAGGCCTTCTCCACGGAGCCCCTGAAGAACACGGGAAGGGGCCCCCCGCTGGGCTTCTACCACGTCCAGAACGTATGTCCTCAGAGCCCCCCCCCGAAGTGGCTTCGTTCCTTTTCCCTGTGCCGGGCACTGGGCACGAGCTGTGTGCGGGCGCAGCCTGGGTGTGGGGACGTGGGGGCTCCGGCACCAGGCGGGTGGGCTGCTGCAGGGCGCTGGGGCCTTGGTGGGATCAAGGCTGGGGCTGGAGGCAGGAAGAGCCCTGAGGGCTCCCTGTGGGGAGCCGTGGGCAGACGTGGACCAAAAAGCGTCTGGGGCAGCCGGGTCTGTGCTGAGACCCGGGCGCCCAGCGAGGCAGCCTGAGCTGTGTGAGGCAGAGGCAGGGGCGCGGGAGGTAGACATGACCTGGCGAGTTCCAGGAAGCTGCAGGCAGGGGAGTGTCCACGCCAGGCTGTTAAGAGCAGGGGGGCTTTCGGGGTGCAGTGGCTCTGTGGGACCAGGACTAACCAGGCAGTGTGGCGGGACAGTGCTCCATGTGGCCACAATGAAAACCACCCGCTGACGAGGACGCGAAGGCCAGGCCGGGGAGTTTGACCCTGAGCAGCCCCGCCTGTGGCCCTGCGGCTCGGGCCGCCTGAGGTCCTGCAGACACTCAGTGCATCCTGGCCCTCAGGTGACACGGAGCAAGCAGCGGTTTCTAAGCCGGGCAACGAGGCAGGTCTGAAGCGTGTGCGCTGGGTGGGCGTGTTTCCTGGGCTGCCTGAACAAGGCCCCACACTGGGCGGCTCAAACAGCAGGCAGTCATGGCCCCCAGGTCTGGAGGCGGGAAACCCGAGGTCAAGGTGTGGGCAGGGGTCCTTCTGAGGCCGGAGGAAGATCGGCTCCAGGCCCCTCCCCTGGGCGTGTAGACGGCCGTCTTCTCCCTGTGTCCCCACATGGGCGTCCCTCTGTCCATGTCTGTGTCCCGATTTCCCTTTTCATAAGGACACCCGTTGTTCTGCATTAGGGCCACCAGTGCCCTCATTCTAACTTGATCGCCTCTGTAAAGACCCTGTCTTTCAATAAGGTCACATTCTGAGGTGCTGGGGCCAGGACTCCTACTTATGAACTGGGGCGGGGGCGGGGGTGGGGGGCACAGTCAACCCATCATAACTCTTGGTGAGTGGGCGAGGGCCCTGTACGGCCAGACCAGTCCACAGAGCCACCCTGGCCTCTGTCACCTTCTTGAGCTTTGTGTTCTGAAAGGGCCGCTGAGCCCTGTGTCCCCAGCCCCGTCTGCTCAGGAGAGAGGCCAAAGGCCACCCATCGCATGGTGTGTCCACTGCGTGTGTGACGGACGAAAGGCAGGGCCGGAAGTGTCTCGGGGAGGAGCGCTGTCCTTGCTGTGGGCCGAGGTCGGCCCGACGGAACCTCCCGCCTGGGCCTGGAGTGCTCCATGGAGGCCTGGCACTCACCTGAGTCTCTCCCTACTCTTGACCGCCTGCCCGCCTCGCCCGCCAGATCGCCGTGGAGGTGACCAGGTCCTTCATCGAGTACATCAAGAGCCAGCCCATCGTGTTCGAGGTTTTCGGCCACTACCAGCAGCACCCGTTCCCACCCCTCTGCAAGGACGTGCTCAGGTCAGCAGCCCCTACGGGCCTCGTCCTCCGGCCGGCTGCTGTCCTTCTCTGAGGGGCGGCCCCTCTATCTCCCAGCCCGCGAAGCTGGCCCTCAGCCCAGACAGGCCTGGTCTGGGGCTACAGAGCTGTGCCCCACTGTCCCCCATCTATGGGAGCCCGGCTACTGAGGTTGGCAGGACACAGAGCGAGTCAGACGACCCTTCAGGATGGAGGACGGGGTTCGGAACCTTGACCTCAGCTGCACGCGGACAGGCCTAGGGCTGGAGGATGGCCAGGGTGGCCCATGGGGAGCTGGCCGCTGCTGCCACTGAGAAGGCCACCAAAAGGGGCTCTGCTGTCCCATATCCTGCAGTGCTAAGCACCCAGCCCGAATGAGGGGACATTCGTCCTGCTCTTCCATTCCGTGTGCCCTCCTGGGGGGCTCTGAGGGTGGGTTGGGGTGTCCCCTCTGTGGTCAGGCTGACCCCTCCCAGCCACCCCCACCTAGAGTGCAGGGAGAACAGCATATGGCCGTGGGACCACCTGTTGCCACCGCTGTCTCCCCCTCAGCTGCCATGTGGGGCCACCCCAGGTGTCAGGGGAAGAGAATGGCCCTCAGGAGCAGGTCTGGGGTGTTAGGCCCCAGGAGCCTCCTTTGTCCTTGGAGGTGCTGAGAGAGGCTCTGCCCTGCAAGGAGACCCAGAGCGTGACCTCGCCCCAGTTCTCGTGGCCTCTGGGGCCTCCCGGGCGGGGCCTGCGGAGCCTCTCCCCATGCTGAGCTGGTGGAGGGCCTGAGACCAGGGCCTCACGCAGGCCCTGTGGGAGGGACGGACGGAGGGAGGCGCAGGCCAGCCCCTGCGCGCGGGTCCCCGCTGCAGCTCAGGCCCCTGCAGACACCAGCCTGCCGGCTCACCTTATGCTGACTCTTCCTCCACAGCCCCCTGAGGCCCTCACGCCGCCACTTCCCACGGGTCATGCCGCTGTCCAAGCCAGGTAGGCGGGGCTCTCCGGGGTCCCCCCAGCCAGGGAAGCGGGTGCCCACGCCGTGGGTGCCAGTGTGGGTGGGCCATCCACAGCTGAGCGCAGGCCTCGTGATGGGTCATTGCTCTCTCAGGCTCTGTGGGTCACCCTGCACCCTCCCATCCTCATGGGGTCCCCATGGAGTAAGGGGCTCACCCTGGAGCAGGGGCACGGGCCGAAGGCACAGAGACAGTTAGTTGCGTGTCCTTTACCACTTGTCACACAGAGCAGCTGGGCGATGGTCAGGCAGTGCCTGCCCGGTGTCCCCGGGGGGTTCTGGGGCAGATGACAGAGCCGTGGGAGCTCAGAGAGGAAGGCACTGGGGGCCTGGGGCTCAGTGAGGCCTGGCGCCATGTGAGCCCATTGGTCAGCAGCTGGGCGCCAGTGGAGGGCCAGTGGGACCTCGGGCAGGACTTTCTGCCCTGGGCGAGGTGCTTGGACTGGTGCAGTAGGCTGTGGCTTAAGTGTGGTGTAGCAGAGGGTCCTGGGTGGGTTGTGGGCCTGAGTGAGCGTCGCTCCTGCCCCCAGCTGGTTCTCTGGGGTCTCAAGGCACCACCCTGTCTTTAGGGGCCTGGCGTGCATGGCCACATGGCCCTTGCACCTGGGCATAGGGACGTGAGTTGTCACGTCTGTTCCTGAGCCAGTGCGTGGCTGGGCCCGGAACCAGGCCTATCCTGGGGCAGGGGACGGGGTCTGCCGGTAGGTTTTCTTTGAGCGCGGTGCCCTTGCTGTCTTTGAGGCGTCCCCAACCCCACATCGTCCTTGAGCGAGCCCTCAGTGTGTGGCGGGTCCCGTCAGCGCCTGCTTCTCCCCTGTCGTTTCCCCCACCCTCCCCAGTGCCAGCCACCAAGCTCAGCACGATGACGCGTCCCTGTCCTGGGCCCTGTCACTGCAAATACGACCTGCTCGTCTACTTCGAGATCTGTGAGCTGGAGGCCAACGGCGAGTGAGTGCCCGTGCTGGGGAAGGGTGGGGGGACCCGGGGCTGTGGTGTGGGGCGGGCGGGGCCCTGGGGACGGGTGGGGTGGCACACGGTGAGTTCCTTGCCCATCTGACGTTGGTGTCCTTGGACTGAGCCACCCCACATTTGCCAGAGGGCGTGGCTGATTTCCTGTTCTCACCCCTTCCGCTCTTGGGGCCACGTGTGTGCTGTGGGATGAGTGAGGGTGGCCTCACACGTGCCTCCCCGTCTCTCCCAGCTACATCCCTGCGATGGTGGACCACCGCGGCGGGATGCCGTGCATGGGGACCTTCCTGCTGCACCAGGTGCGAGGCCCTCCTGTTGCCACCCCCACCCCCCGCCCCGCCCCGTCTCCCCTGCCGTCAGGCCCCCGGACTATCTGATGTGTCCTCCCTCCTGGCTCCCGGCAGGGCATCCAGAGACGGATAACCGTGACACTGCTGCATGAGACGGGCAGCCACATCCGCTGGAAGGAAGTCCGAGAGCTGGTTGTAGGTGAGGGAGGCAGCGGGGGTCTGCCTGGGGACTGGGCTGGGGTGGTGGGGCGACTGTGGGCCCACCCGCCCTCCCAGGCCAGATGCCTGAGGTCTAACCACAGCTCTGCCCTGCTGCTGTGTGACTGGCTAAGTCACTTAACCTCCCTGTGGCTCAGAGCTTGGACCCCAGTGGTGACCCCAAATGTCTGCTTGACCACTGTGCTGGCTTGCCAGGGCTGCTTAGCCAAGCACCGCGACCAGGGGGCTTCAGCTAGGAATTTCCCCTCGCAGCCCCGGAGGCCTGAGTCCGCGGTCAAGGTACCCGCAGGTGGCAGGCTCCCTCCGAAACCCTTGGGGAGAACCCCTCCTTACCCCTTCTAGGTTCTGGCAGTTTGCGGGGAGTCCTTGGCACTCTGGCTTGTACACGCATCACTCTAGCCCCCCATCTTCACGTGGATGCCAGTCAGACTAGGTTAGGGACCCCCACTCCAGTGTCACCTCATCTCAACTAATCACATCCAGCAAGGTCATATTCTGAGGTGCTGGGGGTTAGACTGCAACATATCTTTTTGGGGGGGGACAGTTCAACTCACAGTGGTCACCCAGGTCCTAGACAGTTTTCTCCTGTGACGTCATGCTGTGAACACTTGTCCACCAGAGCTTTCCTTTGCCGAGCTGTAAAGCATTTGTCCTCCCGGTGCTCACTCAGGGACACAGACGGCTGTCCTTCCCAGTGTGTCACCCGCGTGAGGCCAACCTGCCCCACCCCGCCCCTGCCCTGGAGCCGGTGGCCGGTCCCTCGGGAAGCCCCACTCTGGGCGTTTCTGTGGTGGGTCCCTGGGGCTTGTAGAGGCTCAGGCACAGCAGCAGGGCTGCGACCGTTCCTCAGAGAAGCAGAGGGTCCATTGACCTCTCTGTGCCAGACACGAGGCGATGACTGAGGCCACCAGGCAAGGTTCCTGGCTCACAGTGGCCCTGGCACCTTCCACAGCCAGCTGTACCCCAGTGCAGGCAGGTGGCTGGGGGCTCGGCTGGAAATGTCCCTTGCAGGGGACATTTATGGCACAGATAGTGGTTCTTTTTCTTTCTTTCTTTCTTTGTTTCTTTGTTTCTTTCTTTCTTTCTTTCTTTCTTTCTTTCTTTCTTTCTTTCTTTCTTTCTTTCTTTTTCTTTCTTTTTCTTCCTTTTTTCCTTTCTCTCTCCCCCTTCCCTCTGCCTCTCCCTTTTTTCCTGAGTATAAATAGAAGAAGGACCATTTTCTCCTTCTCGCCTTGCTAAGATTTCCTTTTCCAACAGGCAGGAGGGCCTGTGCACTCTGGGCCGAGTGACTGGAATCTGTTAGTTGAGAGAGACGGGGATGGAGAGAGGTGGGGAGAGAGACACTTAAGGCTGAGAAACGAAGGCACTCAGACCTTAGGCTGCGGGAGGAGAGATGGGACGAGAACAGCGCGCTGACCTGTGGCGCCGAGCCGGCTGCAGCCCCTGCACGGGACTCCCGTCTGCCCGTAGTGTGACCTTTTGCCCGATGCTCTGGTGGCCACATGGGGAGCCTGTCACGACAGGCCTCCTGGCTCAGCAGCTCCCGCGTGGGCAGAGGTGCTGAGCGGGGCCAGCTGCCCTCCGGGAAGTCACCGGCCATCACCTCTCCCGTAGGTCGCATCCGAAACACCCCAGAAACCGATGAGTCCCTGATTGACCCCAACATCTTGTCTCTCAACATCCTCTCATCAGGGTACATCCGCCCGGCCCAGGATGACCGGTGAGTCCCCTTGGGCAGCAGCACAGTCTGTTCCTGTCCCCCTGGAGATGGGGTCCTGGTCAGGACTCGGGGCGTTGTCAGCCAGCCACATCCTTAGCTGGCCTGGCTGTGCGGCGCCCAGCCACACAGGACGTGGCCGGCTCCAAAGCTTCCAGGCCTCCGTTGTGACGCCTGAGGCAACAGGAGCGAGGCGAGCGAGGCTCGTGGCCTCCGAGTCCCTCGGTGCGCGTCTGGGCGTCGTCCCCGCACGGGCTCACACCTCCATCCGTTCATTGAGTCACCTGGCAGAGGAGGGGCTGTGGGGGCAGTTTCGGGCTGATGAGCTGGGTCTTGTCCTGGGCACTTTTGGGGGTGGGCGGGCGGCTTGGCGGTGGGCGCACAAGCGAGCCGGGCTTTCCCAAACACACTGCTGCGGGCGGCTCTGCGGCCTCTGGCAGGGGTCCTTGGGCTGGGGGTCCTGGAGGCGGTTCAGAGGCGCATTGGCTTGTTGGCCCAGCCGCAGGTGGACGCCTTGTCACTGGGCTGCCCTTTCCAAGCTCCCGGATGATGGCCGAGGCCCCGCAGCCTGGGCGGTCCCAAGATCTGGGGCCGTGGACAGGACCTGCGAGGCCCCAGGGACATCCAGCCATGGTGGGCGGGATGTGGGGGGACGTCAGTGGGCTCGGCTGTGTCTGAGGTGCTGCTCTAGGGGAGGGGTGTGCGGAAATGAGTGGGGTGCCCCAGTCGCCCAAGGACTCCGCCTGCCTGACCCTCGGAGCTAGAGTTGTGGGTGTCTCGTGTTCCTGTGGCTGTGACTGCAGGAGAAGTGTCTGTGAGAGCTGGGGTAGAGACCCCACGTTTGAGGGTCCTGGGGGAGTTGCCTCCCATCCTTCTGGTTCCTGGGTCAGGACAGAGCCCAGGTCTTTCAGACACCCCGCGAGGGGGCTGTCAGGGACCATCACTCAGACTGGCAGCTTAGGGGTGGCAGGCAAGGACCCCAACAGGGGCAGATGTGGCTGTGTTTCCAGTCCTGCCCTGGAAGCTTCCACAAGGAACTCAGCCTGCACTTATCCAGAGAACTGGGGGATGGGGGTGGAGAGTGTTGGGGGGCATTTTCACGTGGAGGCGGCACCATGACAGGCAGACTGGGGGCTACACCCGGGAGAGCGGGAAGGAGAGGCCACCAGGGGGGTGGGCCGGCTGGTGGGCTTCTCCTGTTGCCGTGAGAACACGCCCTGGGGCGTGACGGGCCTGCCGCCTACCCACACGGGTTGCCTGCAGGGATGTGGCCGCTGTGCCTGGGCTGTGGGGGGCTGGGACCCCCATGGGAGGCTTGTGCCACCGGGGAGTGGTCTGTGTGCCATGCTCAGTGACGCTTTGATCTGGGGACGACCTTAGCATTCCCTGACCTCTGACCCTTCCTTTGCCCTGCAACCCCTAGATTCTTGGGGCAGAAAGGGAGTGGGGGACGCCTTCTGGGCCTCCCGCCCTGCACTGAGGACGGTGTTTGTGGGTGTTCCAGCTGCTGGGGGCCCCCTGGGGGGCCTCGGCCTGGGCTAAATCCCAGGGTAGCTTAGAAGGCTATGGCTCCTGGCTGGACCTGTGGTCAGCGGGGCTCTGGCTGGACAGTTCACCCTGTCCCAGGAGGTCTGCGGACCCCTCGCCAGCAGGCTTCGGGCCCGCCCCCTGGGAGCCCTGGAAAGTGAGGCAGCCCCAGGGCAGCTCTGGACCCGCCAGCCCGGTGCCTGAGGGGAGAGGAGACCATCCACAGGGCTGGGGGGACATCGCTGCTTTGCCCTGCTTGGCCCAGGCCCTCGCTGGTGCTGCCAGGGACAGCCCCTCCTCCGCCCTGCGCTGGAGGTCTCGGGGACCCTGTCAGCTCAGCCCCAGGCGAGCTCCGTTCTGAGGCGGGCTGGCCAAGCCCGCAGGCCCCTCCCAAGGGCCCTGCTCTTCCTGGACTGCGGCTGACGTCCTGGGAGTCCAGGGATGGACCCAGCTGCCCTGAGGGCGAACAGGGGGCCCTTCTCCCCCCTCAGGTGCTGAGGCTCAGGAACTCCAGGCCCGGCTCGGCCTCGGGCCTCGGGCTGCCTGCGCGCTTTGGCACAGCCTGGGCCTCCCCGCTTTGCAGCCTGCCCCCCACCCCACGCCCAGGAGGCCTGCTGGCCTGGGCGGCTTGTCTCCGCTGCCGCAGCCCCACCCCGCGCTGCCGCCTCACTAACCTGTGACTGTTTGTGTTTTGCAGGCAGTTTCTTGATTCGGACATGCCTAGGTATCATTTGTGCCATGGTT
>NW_017731367.1:7557018-7561471 GCF_001890085.2 Hipposideros armiger | reverse complement strand
CGCCCCCCACAGCCCTCAGATTTAATTTCGGCTTTCTGGATTCTTTCTACACTTGCTCACTTCTCCCTCCTGTTTCTTCATTTTCTTTAGTTTTATTTCCTTGGAATACTTTCTTGATTTTGTTTTTATTGCTTCTCCCCCCTCCCTTGGCTGAGTCCCTTCTGCCCCCCACTCTTGATTTGGCTGCTGTGGTAGTTTCCTGCCCCCCGTAGACACTGGCTGGCCTTCTGCTCCTCCTGCCCCGAGCCTTGCCCGCCCCGTGCCAACCCTGACCCCGCCCTGCCAGAGGGAAGCAGGTGCCCTGCATGTAGGCTGGCTGGCCTGGCGCCCTGCAAGGTGAAAGAGAAAAGCGGGAGCGGAGGGGCATGGGGGCCGCCCGCCAGGAGACCTCCCCCCCGCCCCTCCACCCCGGGGCAAGCCCCCCGCCTGGCCATGGCACCACACACCCCTTTGGAAGTAGGTGGGCGGTGAAGCTGTGAAGGGCCCAGTAAGCCTGTGGACTCGCTTGGGTGGTCCCAAGTCCAAAGCCCCAGAGGCCAGGGAGCTTGCTCCGTCCTGGACGCAGTCGAGGCCGCTGCCCACAGCAGCCGGGTGTGGGGTCAGCAAGGCCCTGGGGGTGGTCAGCCTCAGTCCCTAAACCAGACTTTGTCCGTGAGGCTCAAGTCTGCTGAGCAGAGGGCCTAGGCCGTCCCTTCTGGGCCCCTGTGGATGTGACTAGAGCTCGGTGTGGTGGTCCCGTGGGTCCCCTGTGGGTTAGCAGGGTTGAAAAATGTGTGAGGTGGGGCTGGGGTGGGGCAGACCAGCTGAGGTTGGGTCCCTGTCAGGTCGTGGCTGCGATTGGTCAGGACAGAGCCAGCTTGTGGCTCCTGCTGGTGTGTCCTCGAGGGCGCGTCTGCAGACGACCTGTTCAGTGAGAGGCTGCTGCAGGCCCTTCCTGGGGACACCAGCTGGGTGAGGCAGAGGCCCCATGGAGGGGACACTGCACCCAGGAGGGGCCACAGCCCTGCAGGGCCTGCCTCTCCCGGGCAGACGGGAGGGCTTGCTGGAGGAGGCGGACTGCTGGCTGTCCTGGAGGCGAGCCAGGCTGGCCGAGGTGGCTGCAGCCTGCCGGGCCGTCTACCTGTCCTCAGAAGGCTCCGCGTGGGAGCCCATCTGCTCCGGGTTGTCCCCTGGAGAGGACCCACGTTAGGGGCTGTTTCCTTGATGAGTGGAAACTTCCAGGCCCATCAATGTGACCACATGAGGGGTGTGGACATTTTGTTCAAGTTTGCATTTCCACAACCAGCTCAGGATAATAGAGGGGTGCTGGGGCCTGTCCCAGACACCCCCACTCGAACACATCGGCCTCCAGGAAGGTTCTGGTAAAGTGGAAACAGTGCCCTATGGCCAGGAGCAGACCAGGCACACGGGGATGAGGGAGATGGTTTTCCTTGTCAGTAGGGCCTCCTTCCCCAAGCGCCCGGCTTCAGGAGAGCCTCACCCTGTACCCACGCAGGGGGCCGCCCCTGAATGTGGGGACAGGCTCAGCAGCCCTGGGGGCTTGGCCTGCAAGAGGAGGCTCAGACAGAGAGGGAACGGGGGTCAGAGCCCCCAGATCTGGCTTGCGCCTCCTTCTCAGGCCAGGAGCCACCTTGGTGAGCTGTACTGGGGGTGGCAGAGGTGGCAGTGTGAAGACAAGGTCTCGTCCCGGACATCTGGAGTGGGGCGGGGGCCTGCGGCTGCACTGACTGGACTGAGGCCGCCTGGCTGTGCCCTGGGCTGGCTGTGTGAGTGTGGACAAGTGGCAGAGCCCTCTGGAACCTTGTTTGCCTCCCCCCTCAGCATGGGCATACGTCGTGAGATTAAACGAGATACGTGAAAAGTTCTTAGCACAGGAACTTGTGCACGTGACTAGAAAGTTAAGTCATGTGGTTATCACTAGTACTTAGTATTTAATTAAAAATATTCCTAGTTAATGTAAAATGCATACATACCTCCTGAGCAAACGGCGTGTTTCTTACACTAACTGCTCCCAGGTGCATCCACAGTGCACAGAGCCGTCACACACGGGGCCAGGGAGGAGCGCTTCATGACAGGCCGTGATTTTAAAGACACTTGGCTCCAACCTCTCCTCCTTTCATCTTACCCGGGGCCCTTGGAAGTGCTGCAGTATTGAGGGACAGACGGGCGCCCCATGGTGACCCCCACCCGTGCCACCAAGCGAGGGATCTGATGTCTCCAAACAGGTGGCCCAACCTGGTGCCGCGAGAGCTGCCCCAGCCCCCCCGGGAAGGCTCCGGCGCAGGGTCTTGAGAGACCCTGTATCTCAGACCCTGTGCCTGGTGGGTGCAGGGGGGTCACTGTGGGGCTGGATGGGGCCCAGGAGCCTGCATTTCTGACATGTTCCCCTGTGGTGCTGACACAGCAGGCCCAGGGACCCCAAGTCTGGGAGGCACATTCTCCTGTAATTGTACCTGAGGGGTTGGCTGAATGTTGCATCGGGCAGACTGAGGGGCACTGCAGGAAATAGGGGCTCCCTTCCTGGGATGACCTGATGCCCAGAGCAGCCCCCAAAGGGTCCTGGCTGCTCATGAGTTGGGGTCCTGTGTGATCTCCTTGGCCTCCCAGCGTATCCTGGGGTTCTCTGTGGCTGTTTTTCAGCTTCTCATGGCCTTGGTTTTCTGCCGCGTGGTCGAGGGGTCACCCACCCATGCCCTGAAAGCCTGGGCCATTTTGTGTGGCTGCCACTCTGCCACCCCCTCCACCCTGAGCACACCCACTGCCACCACTCGGACTCACTCGGGGTCTGGGTGAGAACCCTGCCCTGCAGAGGCCTCGGGCACGGGGCTCGGGACTGTCGTCCAGGACCCTACATGCCTGGGCTCCAGGTTTTGGCACCCGTGGCCACATGAAGCCACTGCTGGTCTGCTGGAGACGGCATGGGCCTGCGGGCAGCGTCCTGGCTGTGCCGGGTCAGACCCTGGTGAGGCTGGCTATCTTGGCACTGGGGGGTGGGGCAGTAAGAGGGCCCAGCCCACCACCCTACCCCACATGTGACGCCCACTGGACCGGGGCTTGGGGAGGGATTCTCGGCCACTGGAGTCCGACCAGGGGACAGCCACATCCTAACGTGACTGAGGGCTTCTCCGAGGGCTAGCTTCTCCTCACAGCCCAGGCCCGGGCTCCGGCAGTCCATTGTCCTGGCCTCCAGGGAAGGGGCCTCCGGCCGTGCCTTACCCAGTGCGTCGCAGCGGCTCCAGGTGGGAGGACTAGTGATAACAGTAGTGATGCCAACGTGTGCCGCCCAGGCCCCGGCCCAGTGCACTCGAGTCTTAGCTCATTAACCCGATGAGGCAGGGACAGTCTGTCCAGGAAGCAGGGCACACAGATGTCTGCTTACGGCCCCAGGACATGCGGCTGTGACGTGGCATTTGGAGCTGGGAGGTCGGGGGCCAAGCTGCAGCGGGCATCTGGCTCTGCCCGCAGGCCTGGCCTCACAGAGTCCAGCCATCTGGGGGCCCCCAGGGTGGACGGCGTCCTTCTAGGTCTTGGTCGCAGCCCCAGGGGTGGCTGCCTGGTCCTGCTGGGGACAGCCAAGGCTCTCACTGCAGACGTGGTGGGGGGGGGTGGGCGTCTGCAGTGGCGTCTCAGCCCATGTCAGGCAGCTTGTCGGGTGACGGTGCGTGCTCTGACATGTGCATCTCTTCTGTGTGTGTACGTGTGTGTCCTGGCTGCCTCGCCTTTAGCGTTTCGTTCGGAAATGACACTAGGTACAGCTCACTTCTCTTCCGCACTCGCTTGGTTCACTCTCTTTTGCTTTTTTATTCGCCCCCCCCACCCCACCCCCGCCGCGACGTCTCGCTGTGCCCTCTGCCTGTTCTCTGGTGACCCTGCTGTCCCCACGTCCCTTCCTCTGGACCTTTGTCCTCAGTGGCGTGTGTCTGACAGCGGCCCCGCCCTGTCCCTCTGCTTTACCCCGCACCCCTGGCCTGTGCCGTGGAGAGACAGGTGGCCTCCACAGCCCTGGGCCCGGCTGGCGGGCGGGCGTGTGCCGCTGCCGGCCGTTTGTGTTGGCGGGTTCTCAGCTGTGTGTTTGTGAGGATGCTTGGATGGAACCCGGGTGAGGTGGGGCCGGGGCCCACAGGGTGGCTGCAGCGTGCACTGAGGCCAAGTCCCCAGCTCCAATGTGAAGGTCCTCAAAGCGTGTGCCGTCAGACGGCCCGAGCCCCCAGCTGGGAGGGCTTTGCAGGCCCCAGGCTCAGGCAAGGCTCGCTGGCTTTCTGAGTTAGAGATGGGGGCAGACAGAACACTCCCGGCCTTGTGCTCGGTGGGGAGCCCGGCCACCCTGGGCAGGAGCCAACCGTCCAACAGGGGCCACCGGTTTCCATGCCCAGCATCCTCCCGGAAGGGCGCTTCCTCTCCTGAGGACGTCGGCTGAGGGAGGGGGTGGGCCCCAGAGGGTTTGGGCCAATTC
>NW_017731367.1:7554719-7556853 GCF_001890085.2 Hipposideros armiger | reverse complement strand
TGTCCTCCCGCCCTCTCCCCTGTCCTCTGCTGCTCCTCCCCTCTCAGTCCTTCCTGCCTCTCCTTCCTGAAGCCTGAGTGCTGTGGGCTAATGCGTCCCACCATCTAGCCGGGAGCCGGCACCTGGGCTCACCCTGCTGGTGGCATTCAGAGCCCCGCCCCTCCCCAGTCCTGAGTAAGGAGGCTCTGTCCTTCCTGCCGGTCACCCACATGTCTCTCTGAGTGTCCATCTGCATGTCCCCGTCCCAGCTGAGAGAGGCCTACGCCTCCGTATCTAAGCTCACATCTGCTCCCTTCCAGGACCTTTTACCAGTTTGAGGCTGCGTGGGACAGCTCCATGCACAACTCTCTCCTGCTGAACCGGGTCACCCCGTATCGAGAGAAAATCTACATGACCCTCTCTGTTTACATTGAGGCAAGAAACCTATGTCCAGGGCATGCCACTAAAGTCCCCCAAGCCTGAGGCGCTTGCCAGGAGGCAGGGCGGGCACTCCTTAGCCCTGGACATGCCCAGATGACCCCGCTGCCTTCTTGTTAAGCGCTCGCACCTTTAATCACAGCGCTGATAATTAACCCACTGCGCCATCTTCAGTGCGGGCTTGTTCTTGGGTTGCAAGGTGGCTGCGGCCCACCAGACATTGCATCTGTGTTCCAGGCAGCATGGAAACAGAAGCCTGCCCCCCATGTCAGGGTCTTGAGCTGTGGCCTCCCTTTGAGGTACAGGAAGAGGCTGTGGGCGTGGGCATGTCCAGCTGGGCAGAGGAGTGCGAGTCAGGAGGTTTGAGGTCAGCAAAGGCGTCCACTTCTGTCAGAGCCCAGTTACTCCAGCTGTCCCTGTGTGGCCGCCTCATGGGTGGTTGCTCGCGGGGCTGAGGAACGCCAGCAGTGCTCTGTCCACACAAGTCCCCAGGACCCATCAGGAGAACAGCGAGCCCGCTGTTTAAGAAAGCACGTCCGTCGCCAGGACGTTATCTGTGGCGTGGTAGACCTAACACGTGGGTGCAGTCTCACAGACGTTTCATGTAGTGTCACCCGATTTGATGGTGAGGCAGCTGAGGCCCGACAGGGTGAGGCTTGTGTCTGGGGCCCTCGGGGTGCCCTGCACAACTCCGGGCCCCCGGCAGCCCCAGGAGGCAGGGTCCGGGCTGTCTTGGCAGGAGTCAGCTCGGGGGCAGCAGAGACTTTCTCCCGCCTGAGTGTGAGGCCACGCCAGGGCCTGGGAGGCCTGGGTTGCGGTCAGTGCGGTGGCCCTTGCCCCTGGAGGTTAGAAGGGGGGCCTGGGGCCAGGGCAGTGTGGGGGTGTCCCTGTGCCTGAGCCCCTGCATCCCTGGCCCTGCAGCTGGAGAACTGCACCCAGCCGGCCGTCATCACCAAGGACTTCTGCATGGTCTTCTATTCCCGCGATGCCAAGCTGCCGGCCTCGCGCTCCATCCGGAACCTGTTTGGCAGCGGAAGCCTGCGGGCCTCGGAGAGGTGAGCCCGTGGGCTGGGCAGAGGGGTGCCCAGGGCACGTGAGGACCGGACAGGGCTGTGCTCTGGGAGTGGCCCCCAGCTGCCTGACGCTCGCGTGATGTGCTTGGGCACAGACTGGCCTGGCTGGGGGCCGGTTTGGCCCCCTCCTGGCTGGTGCTCTACTTTTGGTCCTTCTCACTCACCCCGACACTGGGGTTTTTGGAGGTCATAGGACACGTGTTGGGACACCGGCGGCATGTTGAGGGGCCTACCTGCGGGATACAGTGGGGAGGGCCTGGGGTGACCACTCTGGGGCCACACTGCACCCCCACTGCCAGGTAGGCCACCTCCCCGGGGGCCTGTGCCACCAGGACTGCTTGCCTGATAGACTGGGTAAATATGGGGGGGCTAGGGTGGGAAAGGGGCTCTGGACAGAAGCTGGCAGCACCTGAGGGAGCCGGATGTCAGACACCAGGACTAGCCGTCCTTGTCTCCCGTCCCTCCTTGCGTGCTCGTGGGGAGAATGTCAAGGCAGTGAGGAGGGGCCCTGCCCCAGTAGCGAGGACCGCCGAGGGTGCCGGGCCTCCTGTGGTCGCCTTCAGTGGGGCTCCCCGCATGCTCTGTCTTTCGGACTCCGGTGTCCAGGCCACTCTGGGCACAGCTGGGAGGAAGGACTGACTGGG
>NW_017731367.1:7542738-7553662 GCF_001890085.2 Hipposideros armiger | reverse complement strand
GGCAGGGCTGGGGTCCCACCGGCCCCGCCTTTGCAGGGATGCAGCGGCGGCGCAGGCGGGTGCTGGACACGTCGGTGGCCTACGTGCGGGGAGAGGAGAACCTGGCGGGCTGGCGGCCCCGCAGTGACAGCCTCATCCTGGACCACCAGTGGGAGCTGGAGAAGCTGAGCCTTCTGCAGGAGGTGAGCCGGGGGCCCCGGGCGGGGGGGGGTGTCCTTGGCCACCCCGGAAGGACCGCGCGACACTCGCTGCCCGTCTCGGGGCTTCGCGGCACTTGATGACTACGAGGACCGACGTAGAGCAGGTGTGCTCTCAGCTCTCCCCAGAGGACCACTGGTGTGCAGACGGGGACGGGCGAGAATGGGCGGGCAAGGCCCTCTGGTCGCTTTGGTCAGAAGCCAGTGTCCAGCGGCCGGATGCTGAGCAGCCAGCCCAAACCTGTGCCCACCCGCTGGGCCCTCCCCAAGGCCGGAGCTGCAGAGCCCAGGGCTCTCCCCTCGGCAGCCGCTGTCCGCCTGCTCCCGGCCGGCACGCGTGTTGGGGCGTGAGGCCAGGACCCACAGATGGGGGGGCAGCGTGTTGGCTGCAGGACCCTGTAGGGGCTGAGCCCACCAGCGCACGGCTCCATTTCGCACGGTAGCGGGGGGGACAGGCGGGCTCGCCCAGGTGCTGGCGGGGACGCCGAGGGCAGGAGGCGAGGTGGCCCTGTGGCTCTCGTGCGCAGGTCGAGAAGACCAGGCACTACCTGCTGCTGCGCGAGAAGCTGGAGACCACCCAGCGGCCGGGCCCCGAAGCGCCGTCCCCGACCTCCAGCGAGGACACCGAGTCCCGCAGCTCATCCAGCGCCTCTTCCCCGCTCTCTGCCGAGGGCCAGGCGTCACCCCTGGAGGTTCCCAGCGAGAGGCAGCGGGAGCTGGCCGTGAAGGTGGGCAGGCGGGCGTGTGGACGGCAGAGCCGTGACCCGGCCCCAGCAGTGCCCCGTGACTTGGCTCCTGTCAGGGCCGGGAGCTGGGGGGATGGGGGTCCCTAGAGTCCCCTGCCCGCACGGGAATCTCAAGGCCTTTTGCAGCCCGCTCACTGAGCCATGGCCTGCCCTCCTGAATACCTGCCGTGATGGGAAGCTCACCGCCCCCATCCAGAGATGGCCCTTGTAGCTGCCGAGAGCCTGGGCTGCCCTGGGAGGCCTCCCGGCTGGCCCCATCTTCCTGACCTGCTGGTCCCTCCGGGGTGGCTGCTGACCGGACCTTTGCTCCCCCCTCAGTGCTTACGCCTCCTCACGCACACGTTCAACAGAGAGTACACGCACAGCCACGTCTGCGTCAGCGCCAGCGCCAGCGAGAGCAAGGTGGGCACTGCATCAGGCTCAGAGCCCTCACCCCGGCCCTGCAACCTGCGTCCCTGTCCCTCCCAGGACGGACCTCATGCATGGCCCTCGGGCTGCGCGTCCTGCAGCCTGGGCTCAGCCACACCCTCCCTGACCCCACCCAGTGTGCCTTCCTCTCCCTTGTGAGGCAGCGAGAGAGAGCCGGGGAGGGCTGGGCTGGGAGGGGCTCAGGAGGCTAGGAAGAGGGGGCCTGCAGTTGGGGTGGGGGTGCCCAAAATGAGTTAAAATGTGAGCGAAGAAATCAGCCACTGCAGGGGTGTCCCCACTCACGGGGGCCCAGAGACTGTCCCCAGAAAAAGGCTCTCTGTCCTCCGCAGCTCTCCGAGATGTCTGTCACCCTGCTTCAGGACCCGTCCATGTCCCCTCTGGGGGCAGCCACGCTCACCCCCTCCTCTACCTGCCCCTCTCTGGTCGAAGGGCGGTACGGGGCAGCTGACCTGAGGTGAGTGCGCTCCAGGCTCTTGAAGACGCTTCCAGCACCACAGCTGACCAACGACAACGGCCGTCACTGGGGCATGGAGCGGGGGGGGGGGGGAGCACGAGTGGCTGAGCGACCTGGGGGACCTGGGGCGGTTGCACACACCTAGGGTGGGGTCTGTGGGCCCTGCACCCACCCGCAGACCCCCTCCGAGTGTGGTGTCTTACCTTTCTGCCTGTTTTCTGCTGAAGCATAAGTTTAAAATGCAGCCATGAATAAAACCAGGAACAGGTCAAAACAGCACAAAACAAGAAACCCTTTTCACAGGGCAGCACTCATACTCAGTGGGAAAAAAGGTGACAGACAGAACTTAGAGAACCACTAAGCTCACTGTTGTAAACAGGACCACATGACGCCTCTAGGCAGCGTTTGGAAGGGACGTCCCCACATGCTGCTAACACCGCTTCTCTGGTCTGCCAGATTTAAAAATCTCTCAGCATTTCCAAGTTTCCTTCTTAAAGCAAAAGAAATAAAATGACACCGAGCCCTGGGGCCCCCACCTCGAGACAGGCCTGCTCGGCCACCAGGTCCAGTCACGCGAGCCAGTGGGTGCCTGTGCCAGCGGCTCCCTCTGTACAGATGGTCCCTGAGAACGTTGTGTCACCTTCAGCTCGATTTTGGAGATGAACAGTTGCTGGAACCACTCCTGTGGGGTGGCGGGGAAGGGGCAGAAAGTGCCGCGGGAGAAGGGCGCCGACTCCCGCACAGCCGGGACCCTCCCCGCTGTGTTCAGCACAGTCCTGGGCTCAGGCGGCGGCCTCAGAGCTCTGCTGTGGGCACAGTGGGCAGACCACTAAAGGTGCCCGCAGCGGCTCTGAGGGCGGGACTAGCCGCCGGGGACCCTGGTGGAGATGGTTCTGGGCCCAGCGAGGGGCCTCCTGGCAGGAGTGTAGGGACTTCGCTTTGCTTTTCCCAGGACCCACCAGCCCAGCTGCCGGCTGGCCAGCCCAGAGCCCGAGCCCATGCCAGAGGCAGATTCCAAGAAGGCCACGTCCCCTGCTCAGGTGACAGAGGCGGATAAGGAGCCCCAACGCCTGCTGGTTCCCGACATTCAGGAAATCCGCGTCAGGTGTGTGGGGACGCTGCCCCAGATTGGCTCTTCTGAAGTACCGTCCAGCCAGCTTTGTCCCCACGAGGACAGGCAGGCCGCCCCTGGCCCAGGGCTGGGAGGGAGCAGGCAGCTCTGCAGAAATACGGCTGTAACGTGTCTGCAAGCTACCAGTTTGGCCACTCTGTAGAACACCCAGTTTGGCCTTTCGGCCCTGGGAATGCCACAGCTGATGGTCATGGGACACGGTGTGACAGATCAGGCAGCTTCAGCTTTTCTAAAGTGTTTCCATTTTACAGATGGACAAACTGAGGCTGGGCTGGTGGTTCTGGTCTCCGGCCTCCTGGGTTGGGGCTGTGCCAGGTTTTTGGCCCAGGCGGGTCCTCGTGAAGGCCCCTTTCTGGCCTGCTCGGTGGTGGACGGTGGGCCCCCGAGGGGCCCCCCACTCTCAGGATGGCACAAGCCAGCGGATGCCCTGCCCCCACAGCCCCATCGTCTCCAAGAAGGGGTACCTGCACTTCCTGGAGCCGCACACGGCCGGCTGGGCCAGGCGCTTCGTGGTGGTGCGGCGGCCCTACGCATACCTGTACAACAGCGACAGGGACGCCGTGGAGAGGTTTGTGCTCAACCTGTCCACCGCGCAGGTGGAGTACAGCGAGGACCAGCAGGCCATGCTTAAGGTACAGCCACGGCGGCGAGACGGGCGGGTGCCCAGCGGGCCGGGAGGGCAGGGGCCCGGCCTTGTCCCCCCTGCAGCCCCTGCGCCTGCTCACCGCTGGTCTGAGGCCACCCAGTCCTGTCTCTCGTGGGTGGGACATTGGGGGCAGCCTCCCTGTCCCTCTGCCTCTAGTGTCCAGGGTCTATGCTCACCATAGGGCTCATAGTCCCGGTGACGACCGGCATTGATGGGTGGGACGAGTAGCCCACTCCCGTTCGATGGCCAATGACCCAGTCCCCTCCTGCGGGTGCTGTGGTGGTCGGGACCAGGTCCCCGAGGGGCAGCAGTGCAGTGGTCCCAGGAGTCCAGCCCCTGCCCCCCCCCGGCGTGCCCCTCTCCTCTGAGGGAACGGGGGCCCTGGGCGCGTACCAGGAGCCCTGAGTCCTTCCTGCTGGCGACTGGCATGCACTAGATATGGTTTTACTCCCTGGGGTGGGGGGTGGGCTGGGACCTCAACCTGCCACCTATGCCTGCCACGCCGAGGACACACCTGGACCACAGCCGAGCCGGGGTCCCAGGGGGAGGAACCTTGGCCCGTAAGGGGCGGGTGCAGCCTGTGGGGACACAGAGCAGTGGCAAGGCGGCCCCAGGGCATGAGGAGACAGGTGTCCTGGCGGCATAGCCTTCTGGAAGGAAGTACGGGCTGTGTGGGTGAGGACGGGCCACGCACACTGCAGTGTTCACACAGGCTTTTCAGCTGTGCCCCCTCCTGTGGGGCACCCTTCCCGCCCGCTCATCACTGAGACTTCCCTGGCGGGGCCCCTGCCCTGCCCAGGGCCTGGGCCCCCGTGGGGCTGTGACCCCGAGTGCTGGCCTCCTCACAGCATGTTTTTTTGCAGACACCCAACACATTCGCTGTATGCACAGAGCACCGTGGGATCCTGCTTCAGGCCACCAGTGACAAGGACATGCATGACTGGCTGTACGCCTTCAACCCCCTCCTGGCCGGGACCATACGGTAGGGCCACTCGGGACCTGCACGAGTGTTCGCATCTCCACGGGGGAGAACGGAGGGCGTGGGTCTGGGCGGCGTTCTTGAGAACGCCAGTGCTCGTTTCACGGCCGGGTCTGAAATCCTGACATTTTCGAACTTGACTTAGTGCCAGGGGTGGGCCTTTCTGCGTAAGGAATGGCCAGGCCCCGCCCACGTCGGTGACTGACAGGAGGGTGGGCTGTTCCTACCAAGCTCCAGTGACAGGAAGCAGAGGTCCAGTCTCTGGGCGGTGATAACGGAACCACAGGGGCCAGGCTGCGTGGCTGCCCCTTTAGGCCCAGTGGCCTGCTGCCACCCTGACCGCAGCTTCTCCCCGACCCCCCCACAGGTCCAAGCTCTCCAGGAGGAGGTCTGCCCAGATGAGGGTCTGAGCCAGAAGACGCCCCACCCCTGGGCACAGCCAGCAGGCCAGGCGCTGCTCCCCAGCCCTCTCACCATCCATCGTGTCATCACCGCCCAGCCCCCCCACCAGGCCGCCAAGTCCCCTCCTCCTGGGGACGCCCGAACTAGGCCCAGTGAGCTCCCCCTCTGGCCGGGGACCTGCACCACATGACCTGTTGTGCTTCCAGCAGAGGCCCGTTTGCTGTCGGTTCTTCTCAGATGTGTCCTGGGGGGCGGCGCTGGGCGGCGCTGGAGAGGCCAGCCGGCACAGAGTCACAGGGTGTCGCGCCGTTCTAATATTTTTTTAAGCATAGACAGACTTACAATTAATATACGGTAGTTAGCGACAAGAAACAGTCCACTCAGACATTAACTATGAACCTGTGTTCTATTTATAAGTATTTATTTCTAATGCCCTCACGTAGGACTGTAGGATGCAGATGGACCCCCCCCCCGCTTGTCCCCACACGCATCTCCAAGCCTATTAGGGACAGCCAGGCTGAGGCAGCCGCCTTGGAAGACGACGGTGAGCAGGTGTCTGGACAGCGGGCACCACGGGGCGCCAGGCCAGGCCCGAGGCCTCAACAGCTGCCTGTGTGCGTGTGCCGGGGGATCTGCCCGGAGCCCGAGCACCATGGAAGGGGGTACACATGTTGCTTCTAGCCGGGGCTGTCGTCCCCATCTCACCTACACATCAGCTACCTGGGATGCGAGTCTCAGGCATGGGCAGCTCCCTGCAAGAGGAGAGAGACGGTGGGATGTGGGTGGCTGACCTGCCAGGGACGGTGGAGAAGGGTCAGGACCCCACCAGTCGTGTCATGTACCCAGGCCAGCGGGGTGCAGGTGGCTGGGGTTAGGTTGTCCAAAGTGACAGTCTAGGCAGCGACGGGCTCATGGTACAGCCTCTCCAGCTGCTGTGAGAACCGAGTTAGTTCAAGAAAGCTCCTGGTTAGAAAGCCCGTGACTCCCCCTCTGTGTCCCAAGAGAAGAGAATTTCTGTGAGCGCCGGTGAGAAGGTTCCATGGGCCAGACGAGCCCGGTGCTGGGGTCGTCTGCCATCCAGGGCCCCCCGTCAGCACCTGAGGTACTGCTGCATCTTGGTCTGGCCTCGGTACAATATCCATTCTGTCCCCTTTCACACCCCATGCCTGAGGGTCACCCGGTACAGGCTAGGAGTCAGCCCAGGCTGAGTCTGGCCGGGCGTCATGCTCAGGCCATAACACCCATCAGAGAACCACGGGGCGGGGGCTCTTCTGTGACCTGTTCCCACACCCAAAGAAAGGCACATTTGGCTTATTTTGTGCTCAAAGAAAAATAGCAACCAAACTGCACCACTGTGCCCACCATGGCCCATCAAGTGCGGGTCCCGCTGTGGGTCTGGACGTGCCCAGCCCCAGGCTCACGCCAGCCTTGCTCAGCCCACAGCATTCTCTGACACCTTCCACCTCCCTCGCCAGCCCCTGCCGGGCGCTGCCTCCTGACGCCTGACCTTTCCGTTTTGTTCGGATGACCCCGGTACCCCCCAAAGTCAGTGGTTCTGAGACTCCCCGTGATGCACGCTGTTCCCAGGTGGCATTGATATGACACGTGGGCATTCTCACGATTTGTGCACTGGGGTGGTGTGGCGTCAGCTGCCATCCAAGTGAGAAGGTTGTTCAGGCCCTTGAAGCTTCGCCTCAGATGAGGGGTGCGGGAGGGTGGGCTGGGGCCCCTCTGGCAGCAGTGTCCACCTACCTGCCGGCCAGCACCTTTCTGTACCTGGCCTCAGGCACAGCGTGTGGTGGCCGCCTCTCCCCTGCTGCGCTCCTGCCCGGGGCCTGGACGGCACCGCTGACGAAGCACCTCGGCAGGAATCGGGCCAGGACCATGTCTGTGAAGCACTTGGAGACCCCAGGAGAGGGTCACAATCTGTACTGAACTTAGACATTGTCCAAAAAACGGGGCCTGGGCTCCCCTCCACGGAGGCCGTGGGCTGAGATGCAGAGAAGAGGTGACGGCACAGTCTGGGACAGGACTTAGTGTGGCTTCTATGACAGCCTGAGGACAGGAAGGAGGAGCAGGGATGGGTGAGTCGTTCTAAGATGCGCCTGGCTCCCGAGAGCCTGGCCGCAGCCTGCTCAGGTCAGCCAGCCTGAGGCTGTGGCCTCCCGAGGGTCAGGCCCTCGCACCCAGGGCACAGGTGTCTGAGGCCAGCCAACCTGCAGAGCACCTGAGGCGTGGGGCAGGGCTGAGAGAAGACGCCCACTCGAGGGTTTCTGAAAATCACCCAGATTTAGGAGCTTCCACAGCCATGGAGGCCCCGGGGACGGTGTCATCTTGACAGTGACTAGGAGCCAGGTGTGGGCCACCTGATGGCCCCCTTTCAGGCCTGTTCAGTGGGAGGGCCTGGGTCAGAGTTGCTGGAGAGGAAACCCACTTTGAGTTAGGAAAGCCAGTCTCCATGCCCAAAACTACGCACGTGTCACACTAGTTGAGATAAGTCATTGAACAAACTTGCTTTCTGCACCTGAGACAGGCAAAGCTGACCTGCAGGCCCTGAGGGCCTCACCTTATGGGGTGCAGAGAGGAAGTCAGTCCTGGCCGTGTGCCGCTTCAGTTAACGGGGGAGGGGAGAAAGAGCCAGAAAGCCATCTCTCTCGGATGATCTTTGTTCGAATACTTGATGCGGCTCAGGCTGCAGCTTCATACTATTTAAGGAGCAGCCGCCCTCGGTTGGAGAGGGCTCTCTGTCCCCTCCAGGGGAGAGTGAACGCCCTCCTTGTGGCCCCAGGGAGAGGGGTGCTGGGCTCCAGGCCGACTGGCACCAGGCTCCAGAGTCACCCGGCAGGTGCCCAGGGTGTGTTGAGATGTTCGTGAGTTGCAAGGCCTCCCGCTCTGAGTAATACATTGCTCATAAGATGCCAATGTTTCGTCCACCGACCGCAGGCACACACCCGGGGCGGCTGCGGTGAGGTGGTCTCCCCAACAATCCTGGTGCCCCCTCGGCCCCTCTGGGGCGGGTGTGGCAAAGCATTCAGGGAGGGTCCCTGAATGTCACTGATGTTACAGGTGTGAGTGGGGTTGCCGTGCTGGTCCTGGGCCGGTGCTTCCTGTAGCTAGCTACCTGTCCCTGAGGTCCCCTGTGGCTTGTACATACGTGGTTGTGTGGCACACCCCGGCCCCTGCACCATAACCGCCATCCTGACGTAATGACTCCAGTTCCCTGACGTCCTGAACCCGAGTGTTAGGTCTAGGCTCCTGTACAGTGTGTGTGCACTTCAGGCTCTGTCCATTAAGAAATAAATGTGGTTCCTTATGCAGCACCTGACCTGTGGGCCTCGGCTGTGTGTGATTTGTGTGTTAGGCCTGTGGGTGGGGCTGAACGTGGTTACGGGGTGCAGGTGACAGCACGGCCCAGAGACAGGGCCCACACCCCAGCGGCACTGCGGGGGGAGGAAGGAGACTCGACTGGGAGGAATGAGACGGGGCTTATTGTGTGAGTGCCCACCTGCTCCCTCAGCACCTGTCTGCACCTGTCTGAGTAGCTCAGGTGTCCTCAGCATGCTGGCACTCTACAACCAGCCTCATAGTCGGCAGCCTCAAGTCTTTTTATGCAGTCAGCGTTACCCTGTACAAAACGAGACAAAGACATTCCAAGAAAATAAAACGACAAGCTGATAGGCTTCAGCAACATAGAAACAAATATCCTCAATCATATTTTACCAAATTGAGCCTGATAATACGTAAAAAGGATAACACCTTGTGACAAAGTGAGGCTTATCATGGGAAGGCGTGGTTAGTTCGAAAAACTAATCTATATAATTCATTGTTAGACTAATAAAAAAAAATATCATCCCTATAGATGCACAAAACGCATTTAATAAAATCTGACATCCATTGCTAATCAAACTTTTAAATAGAAAATAGCTTCTTCAACTGATAAAGTGTCTACAAGAAAGCTGCAGCTAACATCATACTTAATGGCAAAAAACAAATGCTTAACACTTAGGACCGGGAACAAGACAAGGATACCCTCTATCATCACCCTGATTCAACGTGGCCCTGGAAGTCCTAGCCAGGCAGCCAAGCAAGATGAATGAAACACACATGGGTTATAATAGAAGAAATAAATCTGTCTCAGAATACAAATGGAACTTATAGAATATAAGGTCAATATATAAACACTAACTTTATTTCTGTATAGTAGGAGTAAACGATTGGAAATTAGAATTTAAAAAACTATCATTTATAATAGCACCAAGAATGTGAGCTACATAGGTATAACTCTACAAAATATATGCAAAATCTGTATGAAAACTTCAAAATACTAATGAGAAAAATGAAAGACCCAAGTAAAATGGAGAGATATATCATGTTCACATACCGGAAGATTCAGTACTGTTAAGATATTATCTCTCCCCAGATTGACGTATAAATTCAATATAATGTCATTCAAAATTCCTTATAAATGTCAACCAGCTGATTCTAAAAGTTATGTGAAGAGTCAAGGAACTAGAATAGCTAAAACAAACTTGATACAGAAGAATAAAGTTAGAAGAATCGCACTATCCAATTTTAAGACTTACTATTACATAAATCTATAGTAATCGAAACAGGAAGAAGATACTCGCAAGTCACATGTCTGACCCAGGACTTGTCACCAAAATACATAAAGAACTCTAAAAACTGAATGAATAGCAATAAAACCACCCAATTTAAAAATGGTTAAAGATACCACTACCCACTTATTAGAATGTCTAAACAAACAAACACTGACAACATCAACTGTTGGTGAGGAGATGGAGCAAATGGAACTCTCCATTGTTTGTGAAAATGCAAATGGTACAGACGCTCTGGAAAACGGTTTGGAAATTTCTTAGAAAGTTAACATACGCTTCCACATGACTCAGTAGTCCCACTGCTGGGCATCTACCCCAGAGAAATGAATACTGTGCACATGGGAAAACCAGTATACATATGTTTAAAGCAACCCTATTCATAATCACCCCCAGTGGAAGCAGCCCACGTCTTTCAACAGGTAAGTGGTTAGACAGACTGGCCCGTCCATCCATGGAAAACTACTCAGCAATAAAAAGGAGTGGACTATTGATGCGTGCAGAAACTTGGATGATCTCCAAGACATGTTGCTGAGGGAAACAGTTAATCCCAAAAGTTACAGTCTGCACGACTCCATTTACATGATATTCTCCAAATGACACAGCTCTGTAGCAATGGAGAAGAGGAGGGTGGTCACCAGGGGTCATAATTGGGGAATATGTTGACATGAGTTTTTTTGTGTGTGATGGAACTGTTTTGTACCCTAATGACAGTGGTGGTGACATAAGTTTATATACACAGAGCTGAACATTGACAGAAAAAAAAGTCAATATCAATTCCTGATAATTTTAAAAACTAAGGTTTTATAAAAAGCAAATCAATGAAGAAAAGGCAGTCTTTAAGAAAAAATGGTGTTGGTGTTGGAACATCTCTATGAGAAAAAAAACAACAGAAACCTTGGCTCATAACCCAAATTCACTTAACTGGATCACAGATCAAATGTGAATAATCCAGTAGCTATCAAACTTCTGGGAGAAAAGCTTTGTGACCTTGAGGTAGACAAAGATTTCATAGATATGAAACAAGCATGATCCATAAAAGAAAAAAAAAAGAAATTGCACCTCATCAAAATGAAAAATGTCTAATATTTGAAAGACACTGTTAAGAAAATAAAAAGACATGACACAAACTGTTAAAACATAAGTGATAAAGGACCTGTATCCAGAATTTTATATATATATATATATATATATATATATATATTTTTTTTAAGGTTTTATTGGGGAATTGGGTGAGGGGAACAGTGTTGGGAAATCGGGGAAGGGGAACAGACAAGTTGCTGTCCTTTTGTTCGGTCTAGTTGTGGAGGACGTTGCTTCACTGGC
>NW_017731367.1:7541135-7542721 GCF_001890085.2 Hipposideros armiger | reverse complement strand
TAAAAAGACATGACACAAACTGTTAAAACATAAGTGATAAAGGACCTGTATCCAGAATTTTATATATATATATATATATATATATATATATATTTATATAAAGGTTTTATTGGGGAATTGGGTGAGGGGAACAGTGCTGGGGAATCCGGGAAGGGGAACAGACAAGTTGCTGTCCTTTTGTTCTTCGGTCTAGTTGTGGAGGACGTTGCTTCACTGGCCCATGTTGGTATTGTCATTGCACTCTTCCCGGGTGAGGCAGATCAGTCGCCAGCCATTGGACGGCCGCTCACGGCAGCTCATGGCAGCTCAAGCCAGCTGCCGGCTGCTCCTGCTGGCTGCCGGCCACTCACGGTAGCTCACAGCAGCCCACTGCATCAGGGGCTGCAGCCTACACTGTCACCGGCGACTCTCAGCAGCCCAGCTCCAGGTCGAGCTGTTGTTCACCATCTTAGCTGTAGAGGGCGCAGCGTCACTGGCCCTGATGTGGAATCCGAATTGGGGCCCTGTTGTTGCTCAGAGCTAGCATCCCAAGCCAGCTCTTAACCAACGCGCCACTCGTTTGGCCCCAGACTATACTTTTTTAAAACTCTCAAAACTCAGTTACAAGACAGCAAACAACCCAATTTAAAAATAAAATTCAGAGTGAGGGGAACAAATTAAAATTAATTTAAGAGACCGCTTATGGATTCTGATTTTTCTAAAAGGTAAAAGAACTTGGCAACCATGACACCTGTCCTAACAACAAGAAAAGGCTGAATAAACCAAAAGTCAATGAGTTTGCTTGCACCCCTCAGAGAATTGAGGTCGCAGGGCAGAATGCCACCCCCTAATCTGGAGCGACAAGGTGCAGAGTCACCGTCGCAACCTACTCACCGGGAGTAGAAGGTTCTGGAGCCACGAGATGGCCGTTGACGCACGGCTGGAGAGTGAGAAACTCCTGGGGCTCAGGCCAAGGGGGGGGGCCTCACACTTCCACAGGTTTTACCACCAGGAGCCTCGCCAAATTCGCGGGGTGAAGAGCAAGAGCAAATCCCCTACATTTCTGTTGGGGGAAAGGAGGAGGAATCGCATGGAAGTACACACACAGCTTTCTCTATAACACAGCCCTGGGGGGCAGGGGTGGGAAGGCGGGACTAGGAATTGAGGGGTCGTCTACATGATCCTGACATCATGCTTGGGGGCAAAAACCTGGAGGGCTCCCCCTCAGATTGAGAACAAGGCAAGGATGTCCCCTCTCACCAACCCTATTCAACTTTGTACAGGAAACTCTAAGTGCAAATAAGACAAGAAAAGGAAAAAAGGCATCCAGATTGGGAAGGAAGAAATAAAACTGTTTGTTTGCAGATGACAAGATTGGCCTTGAAGAAAATCCTGCAGAACTGACAAAAACAAACAAACAAATTATCCTGGAACTAACAAGCGATTATAAATAGCAAGACCCCAGGACACAAAGTTCATACACAAAAGTCAGTTGCTTTCCCATACCAGTAGTGAACAAACTAGAATTTGAAATTAAAAAAAAACCAAAACGCTATTTTCAGTAGCACCAAAAGAAAAAGGGAGAGAGGGAAAGAGAGGGACTGGGA
>NW_017731367.1:7529224-7535908 GCF_001890085.2 Hipposideros armiger | reverse complement strand
GGGGGGGGGGGGGGGGGGGGGCAGGGCTCTGGGGCCAGGTTGCCCGGACCCCCTGGGGTGACACCCAGGAGCTGCTGCTGTCAGCACAGGAGCCACTCGGCCCAGACCTGCCTGGGTGCCCACTGGCTGTGGCGGCCTGGCCTGGGGCTGAGGGAGGCTGGCCCAGCTCCAGCTGCTGTCCGTCTCCCCTCGTCTCTCTGTCTGTCTCTCATCTCTATCTCTCTCCCCATGAGACCTCTGCCCTTGGCTGAGTGGTCCCCCTGCCCGTGCCCCCATCAGTACAAGGGCCTGCCCAGGCCGAGTGCACAGTAGGACTCGGGGTGGAGTTTCGGGGGGCCCGCTGTCCTGGTTGGAGGGGTGGCTACGGGAGGGCCACAAGGAGACCTGGGTGTGCTCCTTCCACAGCTGGACCCCTCACATCTGCCTTCTTCAACCCCGCCCTGGCCGCCTCGGTCACCTTCCACTGCTCAGGACACACCTTGCTGGAGTACGCCCAGGTGTACTGGCTGGGCCCTGTGACAGGTAAGGGCTGGCAGGGGTCCGTGGGACAGGGGCAAGGAGATCACAGTTGGGGGTAGGGACACACAAAGCATCCTGGTGGACAGGATTTCAGGGTCCAGCTCCCTGGCGGGAGTCCACCCAGGGGCTGTTTCCTGGCTGTGGGGTCCTGTGGGGAGAGGAGGGTGCTGGGTCAGTGCTCCTGGGCTGCTGTTGTGGGGCCTGGGCTCCCCTCACTGGTCTAGACCTGGGGACACCGCCTCAGATCCAGTCAGGGGTCCTTCCCTGACCATCCTGGGGGAGAGGCTCTGAGTGGCCTATCTTGGTTTAGACATTTTCACGGAGGGGACTAGAGACAGGGGCTAAGGTGGCAGGGAAGAGGCAGACCCTCCAAGGGTGCTGGGAAGACAGGAGGGGACAGTGCCCGCCATGGGGCCCCCTGTGTCCCCTGCAGGGATCCTCACAGACCCAGAGCCGGGTCCCTTGACCAAGAGCTGGGCCTCGTGATGTGGAGCCCAAGGGGACAGAGGACCGAGTTAGACATCTAGCGGAACCGTGCCCCTGGCTGGGCCGTGGACGTGGGGCTGGCTGTCCCCTGTGGTTCCTGGGCGAGGCCCCCCTCTGACTCCCTGAGGCTGGGAGACACCCCAGCTCACCCTACTGTTTTCCTTGCACCTGTGGCCGGGAGGAGGAGTGGTAGGGAGGCCCCGTGGCCAGAGACTGGTGACTTCAAAGGGAGGGACTGAGCCATCCTCAGTCACCAGATCTGATTGCAAACCCCAGGGTCTGAGGCCCAGGTGGAGGTCACAACCTCTCCTGCACCTGGTTTGGCCCCTTGGCCCCACTGCCCTCTCCACACCTTTATCAGGTGGGTAATTAGGGTCCTAGCAGAACTCTGAAATCTCCTCCCACTTCTCCCCATCTACATTGGGGGAACGCTGCCTCACCCTCCCCTCAGTCACCTGAGGGCCCCCAGGTGACGCTCACCCCTTTCCATCCCGGTGTGGGGTGCACAGAGCCCTGGAGATGAGCTCAGAGCAGCCGCAGCGCTCCCTCGGCCCCACGGCCCCTCCCGAGGCAGCACCCCCTCTTTTCAGAGTGTTTCGGTGTCCGCGCCCTCCTCTCCACATGACAGGCTCCAGGACCCCTGCGTGACTTTCAGTTCTAGGCAGCAGCCTTGACTGCATATGGGCAGGAGCGTGGGACCGCTTCCTCCCTCCGTCTCCACCCTGCCATCCTCACCCTCAGGAAGGGTCTAAGTGGACGCGGACCGCGTGGATGCTGGGCATGTCGGAGATTTGCAGGACGCAGAGGTCTCCTCCTCACAGCTGCTCGCCCACAGGCAGGGGCGGCCCAGCTGCTCTTCTGCTCAGTGTTCTGTGTACGTTTCGTGAATTCAGCCTCGGTGGCACCCAGGACGCACAGACTGCTGGAGTCCCCCCGACGGCTCCACCTTCCGTCAGGGATGGCCCTGAGTCGCATTTCCGTTTCCTGTTTTGGAGCACCCCTTCTCTGTGGTGGGGCGCATCCCCCAGTAGTGTCCTGACACAGGGTCCTGCAGTGTCTGAAATCTCACGTCTGGGCCCTGAGCCCAGTTGGTGGTCGGTTGGGCCGGGCACTGACCCCCAGCCAGAGACACGAGCCTCCTGAGTGTGGAAGGAGCTCTCGTGGACAGCAGGCTGTGCTCTCCCTGAAGGCGGACGGGGTCCTCAGAGGCACCCTGGCTTCAGTGGTGGCTGTCACTCCTGGTGTCCCTTGGCTTGTGGCCACATCACCCAATCTCTGCGCGTCTTCACATGGCCTCTCCCCATGTCTCTGCTGCCCCTACTCTCCCTCGTAGGACACCAGTCGTAACGGATTTAGGATCCACCCTACTCCCGTGTAAGCCTCATTTAATGTAACTACTTACAGCTGCCAAGATCCTATGAGGTTCTGGGAATGATTTGAAATTGACACCATTCAACCCAGTACAGCCTCCGACTCCAGAACCGCCATGGTGACATCCAAAGCTGTTAGGACTCCTGGGGAAGCCTTTGGGCCGAGCGGGGACAACTGTGTTCCTGGTTGGCAGGGGGCTCCGTCCTCAGGTGCTCCTGCTGCCTGGGTCTACACGCCCTCCTAGAGAATGGCCGTCCCCTGCCAGGGTCAGGGCGGTGACCCCGGCTTTTTCCATAGGAAAGGGCATCTGGGACTCAGCACTTCTTTTTTTTTNGTCCTCGGTGAGCAGACTGCTCCTCCTCCGTCACGTCCCGGGGTCACTGTGGTGCACCGATGACCTCGAGCCCCTGACACCTCAGGGCGTTGTGTTCCTGTGTCTTGGCCAGTGTCAAGCACAGGGACACCAGCAGTGTCCCCGACCCCCCGGTCCTTCTGAACTCGATAGCTAAGGCCAGTGACATGTCCTCAGGAATGGGGTCCACTCCGTGAGGGGGCAGGGTGTGCGGAGGCGTTCACAGGGAACCCCACTTGCCAAGGGCCTCCCGTTCTGCACCTGTGTGAAGCACCTGCGTCCTCAGCCAGCCACCCTGCTCTCTTAGAAAAGCATGTCTGTCTCTGCGCCATGCGGAGCCACCGCCGTCCGTGAGAGGTGGCCTTTCCGCAGCTTCCTGTGCGTCCAGAGCAGCCTTGGTGAGGCCCTCATGGCTTCCCTGTGTGGGGACACCTGGCCTCATAGATGGCTGCCTCCATGGAGGGAACTGGTGGCATGTGACTCAGAGCACAGGCGGAGCCAGGGCCCCTCACCCAGGTGGGGACACAGCCCAGGTACAGGGAGTTGCCAGGCGGTGCTCGTGGAGCCAGGAGCCTGGGGGGTGAGTCATGGAGTTCGACGGAGGCTTTGAAGAGCTGCGGCCCGAGACGTCTCGTCTCCAGCACCAGGATGGGCCGAGTGGGGTGAGGGGCCCGGCGTGTCTCGCGTCCCCAGGAAGACGCTTGGCGGAGGGGCGGTCCGCTGTGGGCGTTCCTGGCTCTGCCCCTGGGCCAGCGGCGGCAGGATGGGCCGAGGGTGCAGGTGTGGCATTCCCAGGGACGCCGGTCCAGGTGGACTGTTCCACGGCTCCCCTGCCCTTGGGGCTGGGGTGGGTCAGCCCCTGACACGTCAGCTCAGGTCCCCTGCTCAGCCTGGCTCCTCGCGGAGCCCCCGGGCCGATGGCTGGTCTAAACGTGTCCCTCTCCTTCTTCTTGGCCGTCATCGCTCTCTGCCAGGCGGCCAGGAGGGCGTCTAAGTCCCTGCTCCCGGCGGGCGCCTACGACAACTTCGCCCGAGAGGCAGCGGGCGCGGCCCAGCTGGGGGCCTGCTGCCTGGAGCTGAGGATGCTGGTGGAGCTGGGCCCCTGGGCCGGGGGCTTCGGCCCCGACCTGCTGCTGACACTGCTGTTCCTGCTGTTCCTGGCGCACGGGGCCACCTTCGACGGTGCCTCTGCCAACCCCGCCGTGTCGCTGCAGGAGCTCCTGCTGGCCGAGGCCTCTGTGCCCAGCACGCTGCTGAAGCTGGCGGCCCAGGGGCTGGGCGTGCAGGCGGCCTGCACCCTGACGCGGCTCTACTGGGCCTGGGAGCTCAGCGACCTGCACGTCCTACAGAACCTCATGGCCGCGCACTGCAGCTCGGCCCTGCGCACCAGCGTCCCCCACGGCGCCCTGGTGGAAGGCGCCTGCGCTTTCTTCTTCCATCTGACGCTCCTCCGTCTCCACAACAGTCTTCCCGTCTACAGGGTGCCGGCCGTGGCCCTGCTGGTCACCGTCACGGCCTACACAGGTGAGACCTGGGTGCCTCTCCTTTGCGCCACATCCCAGCCTCTGCCCCAGTGGCTGTCATGCCTCTCACACCTGCAGACGCCCAGGAGGGGGGCTGCCTGCCCGCCAGCTGGGACGGTCATGGGGGTGGCCATTTCCTGGGAGCCTGCTGGTGGCATGACAGCCAGCTGGGCAGCACACAGTGCGATGGGGTGGCCCCAGGCCCCTGTCCTTCCTCACTGGGCCTCCCCGCACTCCCAGTGCTTCTGTTCACCCCAGAAGGTCTATGCCCGGGGGAGGTGGGGCGGCCAGCGCAGTTTCTCCAGAACGCGACCCAGGCTCTGAGCGGGAAGCCCCTGTGTCCTCCATCACCCCTTCCCATGGTGCCAAGCCCTGTCACTTCTCTCTCCCTTGTTGGTGCCAGGAGCCTCCCAAGAGGGCCCCTGACCAGAGTCACTGCCCCCACCTAAGCAAGACTTTCGACCCAGTTCTCATGGGGTCCCTCAGCCCCTAGCCTCACCCTAATCCACTGCCACCCTCAGACCGAGCTCACCTGTTTTGGGGTCCTATGAGGGTGTGTCCCCAATGTGATGGGGGCACCTTTCCCACCTACATGGAGAAACAGTCAAGGACAACTGTGGGTCACACCGACCAGTAACCTCACATTCCAGCTGTCCCTGGATTGGGGGCAGAGCAGGGCCAGCACTGGGAGCCGGGAGGAACCCACCCTTGTTCTGTCTGTGGAATTGGCTCCCCTGGGAGGGGTCCTTCCGGCTTGCGTGCTCCCTCTGCCCCGGGCACTGGGACAGGGTCTGAGCAAGATGGCAGGGCCCTCCAGGAAGGTGGCCGGGAGGGGACGTGAGCCTTGTCTCCTCGGGTCCCAGCGCTGGGGGTGCGGCAGGAAGGGGCTGAGGCCAAGCTCCTGAGTGTCCATTCGGGGAGACTCCATGGGGACAGAACCACCACTGAGGGCTCACTGTCCGTGTTGCTGACCTCACCCAGCCAAGGAGGACACTGTGGGACCTGGGCCACCAAGGGCCAGAAAGGTGCCACGAGCGCCATGTACAGGGAGGGAAGTCAGGGCCCTGGTGCGCAGANTAAAGGGAACTAAACACCAGGCAGAATAGAAACTGTGTGTAAATCTTCATTTACTTCTTCACCAACTTTCTTACCAGACACCGCACGCCTCACACGTCGCTCTGGGCGGAGTAAACTACTCCAGCTGCCTGGGGGACGTGGGGGCAGAGCCTTACGAAGTTATGCATTCACCTGCCATGACCCAGGCGTGTTTCGTATTTGCCCCGAAGAAAGAAAACATCGACCTGAGAAGACTCACACAGGAGTGCTTACAGCAGCTTTATTCACATTAGTCAAAAACCGAAAACCTCAAAGGTTCATCATCAGAACAATGGATAAACAAGCCACCGTTCATCCATAAAATGGAATTCCATTCAGCAATAAAAGGGAACGCAACCCGGCCCTCCAGCAGCCCGCTCCGGGCCCTCGTCCAGAAGAAAGCCTAAACCTGTGCTAACATGAGTCAGCAACGTGGACGCGTGTCACCGGGATGAAGAAAACGTTCCCTTTCTCGGTAATGGCGTGGGTTACTTGGGTTTATGCACTTGTCACGAAGTGTGGAAGTTTACTTTTAAGAGTGATGCGCTTTGTTTTAAGTTTTATCTAAAAATGAAAAAGTACCTAAAAATAAACCAGGACTTCACATTGATTTTTCAGTGTGGATCATCCCTGGGCTCTACTCCGGGGGTCCATGAGCTCACAGCGGCACAGCTGTGGTGGCTGAAAACCCTTTCCATGCTGACGAGAGCAACGTGTGGACCGTGGAGACCTCCACCTGGTGGGAGCAGGAAGAAGGTGAGGGTGGAATGGGAGGTCCCAGCACGAACTCACACTCCACACGACCCTTGAGGAAACCCTGGCTGACCCAGGCCCAGTCTCCAGGTCTGTGTGGCTTCCAGAACGTTCCCCCACTCCTCTGAGAGGACAGGGGCCTCGCACAAGAAGAGGACAGACGCAGGCCCCCATCCCCCGGGCTGGAGACTGGGCTGTTTTGTCCACCCTCCAGGGTGAGGTCTGGTGGGCAGGGGAACGGTGTCTGGGTTCCTGCGAGGCTGCCCAGGTGGAATTCCTGGCGAGGTTAACCTCACCTGCTCTGGGAAAGTCCTGGGCCTCAAAATTGTCTGCTGGGACAACCAGAAGAAAAAAAGGTCAGCTCCTTATGGTCTGGGCTGCGTGTCCCTCCCCGCCCGGGGTCTGTCTCCCTTCTGTACTCGGAGGTCTGGGAGGCACAGGCGTTGGATTAGAAAAAGAAAAACAAAAGGAGCGTCAGGGAGGGCGGAGTTGTGGGCAGCGCATGAAAGGGCCCCTCCATGCTGTGCCGGAGAAACGGGTTCTGGCGGGAAGGATGGAAAGTCCTAGACTCTGCACGTTCACTGT
>NW_017731367.1:7523171-7525500 GCF_001890085.2 Hipposideros armiger | reverse complement strand
CTCACAGCAGCCCAGCTCCAGGTTGAGCTGTTGTTCAGCATCTTAGCTGTGGAGGGCAGTGTCACTGGCCCTCTGGCGTCCCAAGCTAGCTCTTAACAAACGCGCCACTCCGCCGACCTGATTCAGCACTTCTTACCCAGACTTACGATCCATCCTACCAGGTCTGCACCAGGTGTGCCCCACGCCCAGGGGACCTGGGCTGCACCTGCTAAAACTTTGGGGGAATTCAGGGAACAAAATGGGTTGTTTTCCCGCTTTCCCCTTTGCAGACCGAGGCGTCAGCTCCCTAGGTTGCCGTCATGTGTTCGTCATCCACTTGCTTTTCAGCTCTGACATCATGCTGCCACCTCCTCCCCTCCCCTGTCTTGGTGGGCTGACACCATTTACAAAATCTCATCATTTTAGAGCAGTTTCAGGGAACAATGAAACAGTGAGAGTTTGTCTTGAGAACGTGGAGGCTTGGAGACAGCGCCCCCTGGTGCCGAGGAGCAGGAAGTGGGTGGCTCACAGGGCTGTGTCTCCACCTGGCACTGTGGCCGCCAGGCTCTGGGAAGTCGCTTCACCTGTCTGGGCCTGTCCCTCCTTTGCAGCGGGGGTGGTACCAGCATCCACCTGGAGGGTGAGAGGGGGTGCAGCACGCTGTGGGCGCACCGTGGGCACAGGGGCCATTCTCCAGAGCCATGGCTGGAGGTGACCCCGGGGGCCAGTCCTGCCAGGGCCGCCCCTGACTTGCGCAGAGCCAAGCAAGAGCAATTAGTGGGGCCCACGTGCCACAGGCTGAACCCTTACAGGAGTCACATCACAGGTAAAGAAAGCGTGCTCTCCTCTCCTGGCCTCACAACCACCTGGGTGGACGGCCAGGCGGGAATTTGGGGCCACCATTCCTGGAGTCCTGAGCAGAAGCCAGCGTGGCCCCGCTCCTGGCCCTTAGCTCACCCTGCTCTTCCCAGTCCAGGCCCCCCCCCAGGCCCCAAACAGCCACCCACACAGATGGCAGGTCACCTTCAGGAGACAGTCCTAGTTAGAAAGGGGCCAGACAGGCTCTGCCATTGGCTCTGGACACTTACACACAGAGCACTGGACCCAGGTCCCCAGAACATGGCCTCGAAGTACACACGGGTTCCCAATAGCTTGTCCCCACCTTCAAGGGGTAAGCGCCCTGGAAGAGGGGCGTGGCTGGCAAGAGCCAGACCAGGGTCCAGGAAAGGGCCTGCTGGCCCAGGTCTGCAGAACCCCCACCCAGGCCCAGGTCTGCAGAACCCCCACCCAGGCCCAGGTCTGCAGAACCCCCACTCAGGCCCAGGTCTGCAGAACCCCCACTCAGGCCCAGGTCTGCAGAACCCCCACTCAGGCCCAGGTCTGCAGAACCCTCACCCAGGCCCAGGTCTGCAGGCCCCCCACCCAGGCCCAGGTCTGCAGGCCCCCCACCCAGGCCCAGGTCTGCAGAACTCCCACCCAGGCCCAGGTCTGGAGAACTCCCACCCAGGCCCAGGCCCACAGGTGCCCCCATCCTAGGGAAGGTCTGGGGTGTGAGTTGCAATGGCCTGAGGGCCCTGAGCTCTGACGCCTGGTCTCCTGCAGGGATGGTGCTGGCTGTCTTGCTGTATCATGGCCATCTCCCCCGCCTTTTCCAGAGGAATCTGCTCTACAGCCAGAAGAACAAGTATCGAACCCCCAGAGGGAAGCCAGTCCCAGGACCTGGAGACACCCAGATGTCCGCAGAGAGACACACAGTCCAGGAGCCTGGGCAGAGTGGGGTGGGACGGCCGCTGCTGGGCCCTAGTGGACACGCTCCGAGTGAGCGTCCTGTGAGGGCCAGGTCCCTGGCTGGATCCCAGGACCGCTGAGCTGAGAGGGCACCAGACCCACCTTCACTCCTCCCCTGAAATCATTTGTCAATAAACCATCCTAAGACCTGCCTGTCTCCCTGGCCTGACAGAGACTTCTGAAGGAGGCAGGGGAGGGACGCTCAGTGGAGGCTGGTCTAAGTCACCCTCCCAAAGGCCTGTCTTTCCTCTTCTTTACAGAACCAGAATCAAAAGTAAGACCTAGGTCGAAAGGCCAAAGGTCCAGGTGACTCAACCTGGTCCTGAGAAAGGCCCAAAGGTAGAGTGTTCCACCGACGGTGCTGGCTGCTCTGGACACACCTCAGTGTCCACAGCCCAGGGAGGCCACGACACCCTGAGACCTGCTGGGACGTTACGGATGGTGGCTGGAGTCCAAGGCTGCAGGAGAGTGGGCCAGACACAGGGCACCCAATCCCACCATCCGCCAGCACCCTGACCCTCAGGGCAGTGACCCACAGGTCCTCCCTTCCCCCGTCCCCCCC
>NW_017731367.1:7507336-7523116 GCF_001890085.2 Hipposideros armiger | reverse complement strand
CACCCCCCACCCCCACCAGCCTGGAGGTGCCTCAGCGGTTTCCTCCCCAAAGATCAGAGCAGACCTGAAATCTTCCACCCCAAGAGGACAAAGTCCCCTCAGCTGGGGGTCCTAGAGCCCCATCTACAGAGAGTCAGGCTGGCAGGGGCTTCGGCCCAAGGTCCCCCTACCCCCTGGCTTAGAAAGACAAGAGGGGGAGCCAAGGACAGCTCCTATAAGCCTTCCCCTGGGGGTGCCGTGTGGAGGGTGTCTTCCTGCACCAGCTCCAGGGGTGGGCGAGAGAAAGAAGAACTCCCCACCACACTTCCTGTGGCTGAAACCCACTTTCAGGCAGTGCAGCTGCTCTGTCTGAGCCCCAGCCTCCTCCCCTCCTTGGAGCGGCCACCCTGCGAGGGGGTGAGCAGGGGACACCACACCGTTGTGTTAGGGCCTGAGAGCCAGCCCTGTGTGGCTTCCAGAGGGCCTAACCGGGCTGCTCAGAGGCTTCTAGAAATAGAGCTGTGCGCACACAGGGGTGGTGATAAGATGGGGCAACCTGTTCCCTTCGCAGGAGGGTTTGTAGAGAACGGGGCGGAGCCGGGGGGACGGTCACTGCAGCAGCAGCAGAGACAGCAGAGGTTGTGCTGTAACCATGCAAAGAAAAAGGGGCTCCTCGTGGGGCAGCACCAGGCCCCCAGCTAGGAGGCCGGCCGGCATACCTGTCCCCATAGGAAGTCCTGTTGGCCTCTGCACAACTACTCCCAGGACAGAAACTGCAGGAGCTCAGGCAGTGGATTTTATCAGTAAATTAGTACAAGAAAATCAAACATGCGCAGATTGCAGTTAGAATCATTCGAGGAGCTGAGAATCTCTGTTTTGATAAACTCCCACGTTATAAAGCAAAATCCACGAGCTTGGAAACAAAAACTAAATTTAGGGAACTCTGTGTTTCACAGACAAGAACACAATTTTCATATGAAGCTTTGGTAAACCAATTACTAACATGGGAAGACAACTTAAAAATCAATCTTTCCATGTAATTGAAGATACAGCGATAAAATGCACAAACGGGTGTTTTGAACTGTATGCAGATCAAGAATCAGATTCTTATATGATCTCCACACAGATTACAGGAAATGTCAGAGGGAATGGTGAAATGACACTGTACAGATTTGCATCTCAATTTAAATTCAAACTTACACAAAACTGATTTGAAAGAAGAGTTAAATCTTTTTTAGAAAAAAATCACAAGAACCATCAACTCTAAATGTACTAACATTTACAAGAACGTTTCAAAATAACTTATTGGAAAGGATCCCAAGGCTGTTGCAAACTCTAAAATACTCTGGACAGCTGCAGCAGTGGTTCCATTAGCAGAAAGATCCTTCTCGAAATTAAAACTTGACGAAATGATTTGTAATCTTGCATTTGCCAAGAGTGGCTGATGTTGCTTTCAGTTAGATTACTGAAAATGAAGTTGCTGAAAGTTTACATTATGAGGACCTAATTAACGAATTTGCAGACAAGGGAGCCAGGAAATCACATGATTAATCAAGATCTTTTTTGAATAAAGTAGCACTTACTGTATTCTATGTCACATCAATCATGTTTTTTCTGTTTACCGGCAATGAGCTGTTTTAAGGGAAAAGCTTTCTTTCTGTTTTAGTGCCATCACAGCCCCCTTTTCCTGCCTTGCGCAAGGGCTGTGTTCCCATTTTGGAAGGCAGCTATGCTCACCACTATACCACCAACGCATCGCCGCGTTCGCATTTTGCACTGGGCACACACGCCCTTCTGCACCTCCTCACAGGTAGAGGCACCCATGAACTGTCGCTGGGAGAGCCAGGGCATGGCTGGCGCGCTCGGGCCGGGCCGGCAGGGCGGCAGCTCGTAGTCAGGATGGGCACCAGTCTGGGGCTGAGGTGCACCCACAGGACAGCCTCCCCTCGCATGAGGCAGGGGCATGGCCCCGGGTGTTGGCGGTGCCAAGGGCCCAATAGAGCTTGTTCAGAGTGCGGGCCCTGCACGCCCTGTCCAGTTCCCGCCACCACGTTGTCCGTCGCCCAGTACAGCGCACACCACAGCAGCACAAGGGACTCGTCCAGCTGCTGGGAAATCAGCACCCCAGACTGCGGCCCTTAGTCAGACAACGGAGAGCTATCTGTGCACAGCGTGCTGTCTACCTGGAAGGGGGACCCAGCAACTCCGCGTGGTTCCAAAGTCAGTGCATGGGCAAGAGGCGCCCTGTTCACCCAGGGGCGCGAGTGCCTCGGAGCTTCCCCTGCTAGCATGCACTGCAGAGCTAAATACATAAATACAAACATTTTCCATTTCAGCCTGGACCTCCTCTGTACACTGGCGAACTTCTCTGGCATAACGAAGGACTTCGCGGGGATTTCAGGTTTCAGGATTACGGTACGTCCTTCAGTTATTTGAACGGTAGGTCAACAGCGCCCTGTCTCAAACGGAAACTTTCATGTCCAGTCCTGGCTTTGCCGTGAGGCCGGCCACTCCACACAGGGCCGTTGTGCAGAGCATTTGTCCATCCCCACACCGTGTGTCTAACACACATTCATTAAAGTGCTAATCTCTGTGTCCATTGATGTTCTATACCATTTCAAGGTCATAACCTCTGGGGCTCGGGCCATCTTACCTGTCCCCATTTAGCACGCCCCATCAACGCTGGCTGGAGGCAGGCTTCCTTGCCTTCTGCTCTACCCCATCAGGTGGCTGAAGCACTTCCCCACACAATATCCCCACTCCAGTCAAGGACTAAGGATGAAACCCTTCACTTCACATAAAGTCTGTCCACACCCCAATTTCCATCCAGACTTTCACCCTCATCCCATCATGCCTTGCGTTCCCGTATCCTCCCAACCTGACATTAGTTTCCAGCAGGACCTCTTCTCTAGGCCTTGGGATCACAGTGCAGGGGGCCCCCATGTCAGGGAGTTGGCGCGAGCGGCTCGAGCTGCCTCACCGTCCAGCGACGCTGCTTCTGAAGACCCCACCCACCGCACGATGTTCCCCGCTCTACTGAAATGGCTTCCGTTTTCTCCTTTAGTCCTGTCGCTGTTAAGTGGTCAGCAGCAGCGCAAAGGAAACCGCTCAGGTGATACTTCTCAGGCAATGTCTGTAGTTGCAGGTTACTTAGGCCTGACTCTTAGAAGTGCTTCCATGTCATTCTATTTATAGGAAGTGTCATGACAGTATTTTGTTGCCGCTAACTAGTGCAATAAAATAACCCAGAAACACAGCAAGAATTTTGTTCCTGCCCTGTGGACACCGCCAGCCCCGTCCTTCAGCCCCGAATCCAGCCCCAGGCGACGGCTGCCTGCTCGGGTGGGAGTTTTCTCCCAGAGGTTCCCTGGAGCACCCCTCTCCTTCGGGCCCCTCTGACCCTGAGTAACAGCTCTCAGGCAGGGTTTCCCAGAGCACACTTCAGGGGCCCCTGCAGATGAGACGGAGCCTGGGGATGTCCCACGAGACCCTGAGCTCAGCTGGGACCCTGGGCACGGGCAGGCCCACCCTCCTCCAGCTCATCTCCCGGGACAACCCTAACCTTAACCCGGAAAGTGCCCCCGGTGGCCCTGAGCAGAGTTCGCAGGTCAGGCTGCCACGCTTCACCCAGGATGGTCCCACGCAAATGACGAAGGTAACAAAGATTTTCAAGGATCCCTGGAGTCCCTTCCCTGCTCGCAAGTCTGGTCTTGCCTTTGAAAAGGACCTCAGAAGTCAAGCTGTCACCTCTCACCCTCTCCTTCGCCACCTCTGACCTCAGCCACTCCCTGGCCACACCTGGACGTGATGACTATGGGCAGTTTAGAGCTGTTCAGGGCAGGTCCAGAGGCACAAGCTCGCTTGAGGCCCCACCTCGAGCACCATCGGCCCCCTCAGCTCAGCGCCTCTCACCACTGCATTCAGGCTGCCATGGAACTTGAACCCAGTCCAGCTGTCCTCCAATCCTCAGAGCACTGTCAGAGCGTGTTACCGCCACAAGTCCGCACCACCGGGAAGACAGCAGACCTCCTTCCCAGCAACCCGGAAGCACCCTGTGAGGATGGCAGTCTCTGAGTGAGGCCGACGGGGGCTCCGGCCGCCTGTAATGGCAACACTTAGCACTGGCCCGCGAGGGGCAAGGCGGCCTTCTGTGCAGGGTGTCCAGCACCTGACCATGTTCAGTCACCATTCGTGTGGGGCAGTGACATGATCCAGCTATAGTCGGGACTCGGAGAGAAAACCTCTGATGGGCTCGGGGCCACACGGTCGGCTTGCCGGGAGAGAAGAGGAACATCGGAGGGCAGCACTGCCCTGAGCACCTGGGACCAGGAGCCGCAAGCCTCCGTCACCCACAGGCCTGTGCCCTCAGCCACCAGGAAGTGGTCTTATTGTGCTGGGTTGGACAGTTGTCCCTACTGCTGGGTCCAGATAATTAATAAAGAGGCTGGATGTCAAATTAGGGTTCCAAAGATTTTATTCAGCTGAGCTCAGCGACCGTCTCTCCGACTAAGGGAAAAACAGCGCCTAAGACTCGGGGGGTAGGGTTTTTATACGGCAGGGCTATAAGCAAAGCAAGTTACAGAAGCCAAAAAAGAGCGTGCAGTTATTCCAGTTAAAACCGCATCCCGCTGTCACAACAGTGCCGTTATATTCAGATGTCTTAACAGTATATGTGACCAGGTTGAGCTGACCACACAAACTGTCCCTCAGAGATAGGGGTGAGGGGAGTTAACTCTTGTGAGGCCTTTTGATATGTTAAGATGGAGGGGCGGGGAGGAGAGGAAGGGGGAACTGAGGAATGCTTTAACCTTTTATTCCCCAGCAGAAGCAAAGCAGGTGCACAGAAGCAAAAAGAGCTGTTAGCTCCTGTGAAGCGGTCTAAGCCAGTTGTGGCAAAACCATTTCTGCAAAACGTTTTTAATATTTCTGTTGCAACCCAATTTTTGTAAAGCTGGGCGTTTTACTGTCTTAACGGGAAGTTCTGCTTAGAGTCTAGCTGGAGTAGCTGAAGTATGATTTTTTCTTTTTAAAAAGTGAATCTGTCCGGCCTAGGGTCCGGGGCGGGATCTGTTCATTACGCGCTCTGGACCAACAGGAGCTCAGCCCACCTCTGGGCTCCTGAGGGGAACTTGCGTTGCAGCAGAGTACAGATGTCAAATTGTAATCTTGCACGCCTGAAATGTTATAATGTTACTAACCAGTAACACTATGTAATGCTATTAACACTTCATAATGTTATTAACCAGTTGCCCTAATACACTTAAATAATAAGGAAAAGAGTTGGTGCCGCACTGCCGTTAACCCTGCAGCTCCAGGGACCAGTCCACCGACTGGTTCAAAGGGGAGTCACGTGTCCCAGCACAGCGCCTGCTAGGTCTGCACAATGGACCAGGGGTCAGCCTGCCGCCTTTTGTAAATAAAGGTTTGTTGGAACACAGCCTGGCCCGCTCACTTGCACAGCTGGCTGCTCTTGTGCCACATGGACCAGTCGCAAAGGAGGCTGAAAATGCTGACTCTCTGGCCCTTTGTAGAACAGTTGGCTGAGCGCTGATCTAGACCCCCGGCTTCATGGCGATGGCGAGCAGTGGTTTTGTTTGTGAGAACTGTCCGTGCTGAAGGCGTTCATTCAATGCCTACCCAGCACCTCCTGCCACTCGGGTCCAACTACAGACATGACGGATGTCCCTGTCTGCTCCCACGTGCCCATAGCCAGAAGGGGAGCATAAGAGATCACAGCAGCCGTCACTCACAGCGGCTGCACTGCTGTTGGGTCCCCAGCTGGCCCTGAGCAGCTTCACGGAGTGTCAGCGTTGGAGGAGGGGTCTCTGGGGTGAAGCAAAGTGTCTGTGACCCGGTGTCCCCCACCGGGCCCACGCGGATGATCATGTCTTGTCCAGCGACAGCGAGAGCTGGCTTCAGTCCACCTGCCTTCCCCATAAGGATGATGAGACACGGTCCCCTCACGGCCCCACCTCCCGCAGTGCAGATCGGAGCACAGGCCCAGAGTCCCTCCCACAGGCCCAAATCCTGCAATGAGGCCTCAACTCCTGCTCCTCCGGCCTCTGTTTGCCCACCGATTTCCCGAGGCATGCCCGCCCCACCCAACTGGCAGTAACCCAGACGCTGGTGGCCGACGTCGTCTTCCTGAGGCTCTTTGGCTGCGGCCTCGACAGTTTTATCAAAGGCATCGCCACTACATTTCATGGGTGGCCATTTGTCCCACCCCTCTAACGGCTTTCTCATTTCCAGGCCCCAAAGCCAACACCCCGAGACTCAGGCTGTTCCTGGGGTTCTCCAGGCCCGGGCAATACTTCACAATTCTGAGACAGCTGCCATGGCATTTCGACAGGGAGACAGTGACCATCCGGAGCAATATTAGGCCTCTTGGACTGACCTCAGTGTCACAGACAGAGGGACCAAGGCCCTGGACCCCTGCAAGTCAAGGGATCTTCTCTGAGGGTCCCTCAGAGGGAGAGCGCAGGCAGGATGGGCCCTTCCCTGTCATCTGCTGTTTGAAGGAGTCCCTGAAAAGGGATGCCTGAGGGGGTGCCTACCCTGACCCCCCATCACCCATGCACAGTAGCCCCAGCCAGGCCCGAGAGAGGGTGATATCGTTGGGCTCCCAGGGGCCGGGGAGAAGGCAACTGCTCGGCCTCTGGGTCCCCTGTGGGCACCTGGGGGAAACTGAAACCAACCTCCCAAGACATGGGCATAAGTGGGTCTCCACCTGCCGCCGCATCCTGGGCCCCACAAGTGTTAGGGGTGACCCTGGATCTGAGGATCCCCAAGACACAGCCGAGAACACTGGAGCTGAGAGAAAACTGAGGCCGCGAGCCTGAATCTGCACTCACGAAGCCAGCTGAGGACCACACCCTGGCCCAATGGACCCCGCGAGGGCTGCCCTGCAGGCTGGCTCAGGGTGTGCCGGCCTCTGCGCTGGGCTCCCGGGCAGGGCACAGGCCAACAGGGCAATGGCAGGCAGGCTTCTACAGGCCATGCCAGGTGGAAGACAGAGCAGCTGGGGAGTGCAAGTGGGCGCTCCTGGGGGTGTGCTGGGCATAATGCGGGAGGGGGTCCTAGGCTTTGGTCTTCTTCCTCTTGGGGGGTTGCGTCCCTGGAAAGTGTGGGGATGGGCATCTCACCTGGGAGGGCTTGGAATTCCTACCGGATGCCAACACTGTGTGATGCTGTGTGCCAGGCAGGTGCTAAGTGATCCACCTAAATCAAACCATTCACTCCTTGCTGAGGTCGGAATGTTTGTGTCCCCCAAATTCATCTGTTGGAATCCTAAGCCCCACTGTTCTGGTGTTAGGAGGTGGGGCCTTGGGGAGGTGATGAGGGTGGAGCCCCATGAATGGGGTTAGTGCCCTTATAAAAGGGACCCCACAGAGCTCCCTGCGCCTCCCTCCACGTGAGGACACAGTGAGAAGGCGGCCCTGAACCAGGGCGTGGACCCTCGCCAAGACCCTGACCACGCAGACTTCCGGGCTCACAGCTGTTGTTTATAAGCCACTCCACCTGTGACATTGCGTTTGGTGAACAGAACGGACTGAGGCCGCCCTAGAGCAGGAGTCAAGGACGGAGGATCACCCCAGACCCCTGTTCTGCCCGCCTCCTTGCTGCAAGGGAGGCTGGGGGACGCGCTGGTTTGGGCTGGTTTGCTGCCCTCGGGGTCCCCACCCTGCGCTGCCTGTTTGCACTCTTGCTGGGTCTCTGTTGAGGGTGCTGTTATGATACTGTTCATTTGGTTCGTAATGAGAATCCATGTTTTCTTCATAATTGACCTAATACTTTAATCACAGCTGGGTGCAGCTTGGTGGGCAGAGGCAGGTGTGTGTATGTAGGTGGGGGGTCACCCTGCCCCTGAGAAGGCAAAGCCCCCAACCCCTGGCCCCTCACCCCAGTGCCAGGTGCCCCCCCACCCTCTTTTGCAGGACCCAGAACTGTCTTTGGGGAGCAAAAAGGGGTTGGACCACCGAGTTGACCCCAGCCCCACAGAGAGAGCAACGCTTGGAGGGGCACTGTCACATCGCCACCCTTCCAGAACTCACTCTGGCCAAAGAAAAGAGGAGGTGGTGGGTGGGGCCTGTCCCTGGCTCCGCCCTTCCACCCGAGGCCCCGGCCCCACTAGCTGGATGCTGGCCTGGGGGCAGGGAGAGTTGCACCAAGGATAGCGACCCCAGCCTCTGCCCCAGCATGTGCGGCCGCCAAGACGACTACATAACCAGTTCTCGACTTAGCGTGGCCCCTTGGGCGACCCTGTCCCTCTGTTCTCCAGAGAGCACCTTCCTGGGGACACAGTGTCACTGGGCTGCATCTGCTTCCTGGGTGCCTGGGTCCCCGGTCTCTGCCTGCCCCCTGCTTCTTCCTGGCCCCTGCACTGGTCACCCTCCTGAAAGCCCCCGCTCTTCCGCCTTAGCCAAGCCTCTCCCAGAGTGTCCCAGAGCACTCCTGCGTTACCCCCTCATCACGATCCCAGTCCCCCCTTGAGGTCCTAGACCCTTCATCGTGGTCTTATCACGTCCCAGTCAGCATCCCCCATTGCCGCCTGGGCTTGGCCACCCCTCAGAGCAGCCCCCTGTCTTGACCCCACCCTCTCGTCCCCAACGTGCAGCACGGGAGGTGGCAGTGTACAGTGGGGCCCCCTCACTCCTCTGATGCAAACCCTCCCATGGCGCCCCCACTACCTCAGAGCCCTGACCAGGCCCTGCGCCCCCCTGCAAGGCCTCTGTGGTCCGGCCTGGCCACTTCCAGCCTCTCTCCCCACCACTCCATATAAGGCCCCAGGGACACAGCCCCGGGAGGCTCCTGGCGTGCATGTTTCAGCCACCAGCACCTAGACCTGGACATGGCAGGTTTTGAGAAATACTTGTGAAAATAAATAAAAGAAAAGTCTCATCCAAATAGAGTCTGGAAGTCTTGCAGGGAGAGCTCTCCCACACACACCACCTGCAGCAGCTTACTTTGCAAACTGGGGCAGGAAGGCGCTTTCTTTACTACCCCGCAGGAGGAAGGAAGATTTTTTTTCCTTGCCTAGCAACAGCCCAGCCAATGACAAACCACCACACTCAGCCAATGAGAAGCCACCTTACCCTGAGCTCCTGCTCTCTTCCAATGGACTTTTGCCCATCACCGCCCTTCCCAGCTTTCTCTATCTTTTCTTCTCCGGACCTGCCTGTGGTTCGCCATAGTGTGCATGTCCCAAACTGCAATTCCTCTGCTATTCCCAAATAAATATTTTGCTGGTAAAACAATGGGATATTTTATGTTTAAGGTTGACAGTAAGTCAACACTGTGTTGTGCCTAAACTTGGAAAGTGGCGCTCGGGGCAGTTCAAGAGACTCTGGAAAGTTCCCTGTCCTGGATGGCAGCCCCTTCTTCGCTGTGTGGATCTGGTCTGGCTGCCCCTCAGCCTGGCAGCCTGCTGTGCCCAGCGTTGCCTCCAGGTTGGGAAGGCCTGGGTCTCTGGCACCCGGTTCCCCAAAGGGATCAGTCCTGGAAGGTGACTCCAGCGGCTGCTTCTTGGGGAAGTTGCCCTGAGAGGGAGCTGACTCAGCATGAGGACGCAACAGGCTGAACCCAAGGCCCCATCTCTCCCTGGGCCTCTGCAAGGAAGGTTCCCACGGACCAGCCACGCGTATCTTCCTGGAGTCAGACGTAGGCTTCCTTGGCTGGAGGCGGAGGGTGGTGCCAGCTGGGGAGGGTGGTTGGACCACACCAGCAACCTCACAGCTGATGATCGCCTCCTGGACCCAGGACCGTGTTCAGCACTGCCCTGAGCACACCTGGACAGGCGGAGGTGGACAGTGTGGCCGCTTGCAGCTCAGGACTCTCTTCTAAGGCCCGCCTCGTCACAGTGAGAGAGGGGTGCCCTCTTCCAGGACCAGGCAGGAGGGAACCTCACTTCTGTGTGTGGCCGGGGAGATGCGGAGCTGGGGTCTCACCCCCCACTGTCAGCCAGCTGCCACCCTGGCCAGCACGCAGCCCAATGAAGATGGGAGGCAGGGGCTGTGACCACGCTCTCGGCACCCTGAGGAGCTCCGCACTTGGGCCGAGGGCAGGACAGTTTTTGATCTCCTCAGCACTGGCGCAGTGGCCACGGGCACAGATGCCGCCTTCAGCCCAGGAGCCGCTGACTGGCCATCTGCAGTGCCCGAGCGCCTCGGCCCAGAGCTGGGTGCTCAGGTGCCAGAGGTACACACCGCCGCGCTGGACAGCTGGGGTGGGGGCCGGAGAGCTACAGCGAGGCCAGGGCAGCTGGGTGAGCCTCGCCTCCTGGCCGCGGAAGGCCAGAGCAGGCCACTGGTGGAGCACCTACACACACACAGCGGCTCTGACCAGCAGGTCATGCTGACCACCGTGCGGCTTTGGCTCAGGGCCGAGGAGTACATCTGCCTGAGGTTGAGACTGGTGGCTCTGCAGGAAAGCAGGTCTGGCTGGGGACACTGCCCGAGGCCTGTGTGCCCCCATTCCGCCCTAACAAATCTCTCTATGCAGCTGGGGAGGCCGAGGAGGACCCCCAACTGCCCTGCGAGGCAGTCTGGTGTGCAGATACTGTGGTCAGGTCATGGGGGTGCGGGGGGCAGGAGAGCGGGGAGAAGGGGAGCACACGGGGGCTGGAGAAGGGGGCGGGGACCTGGGCCCGATCCTTCCTCCTGTCACCTGGTCACCTAACGCTGTCAGGACCACTCTCCTCTGCTTCCCCAGCCCCAGGTTGGGGGCTCTAGGTCCCCCATGAGCCCCTCAGGTCTGTGCCTTGCCAGGGCTTCTCAGAGGAGGTGTTTGTGCTGATCCTGTAATTCCACTGCAAGCCAGGCCCTCTGGCCCGGGGGGGGGGGGGCACACCCAGAGATCCGCAAGGTGACAAGGACAGGCAGGGTCCCAGGGCTGCCTCTCAGCCCATCGTCATCTCTTCACCTGAGAGGTAATGAGTGTGAGGTCCACGGTCGGACCAGCCTGAGCCTGCAGAGGGGGATCTGAGAGGGACTGTGAAGCGTGGGGGAGTCGGAGACTGTGGGTGGGTGGTGCTGGGGGGGTGGAGTGAGGAGGAGAGGAGGCCTGGGCAGCACCTCCAAAGGGAAGGAAGGGGACCTCTTTGATGCTCTTCAAGAACCCAAGTTAAACATGTTTTAAAGGATTTTCTTTAAACTCATTAAGTAGCTGTTTCTCTTTAAATATGACACAGCTTGGAGACAGGCGCCCTGAAGCCCTGGGAACTGTTTGGGTTGCGTTGCAATGGTGTGGAAGGCTTGCACGAGAGACCCTGGAACTTCTGATAGATTTTGGAGTATAATTAATCTACAGGTGAGGGAAAAAAAAAGTCTTGTTTTTCTCTAACAGCTGCCCCAGTCCGCGCAGGGGGTGTGCCTGATGCTCAGAGGGCCTGCCTTTTTTATCATCTTAGTGGGTGGGGGACAGAGGTTGGAGGTCAGCCTAGTATAAATTGGGGTCACTGCACCATTGAGGTTGAAAGCTGGGGTTGGGGTGGTGGAGCTCACACACTGACAAGGGAAGGAACACCTGAGAGATTGGCTGTGCCTAACGCAGAACTTTGAGAAAGAAGACCCGTGTGGCTTTAATTTTTGGGTTGGATTCAGCTTGCAGAGGGAAAACGCCTGTCCCCCAGACCCGTAAATCCTCAGAGACAGCACCCGAGTCATGCTGTGCTCAGTGAGGCTGTTTCTTGTGGATGTGGTGGAGGAGAGGAGACAGCAGCCCTGGGGGGGGCCGGGACCCCCCAGACAGTGGGCAGCGTGCTGCAGGACTGGACATGGGCCCCCTTCTGTGCCGCTCCCTGGAAAGGCCGGGGCCTGGCGAGGATGGCCCCCACCTCCTCCTGAAACTCTGTGGCCACGAAATAGTAGCAGATGGCGTCCAGGCAGCAGTTGGCGTTGGCAATTCGGGAGGTGACCTGCACGAAGGTGGCCACCTTCTGGACGGTGGGGCAGGCGGCACCTGTCCACTGCGCCACGAGCTTGGCCAGCAAGGCCATGTGCAGCGGGAGGAAGCAGAGCACGAAGGTGGCCAGGTTGGCTGCCACCACGCAGAGGGCCTTGAGGACCGGGGCAGCGGCCTGGGGCGGCGCCCGAGTCCACTGCTGGAGGAGACACCAGAGCACCTGGGCCGAGCAGAAGCTCAGGATGAGCAGGGAGAACAGGAAGAGCAGCAGGGAGAAGGCCAGCGCCCGGGGGCCCCGCGTGTGGACCTGCCCGAAGCAGAAGCTCTCCCCTGGGCGCAGCCAGGCCGCTGGCAGGGCCACAGCCCCGATGACCAGCAGCCAGAGGGCCACGCAGGTGAGGGCGGCCTGGCGGGGGCCGCGCCAGGCCCGGGCCCGCAAGGGGAAGCGCAGGGCGGCGTAGCGGTCAGCGGCGATGGCCGTGAGCAGCCACATGCTCATGTAGGTGTTGACATAGTAGAAACTCTGCAGGACCCTGCACAGGGCGCCCTCCGGGGCCCTCGACGCCGACGCCGGGCCCAGCGTGTGCAGCACCCCCGGCAAGCTCAGCAGCAGCAGCCCGTCGGCCGCCACCAGGTTGACCATGTACACGCGGGTCTCCGTCCAACTGCGCAGGCGGCAGCAGAAGACCCAGAGCGCCAGGCCGTTGAGCAGCAGGCCCAGCGCCAGGATGAGGCCGATGGAGACACTGGTCGCCACCTGTGGCAGGACGCCCCTCTCCATGCTGCAGCCATGGGAGCTGTTGGCAGGGGCGGCGGTCGCAGACATGGCCGACAGCCTGAGAGGGGTGGGAGGGTAGGGGGGCTTCAGCAGGCTCAAGGCAGAGGGTGCGTGGCCAGGCCGGCCTGCTTCTCCTGGGGGCGGAGAGGGAAGCACTCAGCCTCTTCCCCACTCCGTACCGCCCCCTCCATCTCTCTCTCCCTCTCCCCCACTTCCTGGGCCAGTCCCGGGTTCCTGCACAACCTGGGGCAGGTTCCCCCTCCCCTAATCACAGCGGCTCCACAAGGCCTCCTCTAGACTGTGGACTGGCCACTCCCCTGCCCTGCCCAGCCGGCCTGGTGCCCAGGCAGGGGGTTCTGTGGGGACCCCTCTTTGAGCCTCTTGACCCAAGGCTTCAGCTCAGCCCAGAACCTTTGTCAACCTGGGCCTTTGCTCAGTTACCTGTCCCCTTGGCCCATGTGGCCCTGTCCAAGGGCCACCCTCCCGTGGTCCCAGGGGTGGGGCCTCCAGACTCTCCTGGCAGGCAGAGCTGGCCCGTTGTCCTTCCTCAAAAACTCAGGACCCACACCCACACCTGCTTGGTCTCAGAGCTCAGGACCAGCTGCTCACACGCAGGCGTGGCCTCAGCGTGGGACTGACTGACGAGGACAGATGAGGGCCAGCTGGACCCCCTGCTCCTGGGAGGCCTCTGTGGCAGCCAGCAGGGTGAAGGGACAGGCCTTGGGGAGGGGAGCCTGGCTCAGGGAGGACTCACCAATCTGGGACACGCAGGGCCTTGGGGACTGGAGCTGGGGCCCCTCTGCACACAGCCAGGCTGCTTGAGCTGGGCCTGTCCCCAAGGCTGTGGTCACCACTTTTGTGCTCTCCTGAGTGGGTGGGGTCACACCTCTGGCAGGCAGGCGGCCCCTCTTGGCTCTCCCCTCCTCTCCTACGTGTGTGCAGGCTGCCCCAGCCTGCGCTGCATGACACCTGCCTGCCCTCCCTTCCTGACCACAGCTTTGTGGCAGCCTGGAGCTCAGGGCCAGATGGAGACCTGGGGATCTCCAGACTGCAGAGCCTCAGCCTCTCACGTGGGGGTGAGGGAGGGCCGGAACCGCTCCCGGCAGGCCTGAGTTGGCTGGGTGCTGCCCACCCCCACCCCGGGAGCCTGTGATGGGCACCGGCTCGAGAACTCCGTAAGGAAGGCCCCGAGGTGCAGGGCTGGCACCAAGTCACCCACACTCCAGAAGCTTGGGGTCCCTTGGCTAGCGTCCCCCACCCCACGGCCTTGAGCCTTGGAAGGTCTCCAGGGAGAGCTAGCTGCCCAGCAGTTGCAGCTCGGGGTTCAGACACCTGGGCTGTCAGGATGGAAGGTGTAGTGGACGGTGCAGCACGCTGCCCAGGGACACCCCCAAGACACAGGAGCACACTGCCTGCCGGCACCAGGGCCCGAGGGCCCTCTCCGACTGCTTTCAGTAAGCGGCTCATCAGAAGCTGAGCCTGCAATGGCCGGCCCGGTGTGGTCAGCTCAGGTGACCCAGCTCCAGAGTGCCCCCGGGGTCATGGGAACCACCCTCTGCCCACCCCGTTTCACTCGCCCCCTTTCGGGTGTAGCTCCCAAGAGTACACCCAAGACAGCCCTGCTTGCAAACCTCCATCTCAAAGGGGCTCCTGGAGCCCCCATGCAGGGGTGTCTTCCTGCTGAGCACAAGGGTGGCTCACTGTCACCATAACGGACACAGCCCCAGGGCCACACTGGGGCAGCCGTGAACGACAGCAGGGCCGACCTTCAGAACCTGGGAGTCAGAGACAAGGACGGAGGTCGGTCCGCTCAGGACCACCTGGAGGGGAGCAGGGTGAGCCGGAGCGCCTCCTCCAGGAATTTCTGTGCTAGGGGCATGGCCACCTGACCGTGGTGTCCAGCAGGTGCCCTGCGGCGGGGCAGGGGGTGCCGCGAGGAACAGCCTGTCTGCACAGACTCATGGACAGGAGCTGAGCGGTGCTGAGGGTGGGCACCATAGACAGCCAGGCTCTGAGACTGGGGCAGTGGTGCCCCTCCTGTGAGAGGTGCGTGCTCCCCACACTGGCTAGCCTGCCCCAGCCCGCCGGAGAGGTTCTCTAAGCGGTTACTGCCATTTCTGCACTCTTCTGCATTCTCTCGGGGGGCAGGGGCTGGAGGGCACCCTTGCTGCCAGGGGACAGGAGACAGCCTAGACTGCCTGCATGAGATGCAGAGGCTGGTGTATCATCCCTTTGGAGATGTGGACAGCAGCTTCCTGAAATTGGCTGGACCCTGCTTTCCACCACCCCCTTCCTGGGAGGAGGGGCAGCCTCCCAGGTGGGCCTTGCAGCTGAGGGGGCTGACCTGAGGCTGGGCACACCCCTCCCCGCAGCCTGCAACACCTCCCTTCTGCACCACCTGACTGACGCTCCTTTCGCATAGGAGACCGACCGGGCTCATGTGCTCAGGACAAGTCCTGCTGAGAGCCCACGGACAGTGGGGGCCCCAGGCGCACAGAAGACCAGGAGCAGCCCCTCACATTAGCACTAGTGGCCAGCCCACACGGCAGCCCCTCCCCCTCAGGCCACCTGCAACCAGACTTAACCCCCAGAACAGCCTTCATGAAGCCAACTGCCCCAAAGGAAAGTCTCACAGGCACTGGGCACCACTGGCCAGACAGACAGCAGACATTAGGAATAGGACCACCTGGGGCCTCCTAGCAGCAGTTCAGTCTGCAGGAAAATTCTGGGCCACTCAGATTCTGCATCAAACCCAGCTCTCCCATCAGAAGCAGCTTGGCTCTGGGCAGTTCTCTGCGTCTACACTATGCAGCCACCTAAACCTGTCTGCTCCTAGGGGATTGCAGATGGCCACCACTTCCTGGGAGAGCCCCCGCCTTCAGCTGACCACCCACACTTCCCCTGGCTGTTTCCAAGTGGTCTGGGTTGCCAAGCCCTCACCAGCCTACCCTCTCCAGACCCCCCACCAGGGCTCCGTGCTGAACAGTGCCTCTAGCCAGATAACACACCCCAGGTGTGAGCCCAGCAGAGGGGGCATGGGCGTGTGTCCTCCCACATTCTGAGCCCTGTACTCCTGTTGATGCAACCTCAAAATGGATTGGCTTTTCTTTCAGATGCCTGTTCAT
>NW_017731367.1:7500367-7506786 GCF_001890085.2 Hipposideros armiger | reverse complement strand
GCTAGCTTCTCCCCTCCCGCTGCTTTCACTTCCTCCACCCCAGGGAGGCAGCCCTGGCAGGGCTCAGCTCCAACCTGTGCAGATGTCACATCAGCTGTGCCCCTGAGCCATAGGACCCTCAGAATCCTTCTTAATACAAGGATCTAAGAGCCTGCGGCCACCTGGCCAGAACTGCTCTTTCCTGCTGCTGGTCTCACTGGCCATCAGGGAGACGCCGCCTCAGTCCCACAACGCTGGGCTGGAGCCAAGTCCCAGGCCTGGTTCCCCTGCCTCTCTGACCCCCGTCTGGCCAAGGACAGGACGAGGTGCTTCTGCCCGGCCCTGCATCTCTGTCCGCACAGTGGGCAGCCCACCCTACAGTAAGAATTGTCGACGAAAAAACATCCAGCCTAAGAGAAAACTTATAAGAGTTTATTTGAGCCAAATTGACGACAACTGCAGGGAAGCAAAGTCTCAAGGGATTGAGAAAATGATCTGGAAAATGGCCGTTGTGCAACTTACTTTATACATAAAATCAAAGGAGGAGGGTTACATGAAATCCTTTGGTTGTAGATTAAGGGGGTGGGAGAAAGCAAAGCGGGGAAATCTCTGGGATTGGATAAAAAATAAAATGGAGACACACTTCTTTTACATTGGCAGGTACATCATAGTTAATAGCATTTTACAGCACGTAGAGATAGTATTCAGGGAACAGGATAACAATGAGGGACTTTGTAGTTTCCTGCTCTGCTGTGGTGGGTTGTGCCCCCTGGGGGGTCTGGGAGAAGAGATGACTCTGATATTGTAAGGGTGTGTTATCTTAGATGCAAAAAGACACAGACAGGCTCACTTAAGGTGAAGACTGACCTTTGTCAAGGAAGCTACAGGCCAAGGATGTGACTTCCTGCTGTGACCCACCTAGTTAGGAATTGTTATGTTCACGCCATCCTGTGTGGTTATTTTCAGTCTCCTGAGCTTGTCAGGTTTAACATGTGGCCCCTTTTCCATCCACAGAATCATCCCACGGACTCCTGCATTCCTTGGAAATCAGACCCCTGGAGGCCCAGGGTGGTAGAAGCCGGGGGCTGGACACTGTCCACTTGACCCTGCCCCCAGGACGGCGGGGCTGTGAGGGCAGCGGGCAGGGTTATGGGGGCTGTAGGGCGAGACTGGGGTGCAGACACACGGAGAGACTGGATGGGGTGAGGGGTATGGGGAGCCGTGGGGAGCACTCCTGGGGACATAGGGTGTGGAGAATTTGGGGGCAGCGGGATGGGGCTGTGGGGTTAGTCGAAGGCCACCATCTGTGTCTAAGGGCACAGGAGGGACAGGGGGCAGGATGGAGGGAAGAGAGGATGCAGCCCTGCCCACGGGGGGCCACCCGCAGCCCCGCCATCGCTCACACCAGAGTCGTCTCGCTTGTGTTTACCCCACTCCTGCCCCACTGGACACACCTGGCCACCCTGCGCCTTCCTGGCACAGAATGCATCCCCAGCTCTCCTGGGCGCCCACTAGTGGGCAAGGTGGCCAGAGGCCACCAAGGGCATGGGTTCTGAGGAAGGGGACACAGGCGGGGTTCCCCCTGAGGAAGGGTGAAGGCGGCAGAGGCTGAGCACTGGGCAGGGAAGGCCGGGCCTGCTAGGATGTGGCCACCATTCTCCCTCCCAACGCAGCGGGGAAAACAGGGCAGGGAGGTAGTTCTGTGCCCGATGACACAGAGGTGGAGGGAGACAGAGCTGGCCTTGAACCCAGGCCCACCTTGGGCCGGCACAGGGGCCTCTGGCTGCTCCAACTTGAGTCTGGCTGCCCAGCCCCATCACGGAGGCCGAGGAGACGCGGGCACAGCACAAAGCCACCTGGCTGGGCACCCAGCCCTCCCTGCACCGGGCAGGGGGTCGGCATGAAGGAAGCACAGGAGAGCGCCCGGCGACAGACCCCGCCCGTTTCCCACTGCCCCCGGCCTCCCCCCACCCTGTGGCTTCTGTGTGGCCCCTAGGGGTCGAGGGGTCGGCTGAGAGGCCCTGGGCCTCACTGGCAGGAGGAAGCCAGGCCGAGGGCCTTGAGCACCCACCAGAATTCAGATGGGTGGGGAGCAGATCTGAGGGCCCAAGGAGAGCCCTGGGTAGAAAGCCCTAGGGAGTCATCTGGGGAGATGCCCTGGCCCCCCCACCTCCCACCAGGCGAGCACGGGCAGCAGCTGCACAGCCCTGTCAGGGCCAGCCCTGGTGGACAACTTTACCCAGCCCCGTGGGCTGCATGAGAAGGCTGGCGGTCGGAGCCTCGCACAACCCAGCAGGTGCACCGGCCCTGGGCACCGCAGGTGTGATCCCTGTCCCAGGTCCCTGGGTTGGCCTTGCTTTGCTCAGGCCTCAGGCCTCTGGCCATCCCTCTCCATCTCCCTCTTCCATCCCAGGGGTGGAGGTGTCACCTCCCCAGGCCCTGTGCCTGGGACCCCCGTGCCCAGCAGGCCTCTTGGAGAGTGCCCACAAGCCATGGCGAGTGTAAGGCTGATCCTGGGCCTACTTGCTGCTTGTCACAGAGCCCCCAGCAGGCCGCACCCCGGAGAGCCGGAGCCTGGCTCCCCACACCGGCGCTGGCCCCTAGGACAGAGTCATACACACCGAGTCCTGGCTCTTGGGAGCCTTGGCAGTGGGGAGACTGGCCAGTGGGGACGCCTCCTGGAACTCCCTGGCCATGTAGTAGTAGCAGATGGCGTCCAGGCAGCAGTTGGCATCTGAGAACTTGCTAGTGATGTGGAGGGCATCGTGGATGGCACAGGTGTTGAGGCCTGTGGCCAGGCGCCACGTCAACACCACGTGCAAAGGCAGGAAGCAGACCAGGAACACGGCCAGATTCGCCCAGACCATGCGGGCAGCCTTCCGGGTGGCCTCCGCCTGGCCCGAGTCAGTGTCCGGCCTCTGGCCCAGGGCGGTCGCCAGCTGCAGAGAGCAGAAGACCAGCACAGCCAGCGGCAGGTAGAAGCCCAGCAGTGAGAAGGCCACGGTGTAGGGGCTGTGCCGGGACCGGTTCGAGAAGCAGAAGCCACCTTCCTGCTCCCTCAGGAGCCAGCGAAGCACCAGAGAGCCCATCACCAGCACCCAGAGCACCACGCACACGGCCGCAGCCCGCCTGGGGGAGCGCAGCCCGCGGGCATACAGTGGGTGCCGCACGGCCACGTAGCGGTCCACGGCAATGGCCACGATCAGGCTGATGCTCATGTACCTGTTGGTCAGGTAGATGCCCTGGGAGACCTGGCAGAACGGTGTGTCCTCGGAGTGGTCCTTCAGGGAGTAGAGCATGAAAGGCAGGACGCAGAGCAGGCAGAAGTCGGCCACCGCCAGGTTGACCATGTACACGTGGGCCTCCGTCCATCTGCGCAGGCGGCAGCAGAAGACCCAGAGCGCCAGGCCGTTGAGCGGCAGGCCCAGCGCCAGCAGCAAGCCCAGGTAGACAAAGGTGAAGTATGTGAACGCCGGGGAACTTCTGAGCTCGCTGAAGGAACAGTTACTTCTGTTCATGGTCCTGGGGCTGCAGGAGGGGGAGCAGGAGGTGAGGAGGGCAGGCAGGGCCTGACGGGAGCCCGGGAGGGGGGGGGCTAGAGACATGAGGGGTGCAGGAGGCTGGCCCCCACCCCTTATCCAGGAGCCCAAAACTCACCTTCCCAAAGAAATCATAGAAACCCTGAGAAGCTCTCAGGTACCCTGCAGGCCAGACCCCTGCCCACAGGACGGGTGAGGAAACCAAGGCCTTCAGAGGCCAGGCAGGCCCGAGGTGACACAGAGTGAGCAGCCCAGGCCTGGAGCCAGACCCCTGCCCTCCTCTGCCAGGCCCTGCCCGCTGCTGGGCACAGAGGAAGGCACCTCCAGTCCCAACCAAGCCAGCTCTCAGGTCCCGAGAGGCTCCTCTCTGCCAGCTGTCAGGACAGGGAGCCCAGGGAGGGTGGTTACCGCCACCCTCTGCCCCAGCACCCCCGCATCCGGGCGGCTCAGAGGTGGCTCCAAGACGGGCCCAGGACAGAGCCCGGAGGAAGGTTGCCCCCTTCATGCCCTCCCCAGACCTGGTTGCAGGAGGTGCCCACATGTGAGCGACACCTGCACCTCCGCAGGTTGGTCAGCACCTACTCCACCTGCTCTCCTGCCAGCAGAGGTCCAGGACAGCAGGGGCTGTGGTTCCGGACAGCTCCCCAGAAAACGCCGGACCCCTGGCCTTCCTCCTTCCCTCCCTTCCTCTGTCTCTCTCTCCCTCTCTGAGTGCCCGCCCACCCTGACCTGTGCCCCATCTGACCTCAGCGTTGCACTGGGCAGCCTCCACCCCATCGTTGGCAGGTGTTGCCACCTCACCCTCTCCGTCCACGCTGGCCTCTCGCTCCCCTGGATGCGCTCCGCAACGCAGCCCAGGAGGGCCGGGACCAGTCCATCAGGGGTGTGACCTCCAGGGCGTGGCACAGGCTGCTGACAGCCTTCTGGGCTCACCTGAGCTGGACCAGCCTTGTCTGGAAGCACCTGAGGGGTGTGGCCTTCCTGCCCCAATGAGCACGGGCCCTCTGGGGGCTTCCTGCCTTTTACCTGGGGCATCCAACGGGGCCAGTCCACCCAGGGAAGAGCCCAGGGCCAGGCTGGGCTGGTTCTGCTCCCCTGCCCCTCCCCACACATGAAGGGAAGAAATATCCAGAACCCAGCGTCTGCAGTCATTAGGTTCATGGGGCTGGGGGAGGCGCTCCTTTCATCCACCGCGGCCCCCTGGGAACCTCCAGACTCAAACCATTAGGGACGCCGGAACACAGATTTCAGCCAGAAACAGCAATATTCCACCACGTGCTCCATTCCATCCCTTTTGAATTTCAAAATGGCACATTGGTCAGCAATTAAAATATCAGACCATTTCGCCCTGTGTAAAATCTCTATGCATTCTGACGATCTCTCTCATTTTCGAAAGGTTCTGCTTGTTCTCTGCCCTGTCTGAGTGACGCCTCACTCTGTGCAGGACCTGAGGTCCCTTGGACCACGAGCCAGGCCAAGTTCTGCAGACCCCCCCAGAGCCCACTGGGACCGACTGCTGGGGCCCTCCCTTCTTGCCCGCCCTGTCTTCCCAGCTGCAGCCCACCCAGAAACACCTGTGACCTGCCAGGCCAGCTCTGCGAGGTCCTCCACAAGCCCAGTGTCCCTAGAACCTGCTGGGACTACCCCGTGACTCTGCAGGGGTGGCTGCCACAGGGGGTCCTCTGTGCCATCAGCACCATCTCCCTCCCTCCCACACTGAGCTGGGTCCAGGGCCAACCCCTCACTGTTCCGGCCAGCGGTGCCTGCAGCATGGTCAACTGCTGACCCTCCCAGATGACCACGCCCTGCTGATGGGGCCTCATCTCTGTCCTTTGAGGTGCTTTGCAGAAAAGCTTGGGAAGTCAAGTCCCAGGTCCCACCCAAATGGCATGAGGTCCCCAGAAGCCACTGCATATCCCTGTCTGCGCCTGGCCCCAGCCTGGGGATGTGTGTCCAAGACAGAGACCCCGGCTGGCCTCCTGCCCAGATATGCAGGCCCGTCCCCTCCCACAGACACTGTTCGGCCTAGCCTAGGGGTAGCTGGGGCTTCCCTGCAGTCGCCCAGGGCTCAGAGCGCTCAGCTGCCAGGAGCCCTGCCGTTTCCGGCCGGGGCAGGCTGCTGTGAGAAGGATCAGAGGCCTGACTTCCCCTCAGCCTGCCTCCCGCACAGGAAGTGGAAGCTACCCTCCGACCTGCATTGTGCAATCACATGGGGAGAAATCTGCGCGTGCATTTGGAAGGCCCACGGACGCTGCAGCCTCCCCCGGGCCCCTCCTGTCTGCCGACTTCCTGAACGGGATCTGGGGTAGGGAGTGGGGTACAGACCCCCATTGCCTGGGCACCGTAGAGGCCTCTGGAGCTGAGACTCCACAGAAGAAACACCCCAGGACCCAGTACAGGTGTGTGTGAGTGAAACAAGTTTCACAAAATGTGGGGAGGCTGTGGAGAAAAGGGGACCCCTTGGGCACTGCTGGTGAGAATGCAGATTGGTGCAGCCACTTTGGAAAACAGTGCCGAGGTTCCTTAAAACATTAAGGGTAGAACTACCTTAGGACCCAGAAATTCCTCTTCTGGGTATCTACCCGAAAAACGTGACAACACTAATTTGTAAAGATATCTGCACCCCCATGTTCATTGCATCATTATTTACAATAGACAAGTTATGGAAGCAACTTAAGCCACAAGTGTCCATCGATAGACAAACGGATCAAGAGGTGGTCATACACACAATGGAATACTGCGCGGCCATAAAAAGATGAAATGCTGGGCCGGCTGAGTGGCTCAGTTGGTTAAGAGCTCGCTCAAGAGTCTGAGCTCTGAGCAACAGCGGTTCGAGTCCAGCCCGAGCTGAGCAGCCACTGAGCTGCCAACAGGTAGCAGGATGGCTCAGCTAAAAAAAAA
>NW_017731367.1:7496856-7500137 GCF_001890085.2 Hipposideros armiger | reverse complement strand
TGAGCTCTGAGCAACAGCGGTTCGAGTCCAGCCCGAGCTGAGCAGCCACTGAGCTGCCAACAGGTAGCAGGATGGCTCAGCTAAAAAAAAAAAAAGATGAAATGCTGCCATTTTCAACAGCACGGGTGGACCCTGAGAGCATCGTGCTAAGCGAAAGAAGTCAGATGGAAAAGGACAAAAACCATATGATTTCACTCATATGTGGGATATAAAACAGAAAACAACAAACAAACACATAAAACAAACTCTTAGACACAGACAACAGCAGGGAGGTCACCGGGGGGAAGGGGGTGGGGGTTGGGGGAGTAGGGTCACATATGTGATGACAGAAGGAGCCCAGACCACAGGTGGTGAGCACACAAGGCAACATACAGATGAGGTGCTATAGAACTGTACCCCTGAAGCGTGTACAACATTAGTAACCAGCATCACCCCAATACATTAAAAGCAAACATTTCACAAAACAGAGCTCACCCAACCAGGATCGCAGCACCGATACATCTTCTGTTCTACCTTCTTCAGTGCCAGTCACAGCCCACAGCGTGGGTCTCAGCCTCCAATGAGGTGGGAGTCAGGCCCTGAGAGACACTCCGAGTTCCTCTGCACTGCTGCCCACATTCATGAGGAGGGTCCCCCTTTCCAGACCATCGCCCCCTCAGTGCTCCTCCATTACGACGCTCCTCTGAGGTTCTAAGCACCCATCACAGCCCTGGCCCGGCTCTGAGACCCCCCATCACAGCCCTGACCCCGCTCTGAGACCCCCCATCACAGCCCTGACCCCGCTCTGAGACCCCCCATCACAGCCCTGGCCCTGCTCTGAGAACCCCTCATCACAGCCCTGGCCCCGCTCTGAGACCCCCCATCACAGCCCTGACCCCGCTCTGAGACCCCCCATCACAGCCCTGACCCCGCTCTGAGACCCCCCATCACAGCCCTGGCCCCGCTCTGAGACCCCCCATCACAGCCCTGGCCCCGCTCTGAGACCTGAAGCCCTGAGGTTGGTACTAACCTGCAGATAACCTTGGTTTCCCAGGCGGAACCAGCTCCCACCCTCCCCTCAGGCTGTGACAATGCTCCTCCTTAAAGAGGGCAGGTGGTGGGCGGGCTGACGACAGCAGAGTGGGGGTGACGGACTCCCCCTCTTCCTCCCCAGCCCAGGGCTGCCAGGGGGAATTTCCGGGAAGGGAAGTGGGTGCTGAGCCACTTGTCTTGACACTTCCAGAGAACCAGCACGCTGGCCATGAATGACAGAGCACTTGTTCTGCAACAACCTAGTGAGCGAGCTGCGTAGGGTGGAGCCGCCTCCCCCAGCCCTGTCCAGCCTGCATCTCTGGAAGCGCCGGCCTTTCCCCGCTGGGCCCCGGTGGCTGTGGTCACCTGGCCGCACGCCCAGCACCTTAACAGGAAGCCCTATTGCTCACTGCACTGTGTGCCCTGACACGCAGCCACGCTGACGGGTGACCACCGACACACGTGGATGCGCACTCTTGGCCAGTCTCCAGCAGTGAAGTGGACTCCAGACGGGGCCACTTCTGCCCGCTCCAGCCGCCCGCTCTTCCTCCGCTCCAGCAGCTGTCCTCCTGCAGCCCACCTTCTCAGAAGCCTTCTTTCCAGACCACCCGTCCTCCAGTCTAGAGCGCTCCCCACGTCCCCCGGCTTCCATGAGCATCCTCCTTGTCAGACCTGTGCACCCTGAGCCCAGGGTGGGAGCACCTGCTCACCAGGTCTACTGCAGCCCTTCCTGCAGACCCCGCTCAGCCCATGTACCCCAAGAGCTGGACTTCGTCTTCTCAGCTCGCCCCCAGGCCCCCAGCATCTCTCTCTGCACAGACTGCAAGGGGCTGGGGAGCTCTCCGACCCCCCCCCCTGCCCGCTTACAGAAGGGGGACTGAGGCCCAGAGAAAGGGAGTGGCTGGCCCTGGGACCGGGGCTCCTGCCACACGCCCCTGAGGAGGGAGCTGGTCTCCCCAGGTTGCCCGGGTGCCTCCCCGCAGACCCAGCCTGACTTCCTCCGCACCTGTGTCCAGGGCCCTCTCCACCAGGGTTTCTTCATGCAGTTTCTCATGAATTAGAAGAGCTCCTCTGTGTACACTTGACCCTGAACAACTCAGGTATTAGGGGTCAGTCGAAAACCTACATATGACTTTGACTCCCCCCAGATTTAACTACTGACAGGCTACTGCTGACCAGGAGCCCTACTGATAATATAGACAGTCGATTAACACACACTGTGTATGTGACATGTGTTATATGCTGCTGGTTGCAATAAAGTCAGCTAGAGAAAAGGAAATGTTACAAAGAAAGTCATAAGGCGAGAAAATACATTTACTGTATTTATTGAAAAAAAAATCTGCTTGTAAGTGGACCTGCGCAATTCAACTTGTGGTGTTCAAAGGTCAACTATATTTAGTTCTTCCTTGTGGCTGGAACCTCACCTGCTCAGGTCGTGTGTCACCCCCTGCACAGAGTAAGGCTTCAATAAAGCGTGTTAGGCGGCGGCCCTGACTGCGGGAAGAACCCGGCCCGCCCGTGGCAGTGCCCACTGAGGACTCCTGGCTCACAGCAGGGGCTCCTGAAACATTGGTGACTGCAGGCTCAGCAGTGTCTGCCCGGGGTGGGGTATGTGCCCCCTGAGCCCTTCCCTCTACTGACGGCGCTGCTGCCGCCCTCCCAGTGGAGGGTGGGGGCTGCCCCAGGCACGGCCGGGTGCTTTCCTCCTGGCCCACTGGGTCCCGGGATCTGAGGGGCCTGGCCACGCCGGGCAGGCTTCAGGGTCCAGACCTGGCCCATTCCCTCACTGCTGGGCAGCCTCATAACCATAGCGGTGACCCCCTGCTTTGGAGGCCTGGCTAGGGGCCAGCCTCGCCGCCAGCACCCGCCATGGTGCCCCTGCGCACTCCATGTTGACGGCCTCCGTCCCGTGTGGCCACCCCTTGCTGTGGTCCCAGCACCCATTCCTGCTTCGCACCTGCTGAGCCTGGAGAAGTCCATGTGCCAGGCCTGTGTGGGGCCAGGTGCAGGGCTGAAGGGGTGCCCTCCAGCCCCTCTCTCCGAAACGCTGGGGTTGGAGTGCAAAGGGCTGCCAGGCCCTCGATCTAGAAGAACCCTCAGGGAAGAGTCCAGGAGAGGCTGAGGCCAACCCAGGACACCCTGCAGGCTCCTGGGGCTCCCAGCCCCCTGCCCTGCAGCTGCCACCCCGCCGCGGGGCTCCGTCCTGCCTATCCCCTACACAACGGTCGTATGTGGCCTCTGAGACTCATGGTACTCACTCATTCATTCAT
>NW_017731367.1:7483026-7493741 GCF_001890085.2 Hipposideros armiger | reverse complement strand
CGTTGACCAAAGTGTCCACTTGTATACATTTTTTTGGCATCCCCGATATATAACCCAAGGGCTTCAAAAGCACATACAAGCACCTTAAACTTTTCGGTAACCACACTGTCGATGGCAGTGCTGGTGTTGTTATTTGGGGGTTATTGTGTATGTTAGGGGGTAAAACAAAAGAACAGTTATGTTGGGCACTGCTGACATTTCTGGTGTAGGGTGAAGAACACACAGCTGTATGGTCATGAGGTTAAGTAAAAACCAGGTAGATTGGGAGTGATGGAAAGGTATCAGCGTGTCGGACCGTCTTACCATGCAAAGAAAACGTGCTACTTCTGTCCCCCGACAAGACCTAAAAACAAGCACCCCTACATCCAGACTGCGGCCTCTGGATACCATCTCCGGGGACGGTGGGGGCTCCTGAGAGAAGTGGACCAGCAGATCCGGGTCAGGGAATGGACATGAGGAGCCTACAGTCGCTCTTCATACGAGAGAAGGAGGATGTTGGTCAAAGTTCCCTCCCACTGCCCAAAGGTGGGGCGATGTGAATATCAACACGAGAATAATGTTCATGAAGTGGAACACAAAAATGTTGAAATCCATGAATGCGTAATTATACTTAAAAAAGAAAACCAAACTCAGCCACTCATGGAGCAGTCCTGCCAAAGCAAAAACCACACCTGAACCTGATCCTGCACCTAGAGCTGCTGCCCAGGATAGGGAGCTGTGACAATGGAGAGTGACAATGCAGGACGTGAGCTTCGAGCCCCGAGCTTTGCCTGGGGGCCACGCTACAGGCAAGGCACCCAAAATAAGGGTGGAGAGGGGAGGTGAAGAGAAGGAGAAACCTGTCCCTTCATGACCTGATGACACCTCAGCCCCTGGAGGGCATGGACTCTGTCTGGACCCCGTTGAGCTGCTGGTGTCCAGGTGGCCAGTTAGGGTGCTGAGCCAAACTGGACGTCACAAGCATCCTTTACTCACCAGTGTGACAGCGCAGGCAGGAGGCGGACGGAAGGTAAGGACGCACCAGGAGAGAGTCAGATGACACACAGTCAGGGCAGGGATCATCTCACTGCGAGGAGTCCAGGAGGTTCTCCTGCCTTTATGTGGACCTGGGTGTGGAAAGTGCTGAGTCAGAGTGGAGAAAGTGCCCAGCCAAGGACAAGGACACGAGCAGGAGGCCTCCCTATGGCGCCTGGGCTGGGAGTGTGACTGTGGGGAGAGCGGCCTTTGGGGGTGGGTCCCCCAAGTCTGGGGGTGGGCTGCCTGTGGGGCGAGCACACTCATGGAGCCTAAGCTCAGCCAGACTGCACAGATCTCAGCCCAGCCAACTGTCCTACTTCTTACATGTCCATGACGGAGGGCAGTATGTGAAGACTGAGTGCGTGCTTGTCAGAATGACAGCCGTGTTCACGTTTTGGTTAGCTGTGGTAAGGGCGTCGCCATCACGAGTTTCGGAAGTCCTTGTCTTCATTCATACTGAGATTCTGGTAGATGAAAGGAACTGGTGCCTGGCACTTGTTTCAAAGTATTCCAGGCTAGTGGATGGGGGCAGGGACCCAATGTCAGCTGGGTTCGGCAGCTGCCAAAGGAGGGGCGGTGGGCGCATGGGCTCTTTATACAGTTCTGTCTATTTGCATCTGTTTGAGAACTTCCAAAATAAAAAGTTTTTTAAAAAATGGCCAAATACCCCATTGCAGATTCCTATTAAGTACGGAAAGCTCTCTGTGACGTTTTCTTTTAGCTCCATTGTAGTGAAGGAAAAGCCGGGGTCTTCTCAGTGGTCCTGTACTAATGAGCTGTCCCTGAGAGGCAGGAGGCAGCTGATGGCAGGAGGAAACTGTAGGCTGCAGTGTGCCCAGGAGCAGACTCTGGACAGAGGGTGGTCTGAGGCTGCCCGAGGGGGAGGCCACCATGCAGGGGCCACGTCAAGCTCTGGGCTGACTGCACTCAGGCCTGACTTTCTGGTGTGGCTGGTGCAAAACAGCTCCCCCTCCCTCACCTCCTCTCCACAGGCCATCAGTGACGGGCCAGTCACTGTGTGTGTGCACACACACATATAACACACACCCATGTGTACACACACACACACACACACCCTGCATGTTCACACATACACATGCACAGATTCACACATGTATGGACATGCACACACAATCAAACACATGTACTCACGTGTGTACATACAAGCATGTGCACACATACGTGTACACACACACACACTTCTGCCAACCTATGTCTGTGGGAGGGGCTCTTGGGTGAAGTGGCAGGGCTGTGTGGCCCACACGAGCCGAAGTCAAGGGGACTGAGGTGCCAAGCCCAGAGTGCTCCTGCCCACAGGGACTCACACACAAAGGTGGGCACCAGCCAGGCACTACCCAACACCTGGGAGATGACCCCCACTCCGTGTGGGTGTGGAAGGAAACCCAGAGCTCATGGCCCTACTCCAGCCTGGAGAGCAGAGGTCCCCTCGGGACTGGGGACTGGGTGACACCTGTGCACCCCCAGCCCATGCTGCACAGGTAGGATATAAGGTCCAGGAGGGACAGAGACTGGCTCAAGGGTGCCATGGGCCACAGAGCAGAGGCTTGGAGTGCCCGGCCCAGGCTCTGTCCTGGTGACAGCTCTGAGAGCTGGGAGTCCACAGTAGGTTTAATCCAACCATTTCAATAATTACATTAAATGTAACTACAAGTAAAAGGCAAAGATCATAAAACTAGATTTAAAAAGCAAGAAGACACAACATGTTGTTTAAATGATAAACATTTTAAACAGTAAGATAGGTTAAAAGTTAAAAAAATAGAAAACAATGAAAAAATGGAAAAAATATAAAATGCAGACACTAATCACAGGAAAGCTGGAATGGGTACAATAAGTAGACTTTAGTACAGGGAGTCTTACCAGAGACGAAAAGGGACAGTTCATAATGACAAAAGCATCAGCTCAGAAGAATAAGCAGACACAGCCACAATGACGACAGGCCATTTTGACTCTCTCTCTCTCTCAGTAACTGGGAGAAAATTAGTGAGGACACAGTAGCCTTGAACAACTTCAGTCAACTTGTCCAAACTGATATTTATAGAACAGTACACCCAACAACAGCAGAATACATATTCTTTTCAAGTACACATATGAAATTCTCCAAAATAGGCCATAAAACAAGTCTCAAAACGTTTAAAATGATTGAAACCATACAGAGTATGTTCCTTAACTATACCACCACTAAAGTAGAAACCAATAACAAAATGATATATCTAAATGATGCCCAAATATTTGGAAATTAAACAACACAATTACAATTAACTCGAGGGTCCGATAAGTAATCAAAGGGAAACTAGAAAATATTTTGAACTAAATGATAATGAAAACACAACCTATCAATATTTGTGAGTTAAAGCTAATGCAATATTTAGAGGAAATTTTGTAGCTTTATGTGCTTATATTAGGAAAGAGGAAAGATCGGAAACCACTGACCTAAGATCCCACTTTGGGAAGCTAGAAAACAACATCAACAATTTAAACTCAAGTAAGGAGAAGAAAAGAAATAAGAAAAAGTGGAAACTATAAAAATTTAATAGAAAAATAACAATAGAGAAAATCAATAAAATGAAAGTTAGTTCTTTGAAAAGATCAGTTAAGTTGATAAACCTTCAGCCAAACTGATAAAAAAAAAATCCACAAATGGCTAATAACAGAAACGAAAGAGGATGCATCACTTTAGATCTTACAGATATAGAAGGAGAAAAAAAGGAACATTAATAATTTTCTGCAAATACATGTGACAACTTAATTGAAATGCACAAGCTTCTTAAAAGTCACAACTTGCAAACATTTGTACAAGAAGTAGAAAATTTGACTAGCCTGTATCTGTTAAAGTTGTTGAATTCATAATTTAAAACCTTTTCCACAAAAAAATCCTGACTCAGATGGTGCCACTGATGAAGTTTATCAAACACTTAAGGATAAAACAGTATCAATCTAAACACTTTCAGAAAATGGAGGAGGAGGAACACCTCCCCTTTTATTTTCGAAGGAAAGCTCTACCCTCACATCAACGCTGGACAATGACATTACAAGAAAAGACAAGTACAGGTCAATATCACGCTTGAACATAGACGCAAAAATCCTTAATAACTGTTAGTTCATTGAGCCCGGCAATATATAAAGTCAATCATACCCCAAGAACAAGTATCCCAGGAATGTAAGGTTGATTTTAACATTAGAATATCAATCAATATAATTCCCTGCATTCATAAAAGAGAACATTTATATAATCCTCTCAATTGATGCCAAAACAAAAAAATCATTTGACAAAATCCAACACCAGTTTATGATAGAAACACTCAGCAAACTAGAAGCGGAAGGAACCCCTCGGCCTGGTAAAGGCTTCTACAGATAACCTGCAGGAAACTTCACACTTAGCGGTGAGAGGCCGGGGGCTGTCCCACTTTACTCAGCAACAAGGAAAGTGGTTCTCACACTTCTCCTCAAAATGGCTGAGTTGGGGCTACTGAGTCAGGCGCCAGCCCTGGTCCCCTGCAGGTTCCTGGGCCTGGGCAGGTGTGACGGTGGGATGCCGTGGCACACGTGTGTGTCTCTGTGTTCCAGCAGGAGGCCCTAGCCAGGGAAAATGAGGCAAGAAAAAAAAAATGCTTTCAGACAGGAAAGTAAGATGTAAAACTATATATGACATAATTGTGTCTGTAGAAATTCCTAAGGCATTTACCTCAAAACCCCCAAGCAATGAACTAATAAGTGAACTAGCAAGGTCATAGGATATAAGATTAATACACAAATAAAGTATTTCTATATACTGGCAGCAAACACAAGCAAACCAGTGAGCGTCAAGCGTCACGTTCTGACTTCTCTCAATCACCACCTTCCGCCAGCCAGGCCACTGTCACCTGTCCCTCAGATCCTGCAGCAGTCTCCTGGTTGGACCCCTACTCCACACCATCTCCGAGACCTCAACCAGCAGGAGATGTCAAACATACATCAGTTCCCGCTTAAACTGCAGTGGCTCCCCACTGCCCGAGCGGTGAGACCCAAGCTCCTTAAAGGCCTCCAGGCCCTTGACCGGCCTCTCCAGGCTCAGCCCTTGCCACGTTCTCTGAGCCCACTGCCCGCAGCAGGAGGGTTCCCGGCTCCTCTGCCAGACTCTGCCCTGCCCCCAGCTGCCCCGAGGCTGGTCACGGACCACCCCCACACATCATCTCTCAGGACCATCTAGGTGACCTGTGTGCAGCTCATCCTCCAATGGCCCCTCAAGGACAGGGGCACTTGGCGTCTTGGCCACGTCCACAGCACCCCACTGCATGCTTGCAGAGGACTTCAGAATTAGGGGTCAGTGGGGGACAAGGTGGTGGAGAGTGGTGTGCAGAAGCTGCTTGGTCTTCTCAGTGGGGTGTGGGGGACAAGGGATGAGCCCACGCCAGCTGGAACACAGAGACACACACGTGTACCTCGGCACCCCACCGCCACACCTGCCCAGGTCCCAGGAACCTGCAGGGGACCAGGACCGGCCCCTGACGCAGTAGCCCTGGCCTAGGCCAAGCCAGTGCTGGCTCCCTGCCCAGCAAGCTGATCTGGCTGACTCATAAAGGGACCAGGAGTCCCAGGGCAGCTGAGGAGGGGCCAGGCCTGAGCCCAGGCCGTGTGCGTGTGTGTGTGTGTGTGTGGGGGGGTCGGTGTGCGTGTGTATGTCTGTGGGTGTATGTGGGCGTGTGTATGTGTGTATGTCTGTGNTCATCCATCCATCCATCCATCCATCCATCCATCCATCCATTCATTCATCCATTCGCTCATTCATTCATTCATCCATCCATTCATCCATCCATTCATCCATCCATTCATTCATTCATTCATTCATCCATCCATTCATTCATTCATTCATCCATCCATCCATTCATTCATCCATCCATCCATCCATCCATCCATCCATCCATCCATCCATCCATCCATTCATCCATCCATCCATCCATCCATCCATCCATCCATCCATCCATCCATCTATCCATTCATTCATTCATCCATTCATCCATTCATGGCTGGGTGTGGAGGGCTGCCGCTGAGTAAGAGTGTGGACGGACAGAGGGCAGAGACTGAAGGGCGCTTCCAAAGGCACGCCCTTAGGGCCTGACTGTGCCGGGGACCCAGAACAAAGCGGCCCTGGTTCCACTGGTCAGGTGGGGGCCATGAAAAGACCATGTGGGCGGGAGAGCAGATGGGCCTGAGGGGTGTGTTTGGAGCTGCCTGTCCTGGCCGGGGGCCCCCCACACGCACCCCACAGGCCTAGTGAGGAGCACCCATAACACCACCTCCCCTGTGCCCCCTCGTGCCGCCCCACCCCCTTCAAAAGCGGTTCTGCATCTCGCAGCCTCTGCCTTTGGACGCTCAGACACGAGGCAGCCGCCCTCCTCCAAACCTCCTGCCCCTTGTTCACTTCTGTCACCGCAGCCTATAAATATCTCAGGGTAGGTGACAGATGTGCCCCCATCTGCTGGCTGCAGCCCCTCACCCAGCAGGATGGGTCACCGCGCAGGGAGACACAGATACGGCCGACAGCCAGAGGAGACTCGGGGTGAAGGCAGCCCGCCTGCCCGGCGCTGACCCCGGGCCCTCGCCGCCCCGGTCGGCTCACTCACCCCTGGACAGCTTCTGCTCGCCTCCTCCTGGGCTGACTCTCCGGGGCCACCTGCTCCCTGCTCTGCAGCTGCTGAGCCCACTGAGACCCCTCCACCAGCTGCGGCCTGGTTGTGGGGGGCCTCAGGGCGTGTTCCAGCCGCAGCTTCCTGGCTCCCCCAGCCTCTTCCCCCTTTGCTGCCCCCCCCGGCTGCTCCGACACTCTCAGTCTCTTCCCCTTTCTCTCCAGAGGCTCCTCTGGCTGGAAAGCTGCCTGCTGGCCCCACGCCAGTCCTGGAGATGCTGTCTCCCCACAGGCCTTCAGCCGCGCTGCCTGACCTAGGTCTGGGGCCTCGCCTCCCAGCACAGACGGCCATCCTGACCCCTGCCCAGCGAGCCCCTGCCCGCTCACTGCACCCACTCCCGTCCAGGTGGTTATTCCCTCCCAAGAACCTGTAGGGGCCCCCCTTGCTGGACAGGAGTTCCGGCCCCGCTCTCTGGCGAGGCCCTCGGGCTGAGTGTGATGGGCAGACAGCTCTGTGTGTGCCGGCATCTCAGCCCTGCTTGAAAGTCATAACCCTCCTGCAGCTGGACGTGGAGCACGAGAAGGGGCGTCTCCTTTAAAAGGGCATGTCTCTCCAGGGGGTCTCCCGCCCCCAAGGGCAGTGGACCTCCAGCCCTGGCCAGTTTGAACCAGTCCATCAGGGGCAGACCCAAGAAGTGGCGGTTTAACCAGCACCCAAGAGGCACTGAGGCAGAAAGTCCTCCACTTTCTTAGAGAAACACTGCTGAGAGTTCTCATGCCCTTCCCCTTGTCCCGCCCCAGGATCACTGGCCTTCTGACACTTCCTCTGAACACTGAGCAAGATGCCAGCTGATAGACACACAAACGAACAGTTCACAGAAAAGAGGATGTAAACGGCTTGCTAAAGAGATGAGAAGATCTCAGTGTGCTCCTAAAAAGAGAAACACAGATTACAAGTGCTCCGCTATGTCACATGGTGAAATCCCAGCCACCGTCTGACAGCAGCCTCTCGGGGGAGACGGGCTTGGACCTCACCCACTGAGACGGAACATGGCACACCCGCGTGTGTGTATGTGTGTGTGTGTGTGTGTGTGTGTGTGTGTGTGTGTGTGTGCGCGCGCGCACGCGCATTCGTCAGCATCCAGCTGAATTAGAGACACGTAGCCTTTGACCCAGTAATCCCACTTTTAGAAACCCACTCTACAGACAGACAGAGGAAGATGTTTCCAAATTTATCTGCACATTAATGTTAAAAATTAAACATTGACCTAAAGCTGAAAAACAGAAAAGATGCTCCGAGGCTACTGCTCATGGCCCTGTAGGGTGGCAACAGCCGGGAAGCCATGCAAGCACCTGTCTGCAGGGCGCTGGTGGCACGAAGGGCGTTCCGCCCCCCGCACGGAGCACGGCGGCTGCGCAAAGGAATGGGCGTCTTCGTCACACCACTGTGTGCCTGTCTGCAGGGTGTGCTGCTAAGGGCACAGGTGTTGGCGCTTGTTTATTAGTCGTTTACTTGGGGCCAGCGGGTTATATTTTTACAAATGGAAGGATAAGCCTCAAAGCTTGTTTTCAGTTAAACTGCGACCTACAGGGCACAGGTGGAAATGGGGGAGGCGGTGAGGGGGGAAAGTAGGCTTCTGTGAATATGCCATGGCTTGTAGATTTGGCTCTAGAGCCATGTAAATACTTATGAAATTCCTAAATTCAATTAAATTATGTTTTTAAAGGAATTCTTAAACTTGAAAGCAAGATGAAACTATGAACTTGGGTTATCTGTTGGTAACAAACCTGCCAAACTCTTCAAAGTTTTGTTTTAAAATCGGCATTTTGACTGTGTATCTCTGTAGCCTGGGGACCAAAAGAATGGCAAAAATGTTTCATTTTCTGTAATCATCTTAAAACACAGTTTTGTGCGTACATCTACAGAGGGTGCCAAAAAAATGTATACACATTTTAAGAAAGGAAAACTGTATTAAAATTGTAATACTCAATATATACTGATAACAAAAGATTAATACAAGTCATGTTTAAATTTTGCAATTATAAGAGGAGTTCAAAGTGGTGACCATCAGCATCCAGACACTTCTGATTACGGCGAACTACTGCTTGAGCAACGTTGACCAAAGTGTCCACTTGTATACATTTTTTTGGCATCCCCGATATATAACCCAAGGGCTTCAAAAGCACATACAAGCACCTTAAACTTTTCGGTAACCACACTGTCGATGGCAGCGCTGGTGTTGTTATTTGGGGGTTATTGTGTATGTTAGGGGGTAAAACAAAAGAACAGTTATGTTGGGCACTGCTGACATTTCTGGTGTAGGGTGAAGAACACACAGCTGTATGGTCATGAGGTTAAGTAAAAACCAGGTAGATTGGGAGTGATGGAAAGGTATCAGCGTGTCGGACCGTCTTACCATGCAAAGAAAACGTGCTACTTCTGTCCCCCGACAAGACCTAAAAACAAGCACCCCTACATCCAGACTGCGGCCTCTGGATACCATCTCCGGGGGCGGTGGGGGCTCCTGAGAGAAGTGGACCAGCAGATCCGGGTCAGGGAATGGACATGAGGAGCCTACAGTCGCTCTTCATACGAGAGAAGGAGGATGTTGGTCAAAGTTCCCTCCCACTGCCCAAAGGTGGGGCGATGTGAATATCAACACGAGAATAATGTTCATGAAGTGGAACACAAAAATGTTGAAATCCATGAATGCGTAATTATACTTAAAAAAGAAAACCAAACTCAGCCACTCATGGAGCAGTCCTGCCAAAGCAAAAACCACACCTGAACCTGATCCTGCACCTAGAGCTGCTGCCCAGGATAGGGAGCTGTGACAATGGAGAGTGACAATGCAGGACGTGAGCTTCGAGCCCCGAGCTTTGCCTGGGGGCCACGCTACAGGCAAGGCACCCAAAATAAGGGTGGAGAGGGGAGGTGAAGAGAAGGAGAAACCTGTCCCTTCATGACCTGATGACACCTCAGCCCCTGGAGGGCATGGACTCTGTCTGGACCCCGTTGAGCTGCTGGTGTCCAGGTGGCCAGTTAGGGTGCTGAGCCAAACTGGACGTCACAAGCATCCTTTACTCACCAGTGTGACAGCGCAGGCAGGAGGCGGACGGAAGGTAAGGACGCACCAGGAGAGAGTCAGATGACACACAGTCAGGGCAGGGATCATCTCACTGCGAGGAGTCCAGGAGGTTCTCCTGCCTTTATGTGGACCTGGGTGTGGAAAGTGCTGAGTCAGAGTGGAGAAAGTGCCCAGCCAAGGACAAGGACACGAGCAGGAGGCCTCCCTATGGCGCCTGGGCTGGGAGTGTGACTGTGGGGAGAGCGGCCTGTGGGGGTGGGTCCCCCAAGTCTGGGGGTGGGCTGCCTGTGGGGCGAGCACACTCATGGAGCCTAAGCTCAGCCAGACTGCACAGATCTCAGCCCAGCCAACTGTCCTACTTCTTACATGTCCATGACGGAGGGCAGTATGTGAAGACTGAGTGCGTGCTTGTCAGAATGACAGCCGTGTTCACGTTTTGGTTAGCTGTGGTAAGGGCGTCGCCATCACGAGTTTCGGAAGTCCTTGTCTTCATTCATACTGAGATTCTGGTAGATGAAAGGAACTGGTGCCTGGCACTTGTTTCAAAGTATTCCAGGCTAGTGGATGGGGGCAGGGACCCAATGTCAGCTGGGTTCGGCAGCTGCCAAAGGAGGGGCGGTGGGCGCATGGGCTCTTTATACAGTTCTGTGTATTTGCATCTGTTTGAGAACTTCCAAAATAAAAAGTTTTTTAAAAAATGGCCAAATACCCCATTGCAGATTCCTATTAAGTACGGAAAGCTCTCTGTGACGTTTTCTTTTAGCTCCATTGTAGTGAAGGAAAAGCCGGGGTCTTCTCAGTGGTCCTGTACTAATGAGCTGTCCCTGAGAGGCAGGAGGCAGCTGATGGCAGGAGGAAACTGTGGGCTGCAGTGTGCCCAGGAGCAGACTCTGGACAGAGGGTGGTCTGAGGCTGCCCGAGGGGGAGGCCACCATGCAGGGGCCACGTCAAGCTCTGGGCTGACTGCACTCGAGCCTGACTTTCTG
>NW_017731367.1:7480894-7481746 GCF_001890085.2 Hipposideros armiger | reverse complement strand
GTGACCGGGGGCCACGCTGTCTGTGAGACACAACCTTACTTTCAGGAAATCAGACAGGAATGGCCAGAGGGTCCTGGCATGGACTGGACGTCCCACAGGCTGCAACCAGAGCCCGCGGCCACCATCTGAGCTTCCCTGCGAGGGACGGGGCCCCAGAGCTGCAGAGCTGAGAACTCCAGGGGCTGGTGGGCTCAGCCTGCACCCTCAAGCTCATCCTCAAAACCAGAGAAGACCCTCCCCCTGATGGAGCACAGTCATGTCCAAGGCCTCATGTTGGGGTCCAAAGACCCCCCAAGTGTCCCCAGGGGCAAAGTGACTTTTCCATTCATCTCAAAATGCAGCAAAGCTAGCTTAAATCTGTTACATGCTGGGAGCGGGGAGATGCAGCAAAACCAAGTGAGGCAGGCGTCCGGCACCGAGCAAGAAGTGATTATGAGTGAAGAGAGAGGGACAGAGAGAAAAGAGCCGGGAGCCTCTGAGAGCCTCGGCCCAGCCTGGCCAGCCTGCCCAGCTCACTCTGCCTCCATCCCGCCTGCCGCCCAGGAGGCGCCCAGCCAGTCCTCCTCCCTGACGACCTGCTACTCTCAGGGCACCAGGCTCTCAATGCCCATCCAGAAGCTCTGCCGCCCCCGAGGCCGCCCCAGGCCTGCGGGATGGGGAGTGGGCAGGACAGTCAGAGAGAAGACCCAGGACCAGGACTGAGCAGGACACAGCTCTCACCGACAAAGCATGGCCACCATGCTTGGAGCAGGAAGTAGCGGCGAAAAGGAAACTCAAACAGATCAAAGTCTGCCAGGAAAGGAGGTGTTCTCACCTGCACACACCCAGACCTGCCTGGCTGAGTCTGCCAGG
>NW_017731367.1:7473457-7479790 GCF_001890085.2 Hipposideros armiger | reverse complement strand
AAGGCCAGTGTGCTGAGGACCCAGAACAGGAGAAAGAGCCTGGGTCTCGTCATGTCCCTGAGCCCTGGAACTGGTCGGTGCTAGAATCGCCCTGTACTGGTAACAGATAACCCCAAAACGTAGCAACTTCAAATGATCTGTCACTTTCCTGTGGGTTAGGAGTGTGGGAGTGACTCCGGTGGGCGCGTCTGGCTCTTGGGAAATTGCCGTGGGAAGGTCGGCCAGGACTGACGTCAGCTGGAGTGTCCGCTTCTGGGTCACTCACAGGAGGCCTCAGTTCCTTGTCGGGTGGACCTCCAGGAAGCTGCTCGAGTGTCCTCATAGCGTGACAGCTGGTTTCTCCCAGAGCAGGTGATCCAAAGGGACAGGAAAGATGGAGGCTGCGCTGTTTCATGACCCACCTCAGATGTCTGCAACGTTCCACTCACTGGAAGCGCGTCCCCAAGTCCAGCCCTCACTCAAGGGGACGGCATCAAGAACTACCTTTACAGGCAGGAGAATTTGGGGATGTGTTTTTGTACCGCTGTGTCCCCAGGGCGCGAGATGAGCGTGGCATGCACAGGGAAGCAGTTTAGGAACCTGTGGAGGGTGATGAGAGTGTGGCAGCCCAGGGCTCGGATGTGGTCCAGAAGTGAGACCCACGGGGGGCTCTGAGGCGATGGAGGCAGGCGGCATGTTTGCACTTGAAAAGGTCGCTCCCCTTGCATGGGCTCAGAAGTGGGTCTTGAAGCTGGGCTGGGAGAGTGCACTCAGAGCCCCAGATTTTGAGCCAGCAGTGGAGAAAGGCGCTTGGTGACTAGTCATATGAGTCAGAAAGAGGGAGGGTGCCACAGGACAGTGACACCAAGTGAGATGGCCCGGAGGCCCTGTGGAATTGGAAGGAGGACTGGCTTTGGGCCCCATCAGTTTAGGAAGCTCACAGGACTCATAGTAAAAGAATGTCCTTTGTTCAGGAAAATCCTTGATGTGGACTTGGGCTAGACACGTTGTCAGTTACATTGACGGGTCTGAACTGCAGGGTCGTTTCAGGCCCCATGTCCCGCCCCCCAGCAGCCAGAGAGCAGGACCCGTGTCCTGGGCCAGTGGAAGGCACGAAGCCCCCCACCTGAGCAGGACCAGCCACCGGCCCACACATCCGGGAACTAACTGCCTCCTGAGAACTGAGATGGTGGGAGCCTGGGGGGCCACCCCGCGGATCCAGGGGGTGTCTAGAACATCACCCCGGGGCCCCAGAGGCTGGAGCACTCTGCAGTNCTCGCGAGGCTGGAGCGTCTTCCCAGCGGCACTGCTCCTTCCGGGCCACGGGGCCCGGCGCTGTCCCTGCCGCGGTTCACGGTTGAGAGGCCGACGGCCGTCTGGTCCTGCAGCCGGTGTGGCTCGGGCTGGGGCGTCGGGACCGCTGGGGGCTAACGGGACCGGAGACGCCGCTTCGGCCGAGGCCGGGCCGTGGACTACTGATCCCAGCATGCAGCGCTGCCTCCCAGAATGCTCCTCTTCTTCCGGCGCGCGGCGGCGGGCCTGCCTTTGTGGGAGCAGCCAATGGGAGACTCGTTCCGGAAGGTGAGTCGTCGCCGGCTGGGGCAGGTGGCCTGTCTGCCGGTGTGGAGGTTGTGTCCCGGGGTCCGGGGGAATGAGGTGGCCCGGGGCAGGGCCTTCCCGGGCCTGGGAGGCTGTCGCAAGGCAGCCTGGGGTCAGACGCGCTGGATCTCGAGCGGGGCGGGGCATGCGATGGGAGCATCCTCCTAGGTAGCCGGGCTCCTGGTGCCAGCGGGCTGGACAGTGAGTGAGCTGCCGGACGCGCCGTGGTAGCTCACGGCCGCTCAGCGCGGCGGGGACGGGAGGGCGGCGGTTTCCGGGCCTGCTCAAGGGTGCACCCTTGCTGCAGGAACCTGTGCTTCCCCATCCTTGTTCCCGGGAAGGAGGGCGGCCCGGGGCTTTTTCTCGGCCTGCTCTCCAGCTGCTGCAGTGTGGCAGGAGCCTTCACAGAGGATCGGGCAGGGAGGAGAAGGGGACTTAACTAGTGACAGCTCTCTGCCACCTCTTAGTGCTTCTCAGGGTTTGCATCCCCAGGCCGCTTTTACCTTGCCCCTGGATGTGAAGGGTGGTCAGATCAAAGCCCCCGCCCTTTTTTAAAGTTTATTGGGGTGATAGTGGTCAACAAAACTACGAAGGTTTCAAGTGTGCGCTTCTATACTACATCATCTATATGTTGCATTATGTGTTCACCACCCAGAGTCAGTTCTTCCATCGCCATATACTTGACCCCCTTTACCTATCATCCCCCCTTCTCCCTTCCCCGCTGGTGACCACTAACTCTTGTCTGTGTCTGTGAGTTTTTGTTTCTTTATTTGCTTGTTTTGTTCCTTTGTTGCCTTCAGTCTTGTATCCCACATATGAGTGAAATCATATGGCTCTTGACGTTTTCTGTCTGACTTATTTCACTTAGCATAATGATCTCAATGTCCATGNTCCTTGCCCGGGGCGCCCGCCGGGCTCCACGCAGTGCGGTCGTTCCCCGTCGGGGCCCGGGCCCGGCCAGCCCAGTCGGCCGTGCGCACCCTGGGCCTCTGCAGGACGGATGCGCACACCTCGCTGGGTTCTGAGACCCGCAGCCAGAATTTGGGGTTGCTGGGGAAGCCGCTGTTGTTCCGGCAGCCTCCCGCCGACTGGCCCTTGACCCAGGCTCCAGGCAGCGCCTGCGTGTAGCACAGCACCTTCTCTGGGGCGAGAGCAAGCGCGTCGGCTCCCACGCCCTCACAAACACCAGGCCTCCACGAGCCCCGCTGCGTCCCCACCTCCGCCAACTGGGACGGGAGGGGGTGACGTGGGGCAAGGGTGTGCCAGGGGCCCCTGCGGGGGCCCGGCTTTGGAAGGCAGGTGTGCTGCACGCGCACGGAGGCTGCCCCGGCCGCAAGTTACCTGAGTAGAGGCTCTGCAAGTGGCCGGTCTCAGTGACCGGGTAGCCAATGGTGACCTCGTCAAACTCCCGGAGGAACTCCTGCTCTTCCACCCAGAACTCCCCCTCCTGGAGCTGGGACAGCAGCTCAGCCTGGTCCGCCGCGTCCACCCGGCTCCAACCTTCGCCCCTGGAGGAAACCTCAGCTCAGCGCAGGCCTCATCTGAGAGCTGGCAGCATTGATGGGGCGGATGGGACCCAGAGGGCATCTGAGAGCCCATGTCCCTGCCAGCCCTGGACGCCCAGCACCATGGCGCCCTTCCCATGCTCGGATATGCTCTGGGCTGGACCTGCCTCGGGGCAGTCACCTCTGTCACCCTGACGGGCTCCGGCCTCTGGACGACTCACGGCCCGGCTGAGCAGATGGATGAGTGAGCAGTGAGGGAAGGACTCGTGTCCACTGCCTCAGGTGGAGCTCCTCAGACCAGTGTGGGGGTCTGCTCAGCACCCCGCCGGCTAAGGGGAGCTATCCCAGCACCAGGACGGGGCAGTGGCGCAGGCGTCCCATAGGTCCCTGTCATCCACAACCCGGCTGGGCGTCCACCATTCCGTGAGCAGTCAAGACAGGACCCCAGGACCTAGGGTCCCTCGGTCCCAGCACCAAGCGCACAGCCAGCATCCCGGGGACACCTGGGGCCAAGCACAGGACATGTGGCCCACGAGCAGGGGTTGGCTGAGCCTCGCAGGACACCAGCCGAGCACTGTCCTGACCATGGGAATGACCCTGGCACAGGCCATGGCACTGGGCTGGGCACCCACACTGCTGACGGCTCTCAGCTGCCACTGGGGTCCCCGCGCCTGCCGACTCACCCCTCTCTCCAGGGCCCCTGCCAGCAGCGCCGGCCCCAGGGGTTCTGAATACGCAGGAGCAGGATGCTGGGCCCAGCAGGCGTCCGGAGCTCGCGCAGGTCCGAGACAATGAAGGCGTGAAACTCCCCCAGCTCCCGGGCACCTGGGCAAGGACGGTGCAGTCAGGGCGGGAAGTGCCCAGACCACAGACGCACAGGTCTGTCTCCTTCCCGGGGCCGCTCCAGCCCACCAAGCTGCGGCCCCACAGGCACCCGGTCCCCTGCAGACCACCAGGGAAGGGGGCCCTCTGCTGCCCACCGTGGACAGGTTCACTCAGGCGTGGCCTTTGCCAGCGTGGAGCCACAGCACAGGGCGTCTGGACGCCGGTCGGCTGGACCAGGCCTGCTACCCAGTCCCTTCTCTGGGCCTTGGCCCCCACCTGGCGGCACACAGCCAGTTCTCAAATGTGCTGCTACTAGCACGGTCGTCGATGGTCTGTGAGTGACCGCTACGGGACAAGGGACGCCTCCGGTCAGCAAGGCCAGCTGGGGAGGCAGAGGCGGCCAGGCAGTGGGAGGCTGGAGGCCCGCAGGAAATGACCCCACTTGCCCAGACCCGGCAGAGACAACCCACATGTGGAGCAGCCAAGCAGGACGGGCCCTGCCTGAGAGGATGGCGGTCCAGGGTGGAGAGAACTCCAGGGACATCTTTAAGTGCTTTACTCCTAACGGCACTGTCGGTGGTACCCTGGATGTCTGTCTACGTCCCCGGCCCCTTGCCACCTCAGCGGGGTCCAGGCGAGCTGCAGCCCCCCATGTTTACCCCACCACGGGAGCAGGTGATGCTCAACAGGCAGCCCCTCTCCCTCAGGGCAGGCTCCCCTAGGCTCCCATCCCAGGGTCTGAGTGTGGAGGACCCGTCCCAGGCCTGTGTCAACGCTCACACACGTGCCAGGGCAGCGTAACTGTCAACACCAGTTTATTGCAANAGAGCCGGCTCACTTCCTGGGCGTAGCAGTGCGGCACACAGCTCAGCAGCGGTTTCTGTAGCAGCAGGGAGGCTGCGCCCTGGGCCCCGCCGTCTGCTGGGACCTGGGGAGGCATGGGCTCAGGCTGGCAGGCCTGTCCCTGGGCGGACAGAGTGCCCTCAGCCGTCCTCAGGCTCAGGACGTTCTTTCTGAGGCTGGGAGCAGGCTGGGCTGGGGACACCCCGGCAGGAGCGGCCAGATGCTGTCTGCTTGGATGTCCTGGGGCTCGATGCCTGGTCCCCCACCCCCAGCCGCATAGCTGTCTCTCTTTCTCTCTCTCTCTCTCTCTCTCTCTCTGTCTCTCTCGCTTCTGAGAAGGAGCTGCCGGCCCCACACAGCCAGGTTCCCCACTCAGGCCCCACCACCCTTGCCAGGAGGTCCCATCAGGTGTCAGGTGCCCACACTTGGGGGAACCACCAGAACCGTGCCTGCCCAGAGTCATCTGATTGGCCACGGGAACTTTTCCAAAGATCCTGGGTGCCTGTGCTCTCGGGGAGCACGGCGGCTCTGCCCTGCACCCCCTCCAAGGGGACAGAACCTTCTGAGAAAATCGGGCTCTTGCTGCAGATCACTGTGCTCAGGCTCCGTGTGTCCCCACCCCAGCAGATCCTGGGACAAGGCTCCGGGTCAGCCTCCCGGCCCATGTCCTCCTGGGACACCGGCCACTTCACCAAGCCCGTCCTGAAGTGGGGCCCCCAGGAGCACACGCGCGTGGGCTGGGGAGCCTCATCTGCACCATGGGCTCCGGGCCTGCGACCTCTGACCTCTGGCACTTCACCTCTGCCCCTTCTTCCAACTACAGGTCTGCTAAGCGTGACTTGCCTGCGTGGCAGAAGAGAGGGCAGACTGACCGAGGAAGGCGGTCCGGGTGGTGCTCACGACTCACTGGCCCTTTCCCGGCCTCACACACCCTCCTCGCCACCCGTGGGGGGCACTCTGCAGACCCCAACACTTGGAGGGCAGCACTCCCCTTCCGCGGGGCTCCCCAGGCTGACACCCCATTCTGAACTGAGGGTGGGGATAACACGCTTTCAGCCCCAGTTCCTGGAAGCTACCTTTCCCCTGGACCTGGCTGGGGTTCAGGCCCCACCCGCAGGGCTGAGCTCCCACCCGGGGGACCTCGGGCAGTTCGCCCACACACCTGCCTTTCCCTCTTCTTTCTGATCTGAAACTCTTGGGCAGCAGAGTGGCCGTCAGTCACCAGACGGCCTTAGCGAGTGAGGGGGCCTCCCCTGCCCCCCCCGGCTCTGATCTTCCCACAAGCCCACGCCATGGCCCTCACGTCACCCGGCTCCCAGTGGGCACCCACTGCCCCAGCAGCAGCCTCAGGGGCACGGGGCACGGGGGGAGGCCAGGGTCACAGAGCTCTGGGGCAGCTGCTGACATACAAGTGACCACTGCCCAGTGACTCCAGGGGTCTCTTGGGCGGGAGGCACCGTCCTCGTGACACAGTTGTTCTGAGCCAGGGTGAGTGGACAAGGGGCCGCCTGAGTTGACCTGGGGTCCCAGCGAATTACAAGTTTCATGAAACCTAGAAATGAGTCTTCATGTGACCAGCCAA
>NW_017731367.1:7461892-7466677 GCF_001890085.2 Hipposideros armiger | reverse complement strand
GCTGTGGCCCAGTCGCCCTGGCCCGGCCCCACCAGCCTCCAGCATGCGTACTTGGCATAGACTTTCTCCAGTAACGGAAGCCAGAACACATCCTCTCTCTGGCACCGGGAGAAGCAGAGTCTCCCTGCAAGACAAGGCAGACGGTCATCTATGGTCACCTCCACCCAGCGTCCAAACTGCCAAACTCGACAGGTGAAGGAGCCACGGTACGTCTGGTCGAGCCAGCTCGGCTGTCCGGGAGGAATGACCTACCGTGCACAGGGAGAGGCAAACGGAAACCATGAGACACAAACAGCACAGCGCTTCCCAAGAGTCTTAACCAGGGTGTGACCACAACTCCATTCTCCCACTGTCCCCTACAGTTCTGCAAACAACTCAACCTCGCTCCACACGGAGCTGCCAGTGCTCGCGGAAAACCAGTCACTAGACAGGAAATAGCAGACCTTTCAATAATATATTTCAAGGCCACAATGAGAAAGCCAAGTGTCTCTAAAAGTTTCAAGTCTACCATTATGTCCCACTGTCCAAACAAGCACCGGGCCTGAATCCAAAACACATGTGACTTTTACAAGCACGAGACCCAAGTATGGACAGAGCTGACTGTAGACGGCAGGCCGCCACGGGCACTTGCCATGGGCACAGCAACCCCCTGCAGGAGCCTGGAGCTCAGGACCTCTGCCAGCACCCAGGCACGTGGTCACTGCCGGCTGTGGTGTTCTGGCCTGAGAGGCAGTGCGGGCTTTGCACCTAGGGACTTGTTTGGTCCTCGCTCTGCCACTCTGTAGCCGGAAAAACGGTGACAATGGTTCTAGTGCCCTCATTTGTAAAAAAGGGTCAAAGCTGGTCGGGCCTGTGGGAATGAAAGCCAGTGACGTGCTGTGCACAGCTCGGGGCCTGGGACAGGGAGGGCTCTGAATGGGACGACCACTATCCACCATCCACGCACGCTGCTGCATTCATTGGCAACACTCAGCAGAAAGCCGTGAGCACTCCGGGGAAGAAGTGAGCGGGCCTTCTGCTCCTGTGGGGCCCACCCGGCATCATGGACACTCTGGACCATCTTTTACCAATTTATAGTCAAACTAAAAAAACCAGCTAGCTAAGGAAGCTTGCCCCCCGCTAAGGGCACAGGCTCCCTCGGCTAGCCCTTTCCTATCGGGCTGGCATGTCTGGCTTTGTATTCCACACGCGTGGTTCTGAGTACATGAGCCCCCAGGGCTCAAGAGATGACAGAGCAGGAGAGAAAGCACCCCGCGGGACCCCTGCAGGAGAGAGGGACACTGCGTCTGTGCCTCGGAGCCTGTGTCCTGACAGCAGAGCTGTCACTCCCCGCGGCCCCCACTAGCAGCCACAGCAGAGCCTCATGGAACAAGAGGTTCAGCTGCCCCCTCCCCCCCACTTCCTTCCTATGCACGGCAGGCAGGAAGGTGAGCGCGGGAGGGAAACCGCGCTGTTGCAGACACCTGCTCCAGGAGGTGCCGACTCTTCTGCAGGGCGGCGCAGGCGCACAGGAACCAGCAGTCCCCCAGCAGCCCTTGCTTCACCTGCCCTTCCTGGGGGTTATCTGGAAACATCCGAGGTGTGGCACAAATTTCCTGAAAAAGAAGAAATTGTCCAGAGTTACATCACGCCTGATGGCGAGTCTTTAAAAGGCAGAACAGAGGGTCGAGGTGACCGGCTGGGAGGAGCCCTTCCACTCATCCGACTGCCCGACAGGGAGGAGAAGTGGCTGCTGGCAGACGTTATGCATCAGCTAACGTCACTCCATCCTTATGGGGTCCCTGTCTCTGTCCACCTTCCTTAATGGGCAAAACTCCCAAACCTGGATAAATCCTACCATCCCCCTTCTCGAAGCAGTGAAATGTTCACCCAGAAAATGGTTTCACGTTAAACGCATGGCGGTAAACCTCGAAGGGGCCCGCTACGCTGCCGGATAGCCTGCTGCTTCTCTGGGGCTGTTTCCCACACCGCAGCCGCCTTCGCTATGCTCCATCGCTGTGCTCCAGCTCGTCTCGAAGCGTCCACGCCCGGCGCCTCCCGCTTCGTCAGAAGCCACCTGCCCTGCCCGTCCTACCTCAGAGCCCGGGCTCCTCCTGCGGCCCCGTCCCTCTCCAACCTCTGCAGGCAGAGTCCCAGCAGCCCCGGGGAGAACCTGCCTTCTCCGAGACACTGTCCCTCAGCACTGGCTCCCCTCTAGGTTTCCCCTCACTGACCNCCGTTTTCATCCAAATGGACACTGCTGAGAGGGAGGGGGCGGGGCGGCTGACTAACTGCTGGACGGGGTGACCTGGAGTGGGGGTGGGGGCAAAGCCGGGCCTCTGGGCCCTGCGGGAAGGTCTGCCCCGCCTCCTGCGGCCAGCTCCTTTGGCCAGCCTGCCCGGGAGCCTGAGCCGGGTGGGTGTAAACACCAGCGTTTGAGCCCCTGTGGGAGCTGGACACTCCAGGCTCGCTGGCAGGGTGGCCGGGCTGTGGCAGCAGCACTGAGGCAGGCTCCTCCCCCTTCCTTTATAAACGGCTTTCACCCGACTCGACTCGTTCCAGTGTCTGCTCTGGAGAACCCAGCCTCAGTCCTGGAAGAGGGTTGATGCCTTGGGGTTTGGGGTTTGGAGCTGGGTGACTCACTGCCCACTGGCCACAAGGACTGTCTCTGGTGGCAGGGGATGGCAGCCCCTGGCACAGGTGGTGGTCTTGTCCTGTCTGATGGATAAATTTGTCCCAGTGTTGAGTCAGAAGGAGTTGCTGGGGAAGTGTGGGGGCCAGTGGGCCCTGCGTCCCGCCGGTCTGAGGTGCATGGACAGAGGGCTGCAAGGGTGACAGGCAGCTGGCTGGAGGCCTCCGGTCACTCACACAGAAGCTCTGGCTGGAGGGCAGAGATAGGCAGGTCCGGGACCCACTGACTAAAGGGCCGAGCCCCAAGAATAAAGACCCGCCCGCACTGCAAGGGTGCAGGACAAGGAGCCCCCAGAAGCCCCCAACCCTGCCCAGCTACAGCTCTGCACTGGGAGAGGGACAGGGACGTTAGACACTCGAAGACCGGTGGGCACACAGGTCCTGAGCTGACACTGACCCAGAGCGCCCTCATGGGCCCTGTCAGGGCGGGACACACGAGCGGCAGCTAACAACTGTCTGCCGGGACTGGCCCACGGGGCTCTGACGACATGGGGGTGGTGGCCCCTGTGGAACTGGGGGTTCCTGAGGACGACATGGACTGCAGGCTCATGGGGGTGGGAGGTCACTAAGGCCTCAGGCACAGGGGTGCGGCCATGACAGAGTAAGTCGGGACAGGCCAGAAGCAGCCGACACACACGCGGAATGGACAACAGGCAGCGGCTGTTTTTCCCAAGACCCTCTGTCATGACACAGGGCAGCCAGGAAGCTGGCTGGACCCCGGATTATTCTGATGACGTGATGCTAAGAGAGGAACACAATCAGTGCCTGCAGCACGGGAATGGTTAGGGTGCCAGGGTCAGAGCCCTGGGGACACCCCCTCAAGCTGAGAAAATGACTATATCTGGCAGTGCCCACCTCTGGGTCTCCGGGTGCCCGCACAGCGCTTTCCACACCTGCTAATACCATGTGGCTGCCAGGTAGGGAGGCGACGGGGGTGCCAGGCTGCTTCCAGCCCGCTCCCTCCTGCCCGCCCTGGGCATGCCCCGTGTGCCCGCGCCTCCCCTCCAATCCCCTCCCAGAGGCCGTGGTCCCCGGTGTGTTGGCAGCCAGGTGGACAGGCCTGAGGGCGTCCCCTGCTCCCTCAGTGAGACCAGGCGGNGTTTGTGTTCGTGTCCTCTGCCCATTTTTTAATTGGATTGTTTGTCTCTTTGTTGTTGAATTGTATGAGTTCCTTATATATTTTGGGTATTATTGGGTTGTCAGAAAAGTCATGACGTATTTTTTCTGTTTTTCTGTTTTGCATTGTCGCAAAAATGCTTCTTGACTTTTCTGACAACCCAATAGCTCCTTATCAGAGGCATTGTTTGCAAATACCTTCTCCCGTTCAGTTGGTCGCTTCTCAAAGCCCTTGGTTTGCAGTTAAACCTGAAAAGCCCCTACTGCCAGATCCAAGAGCTCCTGCCCTGACCTCCGTGCTTTCTCGGGAGCCCCAGGTTCCTGTGACAGCTGCAGCTCCGCCCTCTGAGAGGCTGGGCAGGGCCTGCAAGAGTAGCAGCTGCTAGTGGGTGTGCCACTGTACTGCCTTGACCCCATTAGGCCTCAGCCCCCTGGTTTGGGGGCCCAGGGTACTCATCTCTGCTGAGGTTCTGGAAGAGGGGGTGGCCACAAGCCCATGTCTCATGACCATTCAGCACCCCCATTGCACTAGCTGGCCCAGAAGATGTTTCCGACCCTTTGGCAGGCTGGAAGCTGAGCTGTAGCTGAAAGGACTCAGGAAAAGCCTGGGCTCTGCTTTGCCTAGGCGTCCTGAAGGGCTCAGAGGCCACTTTTTCCCTGCCCTGAGGTGCTGGGCACCTGATCTGCCCCAGATAACACATAGGGGTGGTTAGCAGCAGAGCTGGCGCCAGCCCAGGGTCTGGGCTCCTGAGTGGGGGCCTGTGCTGTGCCACTCGCCCAGGCTGGCAGTGACAGCCTCAGGGCAGCTCTCCCGTCAGCCTGCCCGGCACAACTGCACCCACACCACCCACAGCCCGTACACCCTGTGGTCCTGGCACCTACCCCTGGGGCAGAGGTGCTCCCCAAGCCAGTCAGGACTCTGGGGCCACCCCCAGCTCTGCACAGAGTGGGGCCTCTGGCTCCTGGGTATCGGGCTGGAAGCAGCCTGGGGTGGTGGGA
>NW_017731367.1:7441167-7459642 GCF_001890085.2 Hipposideros armiger | reverse complement strand
AGCAAGAGTCACAGGAAGCCTGGTCCTGCTGGTCAGGTGTCCTGGCCGCTCCGTGGGCCTCTGTCATCTCACCTGTAAATCCCCAGGTTCAGAGGGCCCAGGGTAGTTGTCGGGATTAAGTGAGAAACGGTGTAAAGTGCTTGGCTGGCCCTGGGCTGAGAGAGGTCAGTGAGGGCCATGGCCCTGGGCTGTGGAGCGTGGTCTGGTCAATGCAGGTCACAGCCCTGGGCCGAAAGGGACGGCCTGTGTGGGATGTCCTAGCTGAGGGGGAATGGCGTCCTGGGAGCTTGGGTCTCGCCCTCCCCTGGCCTGAGGGCTCCGCTGAGGGACCACCCGCTCTTACCAGCAACCGTGGGCGCTTCTCCAAGACAAGTGAGGAGGGGTCCACCCCTAAGGGTCGAAGGGTCACACATTTGAAACGAGGAGACAGCAAGTTCGTGTGACCTTCACGTCCCACCAGTAGGTATCAGGGTCCCATCTTACAATCGGAGCTTGGAAGGGCGAAGGCGGGAAGCCCAGGACGGCGCAGCTGTGGGCAGGACACAGTGGCTCCACGCGGGGCAGCGAGATCACAAGCCAGGCAGACCTCCATCACTTTGCTCATGGCTGCAGGAGGCGTGGGTTCTTTTTGGGTGATGTTTTAGGTTGAGCTTGGGGTGTTTTTACAACCCCAGTATAAAAACAATACATGCTCCTCACAGGAAGTTCCCCTAAGTTGCTCCTACATGGTCACGTGTTCTTAAGTTTTACTATGAACACGATGCATTTCCAGTTGCCTGCAGTCCTCGGAAGTGGGCGCGTTGCAGCGTGGGCTGCTCTGCGTCGCGGGTGCCGCCACGTTCAGATGGTGGAATCTTTTTCTCTCTGCCTGCTCATTCGTTTTTCAACAAGGAGAGGCTTGTCTGGGCCCGGGTGGGTGGCAGTGATCTCCTTAGCACCCTGCCCCGAGCCCACGAGAGGCCCTCAGAAACGCTGGGCCAGGTGCTGTGGACAGCCTGACCACGCCCCACGTTTAGCAATCATTTCCCTGCTCGGGCTTCAGTTCTTCCTGGGTCTGGCCAGGTAACTATTTATAGAAAGTGGAAAAAGTACAGTCTTAACAGCTAACATCAGACTCTTCCAAGTGAAGGACCGTCTGTGTCAGGGAAGACATGTTGACAGGCGGGCTGCCCAGGGCGTGGCTGCCACGGTGGCTCAGCCTGGCGGCGGAGGTCTGATGGGGGAGGGGAGGCAGTGGCTGGGGACCGGCGGTGGGCGAGGGCCCGCGGAGAGGGCCCCGGTGTGGAGCGAGGCTGCCTCGATCAATGTGAACGTCTCTGTGTGGCTTTAGGTGTGTCTGCGGGACCCCAGGGGCTTCAGTAGGTCCTGCTACTTCACTGTCCCTTTTCAGAGCCCCTTTGCTGCCCCCGGGAGGCGCTGTCACTATTCCAGCCCACACACCCCATCTTCATCGCAACCTTTACTGAGCTTTCGTTTTCTATTTTAATAATCGCGCTCTTAATGAGTGGCAGGCTCTGTTTTCATACTTGCTTTGTCTCAGGTGCCCGGCCCTGCTTTCTGGTTTTCTCCAAGCCCCCTCGTGTGACGGATTTCGGCTCCGTGGCTTATGGAGTGTGACGGCTCTGCCAGCCCGCTGCCCAGGTGGCAGCATGGTCCCTTGAGTGTGTGGCCCGGCCTCACATGCTTCACTTCTGCTCCCAATGTGAGCGCGGCTTTAGACCTGAAGCTCCCGGGAGGTCTGCCCAGCGTCTGGCCCGGGAGACGGGGATTTACCACCACTAAGAGTGGGTGCGGGAGTGACCAGCCTGGACTGCACAGGACACGCCTGAGGGGCACAGAACACCTGCTGGGACCTCAGGCCTAGAGACGCTCCAGGCAGCTGGGGCTCCCGACTTCCTCGACTTCCTCGGCTGGCCAGCCTGCCTCCTGGCAGAAGCCTTGGTCAAGGCCCCACCTCCCTTGGCCCCCCCAGCCCATCCCACATATGTGGCCCGCCCCTCCCCTTTTTGGACAGCGTCCCCTGACTCCGTGGACACCACTCCTACCGCCTCAGCACTCGCTCCTGTCCGGAAAACGCAGCTGTTCCCCAACATTGTGGTGTCGGCCCTTACGGTGGATGTTCGGCCATGTGCCAAGCCCCCATTGCCGTGCACGTGACAGGAGTGGTTGCGTGGGGCCCGTGCGCGCCCGATCACTCGTGTGAGCCCTTTGCTTATCTGGCGAGCTGCCTGGAATGTTCCAGGTGCTCTTCCCCTCAGCACGGGCCCCTGACGATCCAGTGACGGGAAGACCCCAGCCCACTGCCACCTGAAGTGTACAAGCAGCACGAGTGTAAAATAAACCTTTGTGGTTGGAAATGGTGGTCTTTCGGAGTTGCCTGTTGCTGGGGCATTCCAGCCTGCCGGCCCCCACAAGGGGGGTGCAGCAGGACGCGTGTGCCCTTGGCTCCCGCGGGGGCTGGCCGAGGCCCAGTGCTGGAAGCGGAATGTTGGCAAACATTGGGAAAACTCAGCTGCAATGACTCACGAGGCTGATGATGTCTGAAATACCTCAGTCGGGGGTGGGGTGGGGGACATTAGCATGTGCTGATCACAGGCTGTGTGTGGCAAGACACTACAAGGAAGAGGTGTGCTGGAAAGAGTTCTGGGTTTGCAAGCTGCGAGGAGAGGAGGTGAGAAAGGCCAGGGATGCAGGCGCTCCCAGCTGGACAGCAGTCCTTCCCGCTCACCCCAGGGGGCACATCAGAGCTGGGGTACTGGCAGGGACATGGAGCAGCAGGCGTCGCCCCGTGTGACTGCTGGGAGCTGCTCCTGAGCTGCAGGAGGGACTCAGGAAAGGACAGCCGGGTAGAGCTGGCCGGTGGACTGAGGCCCCTCAGCCGTGACCCAGGAGGGCTGGGGCGTGGCTGCAGGCCCAAGGAGCGGGAAGCGAGCACGTGGGGGGACAGACCACCGCCTGTGTGAGAGCAGCAGTGCCAAAGAAACCCGGAGCCCGGGCCTGGAAAGTTGCCGCCGAGTTGAACACAGCCTCCCAGGGAAGAGGCTGGACAGCAAGCAGTTCTGCCCCTAAGGAGGCACCTTGGTCAGTGCCATGTGCAGGGCTGCTGAGAAGACAGGAAGACGACGGAGCCCCTGGGAGCCCTGGACTGGGCGCCCACTCCCAGGACAGGGTCCCTCACAGCGTCTGCCCGGCGGGGCGGGGGCTGTGGGCACCTTCCGTGTCCCGCTTCCTCGGGTTGCTGCAGCGGCCCAGTCCGTCCCTGCGGGAGAGTGACGGGCCCTCCAGTTGCGAGTCCCTGGGTTGAGTGAAGCCTCCACCTGGCCCTGGTGCGGGGGGTGGGGGGGTGGCAGATTCTGGACACCGCCCTGTGTAAACTCAGTGGCTGCACTGCTTCCATTGCCCACAGCTCGGCTGTCCTTCATGGTGACACTGAGTGGAGTCCCTGACCTGTCCCTCTTCTGAGCCCCACCTGTCTCAACTGTCCATTGCACCTGTGCCAGTGGCCACCGAAGCCTGTCTCCATCCTCCGAGACCAAACTTGCCCCCGCCACTCACCTCTACTCTAGTTTGGGACAGGCCCACCAGAGTGAAGGTGGTGACAAGTAGCCTCCTTTGCTTTGATGTCCAAGGGTCCAGTGGGGGTTCCGAGAGACCTGCCATTGGTCCTCAGGCCTCTGGGGCTGCAAGGCAAAGCCAGGGTGGCCAGGAGTGGCTGGAGTGTGGGGCAGGCTCTTGTCTCCACTCAGCATGCCATGCCTCTGGCCAGAGGCCTGCGTCGGAGGACATGCTGTGACCAGCTCCTGACCCCACCCCAGAGAAGCTGGGACAATATGAAGGACAAACAGGCTGAGAGGTCATTTTCAGAGTGGAGGTTTAATGGCACAATCACAGTGACCCATTGCAACGGTCTCCTGGCTGGCCCAGCTCTGATCGTGGGGTCCCCAACACGGTGGGCCTAAAAGAGCACCAGCGCCACCTGCCCCTTCCCCGTGGGGTCCTGTGGCAGTGGCCCCGGGCAGCCCCAAGAGAGACGTCTTGTCCCACTCCTCTTGGGGCCCGGGACCCCGTGTTCCCTGAGGGTCTAAGGCTTTCCCGGGGCCCTTCCCCAGGGACATCCACCCTTTCCTCAGTGTCCTCTGCCCCCATGCTAAGGGCACGTCTGCATCCTTGTTCCTCTGCCAGGGGCCGACCGAGGCTGCCAAGCCCAGAGGCTCTGCAGGGAGGCGGCGTGCTGTGGGGACAGCGCAGCCCAGGCTCCTGGCAGACATAAGGCACAGTGTGGCAGTCGCCAAGGGACTGCGGGCTGTCACCCCAGGGGCAGCAGCTGCAGTCAGTGTTGAGACAGGATGGCGTGGCGAGTGCTGGCCACTTTGGGGCCTGCAGTGCAAGAGAGCTGAGGGGACAAGGTCCACGGGCCTCAGCAGCCACGAGGAGGTCCCTGGGAGAGCCCACAGGAGGGACGCGTGGGCCCCAGTGGAAGTCGTGGCCAGAGCTGACGTGCAGTCCCGGCAGGCCTGGGCCACAAAAGGCACAACGGTGGTGTCTGGGAGGTCAGGGCTAGGCAGACACGTTGACGTCCCTGAGAGAGATGGCACTGCTGGGGGTCTCATCGCCCAGCAGCAGGGCCTGCGTGTCCGTGTCCGCCTCCGCCCGGGCCCCGCCCTGCTCCGCGCTGGGCTCGGCACCGGGGCCCAGGCCCTGGGACAGGATCTGCTGGATGGTCCTGCGCAGGTTTGGGTGCAGCCGGCCCTGCGTCTGGTAGAAGACCTCCAGGGCGAAGGATTTGAGGGCGCCGGTGCAGAGGTCTTCATACAGCGGGATGGTGTACATGCGCGACATCTGTGGGCGGGTGGGGAGGGTGGGCGCCCGTCACACCGGCTGCTCCGGGGAGCTTGGGCCGGGCTGGAGGTGCTGATGGGGGGCCGGACGGAGAGGCCTGGGAGCCGAGGAGCTCAGACGCCCCCATGCCTAGGCCAGGAACCCCAGTGCCCACAGGCCCAGGGCCTAGACCTCAGACTGCTCCCAGCCTGTCCCCTCCAGACACGGCCTCGCCAGGACTGGCGGGGCCTGGGCTCTCCGCCTGTGGCGCGCACCCCCACTGCCAGCCCTGAGGCCAGGTCTTCCCACCCCGTTCCCCGGGACGCCCAGTCAGACAGCCAGCCTGGAGGGTGGGACAGGTGTGCCGGTGCCTGCACCTGGCTCTCCAGGAAGCGCCGGACGCGGTGGAGGTCAGGGTAGTAGTCGTTCCGGACCACGATCTGCAGCCAGCGTATGCGGATCTCGGCATTCATGGAGTCCAGCAGAGACGAGTAGCACTTGGACAGGCTGGTCACCACCTCTGTGGGGCCGCAGGCAGGTCAGGGCCGGTAGGCACACCCCTCCCCAGCCACCCTGCCACCATGGGACCCACCCTGGGGCAGCGGGGACCCGTCCAGGAGCCGATCCAGAAAGAGCGCTGTCTGGAAGGTCCTCCACTTGGAGATGTCGACGGCGCTGGCCGAGGCGGCTGCCTGGTCCAGGGGTTCTGCAGTCCACAGCTGGAAGAGGGCCTCCACAGGCCGGGTCAGGCTGGACCCCTGAGACAGATCCGGCTCGGCCAGCGGCGGGCCCGTGGCGTTCAGCCAGCGCTCAAACTCCAGCCCTGCAGGGAGGTGCCATCCTGGGGTCCCCACGGGGCTGGGAAGGGGCCATCAAGCAGGCCTGCCCAGGAGATGCCAGACCCCGAGGGTGTCCCTGAGCGTGACTGTTCCAGGGCCCGGGAGCCCCAGGCCAGGGGCAGTTCGGAGAGGCTGGGGTCAGCTCCCGCACCTGCCACTTCAAGCCACTGGAGTGGCTTCTGTGAAGGGGCACAGGGAGGCCAGGCTTGAGTTGGGGACTGAGGGACCCCCACCCCCTCCGCACTTCTCCTGGGTATAAGACAATGAGGCACTTTAAGCCCAACCTCAGTGCTGGGAGCTGTGCGGCAGGCTCTGCCCATCCACACCCCACCTACCCCTGGCGCACTTACCAAACCTTCTAAACAGGGTCACCACGCCCCGTCCGCCTAGCCACACCTCACTGCCTGCAGCAAACCTTGGCCTCTCCTACATGTCAGACCCCTTAGTCTCTCCTTTGGCCCCCAAGCCTGCCCTTGGAATCCCAGGGACACTGTCATGGGTGTCACACAAGCAGGCCAGCGGGCTTCAGCCAGCTCTCAGGCAAACCTCCCTCCACCCTCCACGCCCCCCTTGCTGGGACTCCCTAATTAGGTCGCTTGGCCGAGGTGCCACCCCCTCCTGGAAGCTCCCTGGGCCCCGCCAGCCTGGGAAGCACACTCCCTCGGCTGCCCTGGCCTCCCAGCCCGAGGCCCACACTGTCCAGCCACGGTTGGCTGAAGGAAGGAGGGGTGAACCCAAGGGGCTTTCTCCCGGCGGAGGTGGTATCTCGTGCAGTGAGGCCCCCACCCCTCACACCCACGGCCCCCGAGTGGCCGGCCTGGACGTGCGGCGGGCGGCGGGCCTCACCTGCCCGACAGTCCACGCTCTGCTCCTTCAGCTCCGGGAAGAAGCTCAGGAAGGAGTCCAGCAGGTCCTGGGCCACCACGCTGGTGAACTTGTACTTGTCCACGTAGGCCTGTGGGGGGAGGGGCTCAGTGGGCCTGGGGTGGGGCCGGGGCAGTCGGGGCGAGGCCTGTCTGGGGGGAGACTGCTCACCCGCAGGAAGTTGTCGAAGCGCTGGGGGTCCCCGCAGAGCTGGGACAGGTAGTAGACGAAGCAGTAGCCCTTCTCATAGGTGAACAGGTTCATCAGGTGGCTTGGGTTCACCCCTGAAACAACACGGGCTCTGGGCAGCGCCCCACCTCCTGTGTCCCGGGGCACGGGGTGGGCGTGGGGGCGGGCAGGCAGGGAGCAGCGGAAGGGCCGGAGACCGCCGTCCCCCCTGCATCCAGATGCCCTGGCAGCGCAGCGACATGGCCCACCCTGCCCGAGGGGCCACCCATCACGGCGACGGGTACCGAGCGCCCGTGAGAGGTGAGAGGTGGCAGCAGGCTGAGGGGGGCCTAGGGGAGGCCGTCCTGGGGCTGGGGGCGCCTGGACTTTGCCAGGATCCAGCTGGCGGGGACACAGCGAGCGCGGGGTGGGCGAGGAGGCCCGCGGGCCGGGAGCGCGTACCTGGCTCCAGCTTGACCTGCAGCTTGCTGACTGGACTGTCCTCCCCCAGCAGCTTCATCTGCCTGTGCAGGGCGTCCAGGCGGAAGGCTGTCTCCAGACAGGTGAAGGCAGCGCCTGCACAGGGCAGGGAGGCGGCACAGCCTGAGCACCCAGCGCGGCGACGCTGGAGCCCTGTGGGGCTGACGCAAGGCCGCCTTGCTGGACACGCGCACGTCGGGGGGCCTGCACCCTGGGGGCCGGGCTCCCCACCGCTGCTCCGTGCCGGGGTGGCCCTGGCGGTGCCCCCACCGCCCTCCCCCAGCCCGCCGCAGGCGGTACCGTAGGTCTCCGTGGTGATGCGGCGCTGGGCGTAGGTGGCCAGGCCCTCGCTCAGCCACATCTCCTCCCACGTGGCGTTGGTGACAGCGTTGCCGAACCAGCTGTGGGCCACCTCATGAATGACGTCGATGACCAGGAACTCGTCACTCTCCAGGATGGAGGAGATGATGAAGGTGAGGCAGGGGTTCTCCATGGCCACGATGGGGAAGGAGGGGGGCAGGAAGACGATGTCATACCTGCAGCGGGAGGGGGGCTGGTGGGCGCGCTGCTCCCGGCGAGGAGGGGGCTTGCCCGCTGACCCCTCCGGTGGCTAGCCCCGGCTCCCAGNCTTCCTCGGCTGGCCAGCCTGCCTCCTGGCAGAAGCCTTGGTCAAGGCCCCACCTCCCTTGGCCCCCCCAGCCCATCCCACATATGTGGCCCGCCCCTCCCCTTTTTGGACAGCGTCCCCTGACTCCGTGGACACCACTCCTACCGCCTCAGCACTCGCTCCTGTCCGGAAAACGCAGCTGTTCCCCAACATTGTGGTGTCGGCCCTTACGGTGGATGTTCGGCCATGTGCCAAGCCCCCATTGCCGTGCACGTGACAGGAGTGGTTGCGTGGGGCCCGTGCGCGCCCGATCACTCGTGTGAGCCCTTTGCTTATCTGGCGAGCTGCCTGGAATGTTCCAGGTGCTCTTCCCCTCAGCACGGGCCCCTGACGATCCAGTGACGGGAAGACCCCAGCCCACTGCCACCTGAAGTGTACAAGCAGCACGAGTGTAAAATAAACCTTTGTGGTTGGAAATGGTGGTCTTTCGGAGTTGCCTGTTGCTGGGGCATTCCAGCCTGCCGGCCCCCACAAGGGGGGTGCAGCAGGACGCGTGTGCCCTTGGCTCCCGCGGGGGCTGGCCGAGGCCCAGTGCTGGAAGCGGAATGTTGGCAAACATTGGGAAAACTCAGCTGCAATGACTCACGAGGCTGATGATGTCTGAAATACCTCAGTCGGGGGTGGGGTGGGGGACATTAGCATGTGCTGATCACAGGCTGTGTGTGGCAAGACACTACAAGGAAGAGGTGTGCTGGAAAGAGTTCTGGGTTTGCAAGCTGCGAGGAGAGGAGGTGAGAAAGGCCAGGGATGCAGGCGCTCCCAGCTGGACAGCAGTCCTTCCCGCTCACCCCAGGGGGCACATCAGAGCTGGGGTACTGGCATGGACATGGAGCAGCAGGCGTCGCCCCGTGTGACTGCTGGGAGCTGCTCCTGAGCTGCAGGAGGGACTCAGGAAAGGACAGCCGGGTAGAGCTGGCCGGTGGACTGAGGCCCCTCAGCCGTGACCCAGGAGGGCTGGGGCGTGGCTGCAGGCCCAAGGAGCGGGAAGCGAGCACGTGGGGGGACAGACCACCGCCTGTGTGAGAGCAGCAGTGCCAAAGAAACCCGGAGCCCGGGCCTGGAAAGTTGCCGCCGAGTTGAACACAGCCTCCCAGGGAAGAGGCTGGACAGCAAGCAGTTCTGCCCCTAAGGAGGCACCTTGGTCAGTGCCATGTGCAGGGCTGCTGAGAAGACAGGAAGACGACGGAGCCCCTGGGAGCCCTGGACTGGGCGCCCACTCCCAGGACAGGGTCCCTCACAGCGTCTGCCCGGCGGGGCGGGGGCTGTGGGCACCTTCCGTGTCCCGCTTCCTCGGGTTGCTGCAGCGGCCCAGTCCGTCCCTGCGGGAGAGTGACGGGCCCTCCAGTTGCGAGTCCCTGGGTTGAGTGAAGCCTCCACCTGGCCCTGGTGCGGGGGGTGGGGGGGTGGCAGATTCTGGACACCGCCCTGTGTAAACTCAGTGGCTGCACTGCTTCCATTGCCCACAGCTCGGCTGTCCTTCATGGTGACACTGAGTGGAGCCCCTGACCTGTCCCTCTTCTGAGCCCCACCTGTCTCAACTGTCCATTGCACCTGTGCCAGTGGCCACCGAAGCCTGTCTCCATCCTCCGAGACCAAACTTGCCCCCGCCACTCACCTCTACTCTAGTTTGGGACAGGCCCACCAGAGTGAAGGTGGTGACAAGTAGCCTCCTTTGCTTTGATGTCCAAGGGTCCAGTGGGGGTTCCGAGAGACCTGCCATTGGTCCTCAGGCCTCTGGGGCTGCAAGGCAAAGCCAGGGTGGCCAGGAGTGGCTGGAGTGTGGGGCAGGCTCTTGTCTCCACTCAGCATGCCATGCCTCTGGCCAGAGGCCTGCGTCGGAGGACATGCTGTGACCAGCTCCTGACCCCACCCCAGAGAAGCTGGGACAATATGAAGGACAAACAGGCTGAGAGGTCATTTTCAGAGTGGAGGTTTAATGGCACAATCACAGTGACCCATTGCAACGGTCTCCTGGCTGGCCCAGCTCTGATCGTGGGGTCCCCAACACGGTGGGCCTAAAAGAGCACCAGCGCCACCTGCCCCTTCCCCGTGGGGTCCTGTGGCAGTGGCCCCGGGCAGCCCCAAGAGAGACGTCTTGTCCCACTCCTCTTGGGGCCCGGGACCCCGTGTTCCCTGAGGGTCTAAGGCTTTCCCGGGGCCCTTCCCCAGGGACATCCACCCTTTCCTCAGTGTCCTCTGCCCCCATGCTAAGGGCATGTCTGCATCCTTGTTCCTCTGCCAGGGGCCGACCGAGGCTGCCAAGCCCAGAGGCTCTGCAGGGAGGCGGCGTGCTGTGGGGACAGCGCAGCCCAGGCTCCTGGCAGACATAAGGCACAGTGTGGCAGTCGCCAAGGGACTGCGGGCTGTCACCCCAGGGGCAGCAGCTGCAGTCAGTGTTGAGACAGGATGGCGTGGCGAGTGCTGGCCACTTTGGGGCCTGCAGTGCAAGAGAGCTGAGGGGACAAGGTCCACGGGCCTCAGCAGCCACGAGGAGGTCCCTGGGAGAGCCCACAGGAGGGACGCGTGGGCCCCAGTGGAAGTCGTGGCCAGAGCTGACGTGCAGTCCCGGCAGGCCTGGGCCACAAAAGGCACAACGGTGGTGTCTGGGAGGTCAGGGCTAGGCAGACACGTTGACGTCCCTGAGAGAGATGGCACTGCTGGGGGTCTCATCGCCCAGCAGCAGGGCCTGCGTGTCCGTGTCCGCCTCCGCCCGGGCCCCGCCCTGCTCCGCGCTGGGCTCGGCACCGGGGCCCAGGCCCTGGGACAGGATCTGCTGGATGGTCCTGCGCAGGTTTGGGTGCAGCCGGCCCTGCGTCTGGTAGAAGACCTCCAGGGCGAAGGATTTGAGGGCGCCGGTGCAGAGGTCTTCATACAGCGGGATGGTGTACATGCGCGACATCTGTGGGCGGGTGGGGAGGGTGGGCGCCCGTCACACCGGCTGCTCCGGGGAGCTTGGGCCGGGCTGGAGGTGCTGATGGGGGGCCGGACGGAGAGGCCTGGGAGCCGAGGAGCTCAGACGCCCCCATGCCTAGGCCAGGAACCCCAGTGCCCACAGGCCCAGGGCCTAGACCTCAGACTGCTCCCAGCCTGTCCCCTCCAGACACGGCCTCGCCAGGACTGGCGGGGCCTGGGCTCTCCGCCTGTGGCGCGCACCCCCACTGCCAGCCCTGAGGCCAGGTCTTCCCACCCCGTTCCCCGGGACGCCCAGTCAGACAGCCAGCCTGGAGGGTGGGACAGGTGTGCCGGTGCCTGCACCTGGCTCTCCAGGAAGCGCCGGACGCGGTGGAGGTCAGGGTAGTAGTCGTTCCGGACCACGATCTGCAGCCAGCGTATGCGGATCTCGGCATTCATGGAGTCCAGCAGAGACGAGTAGCACTTGGACAGGCTGGTCACCACCTCTGTGGGGCCGCAGGCAGGTCAGGGCCGGCAGGCACACCCCTCCCCAGCCACCCTGCCACCATGGGACCCACCCTGGGGCAGCGGGGACCCGTCCAGGAGCCGATCCAGAAAGAGCGCTGTCTGGAAGGTCCTCCACTTGGAGATGTCGACGGCGCTGGCCGAGGCGGCTGCCTGGTCCAGGGGTTCTGCAGTCCACAGCTGGAAGAGGGCCTCCACAGGCCGGGTCAGGCTGGACCCCTGAGACAGATCCGGCTCGGCCAGCGGCGGGCCCGTGGCGTTCAGCCAGCGCTCAAACTCCAGCCCTGCAGGGAGGTGCCATCCTGGGGTCCCCACGGGGCTGGGAAGGGGCCATCAAGCAGGCCTGCCCAGGAGATGCCAGACCCCGAGGGTGTCCCTGAGCGTGACTGTTCCAGGGCCCGGGAGCCCCAGGCCAGGGGCAGTTCGGAGAGGCTGGGGTCAGCTCCCGCACCTGCCACTTCAAGCCACTGGAGTGGCTTCTGTGAAGGGGCACAGGGAGGCCAGGCTTGAGTTGGGGACTGAGGGACCCCCACCCCCTCCGCACTTCTCCTGGGTATAAGACAATGAGGCACTTTAAGCCCAACCTCAGTGCTGGGAGCTGTGCGGCAGGCTCTGCCCATCCACACCCCACCTACCCCTGGCGCACTTACCAAACCTTCTAAACAGGGTCACCACGCCCCGTCCGCCTAGCCACACCTCACTGCCTGCAGCAAACCTTGGCCTCTCCTACATGTCAGACCCCTTAGTCTCTCCTTTGGCCCCCAAGCCTGCCCTTGGAATCCCAGGGACACTGTCATGGGTGTCACACAAGCAGGCCAGCGGGCTTCAGCCAGCTCTCAGGCAAACCTCCCTCCACCCTCCACGCCCCCCTTGCTGGGACTCCCTAATTAGGTCGCTTGGCCGAGGTGCCGCCCCCTCCTGGAAGCTCCCTGGGCCCCGCCAGCCTGGGCAGCACACTCCCTCGGCTGCCCTGGCCTCCCAGCCCGAGGCCCACACTGTCCAGCCACGGTTGGCTGAAGGAAGGAGGGGTGAACCCAAGGGGCTTTCTCCCGGCGGAGGTGGTATCTCGTGCAGTGAGGCCCCCACCCCTCACACCCACGGCCCCCGAGTGGCCGGCCTGGACGTGCGGCGGGCGGCGGGCCTCACCTGCCCGACAGTCCACGCTCTGCTCCTTCAGCTCCGGGAAGAAGCTCAGGAAGGAGTCCAGCAGGTCCTGGGCCACCACGCTGGTGAACTTGTACTTGTCCACGTAGGCCTGTGGGGGGAGGGGCTCAGTGGGCCTGGGGTGGGGCCGGGGCAGTCGGGGCGAGGCCTGTCTGGGGGGAGACTGCTCACCCGCAGGAAGTTGTCGAAGCGCTGGGGGTCCCCGCAGAGCTGGGACAGGTAGTAGACGAAGCAGTAGCCCTTCTCATAGGTGAACAGGTTCATCAGGTGGCTTGGGTTCACCCCTGAAACAACACGGGCTCTGGGCAGCGCCCCACCTCCTGTGTCCCGGGGCACGGGGTGGGCGTGGGGGCGGGCAGGCAGGGAGCAGCGGAAGGGCCGGAGACCGCCGTCCCCCCTGCATCCAGATGCCCTGGCAGCGCAGCGACATGGCCCACCCTGCCCGAGGGGCCACCCATCACGGCGACGGGTACCGAGCGCCCGTGAGAGGTGAGAGGTGGCAGCAGGCTGAGGGGGGCCTAGGGGAGGCCGTCCTGGGGCTGGGGGCGCCTGGACTTTGCCAGGATCCAGCTGGCGGGGACACAGCGAGCGCGGGGTGGGCGAGGAGGCCCGCGGGCCGGGAGCGCGTACCTGGCTCCAGCTTGACCTGCAGCTTGCTGACTGGACTGTCCTCCCCCAGCAGCTTCATCTGCCTGTGCAGGGCGTCCAGGCGGAAGGCTGTCTCCAGACAGGTGAAGGCAGCGCCTGCACAGGGCAGGGAGGCGGCACAGCCTGAGCACCCAGCGCGGCGACGCTGGAGCCCTGTGGGGCTGACGCAAGGCCGCCTTGCTGGACACGCGCACGTCGGGGGGCCTGCACCCTGGGGGCCGGGCTCCCCACCGCTGCTCCGTGCCGGGGTGGCCCTGGCGGTGCCCCCACCGCCCTCCCCCAGCCCGCCGCAGGCGGTACCGTAGGTCTCCGTGGTGATGCGGCGCTGGGCGTAGGTGGCCAGGCCCTCGCTCAGCCACATCTCCTCCCACGTGGCGTTGGTGACAGCGTTGCCGAACCAGCTGTGGGCCACCTCATGAATGACGTCGATGACCAGGAACTCGTCACTCTCCAGGATGGAGGAGATGATGAAGGTGAGGCAGGGGTTCTCCATGGCCACGATGGGGAAGGAGGGGGGCAGGAAGACGATGTCATACCTGCAGCGGGAGGGGGGCTGGTGGGCGCGCTGCTCCCGGCGAGGAGGGGGCTTGCCCGCTGACCCCTCCGGTGGCCAGCCCCGGCTCCCAGGCGCCCCGGGCCGTACCTGCCCCACATGTACGGCCCGTACAGCCGCTCCGCCGCGCTCAGCCACTGCTCCACCACGCCCGACAACTTGCTGGTGGCTGTTGGCAGCAGGCACGGCTCGGCCCACACGCGGCTCCTGTCACAGGGCGGAGAGGGTGGACTGAGGCGGCCCGCCCTGGCTGCAGGCCTGGCCCACGCCCGCCACGCGGCCTCCCTGGACGGCCACCGGGCAGGCCCTGCTGTGGCGGGGGCAGAGCCACACGCTGAGGGGCCGCTGGCTCCTTCCGTCTCTGAGTGGAAGGAACCTGCACGGGCTTCGGGGCGCGTCAGGCTGCGGCATGTCCCCGGCAGGAAGCCGCGCTGGAAGAGGGCGCAGCCAGGGCTGCCAGGGCTGGGGCGTGTGCGGGGGGAGGCCTGGCTGGGCCAGCACTGCGTCATGGCAATAAGGGGGAGCAGGGCTGGTCCCCAGCGTGGGGGCTGGCGCAGGCCGCACGCCCTGACTGCGGCGGGGTCTCCCCAAGGCCTGGGCCCCAGGCGGCGGCAGGAAGCACAGGCTGTACCTGGGGCCGATGTCTGCTGGCTGCAGGTCCCCGGCCACCAGGGCCACGAGGTAGGCGGGCACAGGGTGCTCCATGTGGAATCGGTAGACGCCCTCCTCCTCCACGTAGGTGCTCTGCGTGGCACTCATCAGCACCTGTACCCCTGATGGGGCCTGCACGCGGGGAGTCCCCGCCCGTCAGGGCACCCCATGTCCTTGAGGAACCCCGTGCCCCACCAGGAAGCCCCATATCCCGAATGGGCACCCCACGTCCCTAGTGGAAAACCCTACAATCCAGGTCCCCAAACCCCATACTCACGATAGGGAACTCCCACATACCCCAACAGGGCACCCCACAACTGAGGTTAGGGAACCCTATGTCCCCTCCATTAGGGGACTCCATTTCCATGACAGGGCACCCGACACTCCCGTTGGAGAGCCCCACACCTGTAGGGAACCTCTCACCCCCATCAGAGGACCCCCATGTTGGGCTCCCAGACTGCAAGCCTCTTGCCCGCTGGGGGGCTGCCACCCTCAGGCCCAGGAGCCCCGGCCCCCACCACGGGGCTGGCCACTGCATCTCAGGGTCCCTCTGCTCACTCCGGGACCAGGCCCCTGAGTGGCCCCTTCCCTACAGAACAGTGCCTCCCCCACAGCGAGGCTCCTTCCAGGAGGGTGGTCCCGCTGGGGCCATGGAGGGGCGGCGGGCGCTGACCTTGACGACAGCCGAGTAGGTGCACTTGACGGCCGGCGTGTCGAAGCAGGGGAAGAAGGAGCGATTGCAGACCGAGTGGCCTTGGGTGAAGACGAAGGGCTTGGCGCTGCCGTAGGTCAGCTCGGGGTCCAGCCACCAGATCTGCAGGCAGGCAGATGCCCTCCCCGTCTCAGTGGGCAGAAGTGACCACCCGCATCTCCCCAGTGAGGCTGGGGCACCCCAAGGGGGCCCTGTCCCTCACAGAGTGGCCCATGGGGATGCCAGGACACCCTGAGCTGGGCAGGTGCCCTTGGGAGGGCCAGGGCTTCACAAATAGGCCCAACCCCGCTGTCCTGTGCCGGCTTCTAGGCCCAAGGCCTCTGGCGGCGGCAGCTGGAGAGGAAAGGTAAGGGGCCAGGAGGCAACGGTCTGACGAGGCCCATCCAGGGCCACGGCCGCTCCTGGTCGCCACTGCTGACGCACCCCTCTTGGGCAGGCAGGGCAGCTGTGCTACGTTACCGGGCAGGGGGCCATGCATCCAGGAGCCAGCCCAGGGAGTCTCCCAGCCTGTGCCCCTCACCCAAGCCTCCAAAGGGAAACTGAGGCACAGCCAGAACACAAGAGTCCAAATTCTCACAGACTGACTGACAGCGAATCTGGTCTCAGCCAGGAACGTGGAAATGCGGACCAGAGCTTCCTGATGACCCCCAGACGAGCATGCACACCAAGCCCAGGGCCACCCCAAAAATGGGGCCAGCCTCGCCAGGAGGGACCCCCACAGGGAGATGGGTCTGGGTCAGGGAATGGTGGGCAGTGAGCTGAGACCAGGCACTTGGAGAGGACAGGCTAGACAGAAACAGCCCTAGGGAGGCCACTGGGGCCCGTGCCTAGAGCACTGCACAGCTCCGCAGTGGCTGCCAGCACCCAGCTGCCCACCGCCATGCGGGGCTGCCTCCCCTGCGGCCCCCAGACCCAGGCAGTTCTCCCTCTCACACAGACCCCGGACCCCAGGAGGGGCTGCCTCTCCCACAGGCCCCGGACCTGGCAGGGCTGCCTCCCCGTTGTTCCTGCAGACCTGCCAGCGCTCACCAGCTTCTTCGGAGCTTGCTTTTAGCTGCTTTGTCTACCCCTTTACCACGGGGAGCAAGCAGCAAGCGCCGTCTTCCTTTCCTGCTGACCCCTGGGGCTGCCCTACACGTTTAGAAGGCCTATCTGGGGAGCATGTTAAAAAATGCAGACCCCTGGCCCCACCCCAGAGGATTTCTGGCTGGGACACCCCCCCAATACGCCCACAATAGACACTGCTGCAGGCGGTCCTTTGCCTGCCAGGGGACAGGTCCCCATGGTCCCTCAAACTCGCTTCAAGCCCCCCTGTCACAGACCCGCACCCCTCCCGCATGGCCCTCCTGTCCGCACTGCCCATGTCCATCGCTCAGTCCAGCCAGCACTGCTCACCCCTCAGCCCCGCAGAGACCACTGGGGTCCATAGTCCTCCCTGGGAGTGAGGCCCCCAGGCAGGCAGGACGCCCGCCCCAAAGGCAGACCACCAACTCATCCGGGAGCACAGGGAGCAGAGGTACAGCTGTGCATGGGCTGGTGGAGAAGGCCCAGCCCTAAGGGCTCCAGACACCAAAGGGCAGGAGGAAAGCTGTTTCTCCTGGTGGGACACGTGCAAGGAGCACGGACCCCAGAGTCTGCAGTACCCCAAACTGCCTCTGGAGGTGTGGGGACCTGCTGGCAGGGCGTCCCAGGGAGCTGCATCCTCACCTGGCACAGGGGTAGGCTTAGGGATTGAGGCCCCCAGCCCGGTGGCGTTCCTGTGTGACGGCTGGAGCCTGAGGTCAGACACCAAACACTCTGTCCTCTGCAAGTCTCCCAGCCCGAGCCACAGTCTGTGGAGACCAGGCCACCCCTCCTGCCCTAAGCACCCAAGGGCTCCACAGGAAGCTCAGGGACGATGGCCACCCTTGCTGGCCAGGCCCCACCCCCAGTGGCCTGTTGAGGGCCCTGGTTCCGCCACCCGCCGGGCCCGGTCTTGGGGGAACCAGACAAATGGGCTCCAGTCCATACATCACGGTCGGAGGTGCACAACCCTCTGTTCTCAGGTAATGCGGGAGGCACATCTACCTGAGCCCTGTGACCTGAGCTGGCAGCAGTGGGCCAGCTCCGTGGGAGTAGCCCAGTGGGCCAGTAGCCAGCCTGCCCGTGGGAGTGCAGAGAAGGAGGGAAGGTGGCAGGGCCTGCTGAGGGCTCCCGGGAATCATGCCGGAAGCCCGCAGGTATGTCTGGTCTGTGCTCTTCCAATCCAGATGTCACCTTGGTGGCTTCCTGCCCAGTGCCTCAACACCACCTGTCCGTCACCCTGTCCATATGCATGCCATAAGCAGTGACAGACAGAACATCCTGGGGCCTTCCAGAATTGTGTGTGCGCGCACGCACGTGTGTGTGTGTGTGTGTGTGTGTGTGTGTGTGTGTTGGGGAGTGGGGTGTCACAGGTGTGCTGTCCACACGGAAGCCCAGGGCCATCTAGTTTTTCTGGCAGAGCCTCTGGGGCAGTGGGAGCTCTGTGCCCTGAGTCCCACAGAGCTTATGTGTGTCTGCTGGGGACATGGGGCCACTCAGCCACAGCACCCCGCCAGTCCTTGCCCAGGAGGCCCAAAGCATGACAGCCAGCCTCGCCCTCTGCTTCCTGCTCCGGCAGGTCTGTCCCTCATGCCACCTCCAGAGAACAGACGTGGTGCCCACAAGTCCTCGGAAGGCGCAGGTCATACGGAGGCCCTTCCACATCTGACACCCCTGGCCTGCCCCACAGTGCCAGGCTCCAGCAGATGCAAGGCCTGGCAAGCGCCTACCAGAAGCTGCCCTTGTCCCCAGGCAGGGCCGGTCCCCGCACACCTGAACGGAGAGGCCTCCCTTGGTGGCATGCTGTTCCCTGTCCTCACCTCCACTGGGCCAGCACCTGGGCTCTCACTCTGTCCAAGGCGCCTAAGGGCTCCCCAGGCACCAGCTGGGAATCCCTGAGGGAACCTGGACAGGGCTCCAGGACACGGCGGCGGGCCCCGCCTCTCTGCAGGTGGCCCAGACGAAGAGCGCTACTAGTGCCCCCTAGCCTGGCAGCGCGGGAAGGCGCCCACCCTGGCGGGACTCACAGCAGGGGCGTCGGTCGAGGTGTAGCGCAGGACGACCTGGAAGGGCTGGTGCGCCTGCAGCTCCGGCGGCAGCGTGACGGTGAGCGAGGAGCCGTAGTCGGTGAACGGGTCCACCCTGAAGGCCAGCGGGCAGCAGGCAGACTCGGGGCCGGGCGCTTCGGGGAAGGCGGGCAGCGGGGGCGGGGGCGCGGGCCCGGGGGCGGCGAAGGCGAAGGCGCAGGGCGGCTCGGCGGCGGCGGGGGCGCGGCGGAAGGCGGCCGAGTGCAGGCGCAGGGCCGCGGGCCGCAGCGCGCACAGCTCGAGCACCAGGCAGCCGGCCAGCTCGCGCGCCTCGGGCCGCAGCTCCAGGCCCAGCTGCAGGTGGCGAAGGCGGAAGAGCTGCGCGCTGGAGGCCGAGGCCACGTC
>NW_017731367.1:7429831-7440692 GCF_001890085.2 Hipposideros armiger | reverse complement strand
GGGGCGCTGTGCGCGGGGACACTGGGAACCGGGAACGCTGTGCGCGGGGCTGGGGTGCTGTGCACAGGTGGCCGGAGCGCTTGCGCGGCGTGGGATGGGGAGCAGGGAGACCGGGCGCTGTGCGCAGGTGGCCCGAGCGCTGTGCATGGGTTTGGGGTTGGGGTTGGGGAGGACAGCGAGCCGGGATCGCTATGCTCGGGGACCCGGGCGCATGGGGGCCTCGTGGCGACCGGCGGCCGCACAGCCTCCCCACCCTGTGCGCTTCCTACCTGGCCTGCGCCCCGGAGATCCCAGGAGGCGGGATCGGCGCTCCCTTGAGGACGCAGAGGGCCAGACTCCTGGGGCAGGGCTGCCTCCTTGGAGCCGGGAAGTGTAGCGTCTGGAACTCAATGTTACTCGTCCTTTGGCGGCCGAGGGAATGACTCTCATATTCCCCCAAGCCACTCTCGGGTGAGACCAGTGGTCCGTGTTGCGAGCCATGTGGGGCCAGATGGAGCTCAGCAGGCTTAGGGCTGTGCTGTCAGATCAGGTGGCCACTAGCCATGTGTGGCTATTTAGATTTAAATGAAATAGAATTAGAAGTTCAGTTCCTCAGTTGCAGCAGCCGTTTTCGAGGTCTCCGTGTGTGTGTGTGTGTGTGTGTGTGTGTGTGTGTGTGTGTGTGTGTGTGGAGTGTAGTGGCTGGCAAGTGGCAGCCATATTGGATAGGGATAGCCCACCGTGGAAGAAAGCTCTGTTGGACTGTGCTGCCTACGGGTTGGCAGGACCCCGGGGGCCAGGTTGTTGAGGAGGTGAGTGCTGGGGTAGTAATGGGACCCGGCCTGCCTGCCCCATCCCACCTGCCAGTCCTGTCCAGGGACCTGGGCCCAGAGGGGTCGGCTGCAGACCAGGGAGGATGCCCGATGAGCGACCGTCAGGTGGACCTTGAAGCCATGGAATGAGAGGGGCCACCAAGCTGTTGCTGTTGGCATGGCGTAAGCACTCAGGGCCTGAGGGGGGGAGTCCAGGACCCACACACCTCTCTCTCCTGCTCAGTTGCCACGTGGCCAAGTGGGGGCTGGACTCAGACACTGTACTTGACCTCAGCGTCATCCCTGAGTAGTGTTGAATCCTTTGGGACTCAGTGTCCCCATCTGTGAGCCTGTGATTGTGCTTGCCCTCCTCTCAGGGGGCGGGTGCGGGTGGGAAGGTCAGCTGAGAGGGAGGATGTGTGTTCATTGATGCGGAGCACGTGCACTGAGGCGGCCCCATGTGCCATCTTAGCTGGGGGGACACAGCCTGTCTGCTGGGGCCCCAACCCCAGACTCATCCTGCAGTCATCCAGAGGAGGGCTCAGTCCTGAGCCAGAGACTCAGTAGGGAGAGGCCTGGGGTCGGTTCAGTGACCCAGCGCCTGCCCAGGTGACGTGGTCCCTTGGTACGAGGGCAGTGTTTTAGATGGCACTCCTGGCTGACCAGCCTCTCTGAGCTCCACACCCAGGCCTGGCAGCATATTCGGACTGCACGCAGGCGCCCACACTAGCCCGCCCTAAGCACCCTTGGAGAGACCTAGCAGCCACCGAGCCCTAGGGTAAGTTAACATCTGGGGCTTCTTGCCATCCTGGTCCTCTGAACTTGGGGGGGGGGGTTGCTGGGTATCACCCCTTCTGCCCTGGCGGGCCCTGGGCATCTCCCCACTGCCAGTTCTTCACACAGGAGGGGTGGGGCAGCCTTGCCAGTCCAGAGGGGCTGTTACTGCCTCCCCTCGGTGGGTGCCTCCTATCCCACGTTTATATAAGGAGCCTACACGAGACAGTCTTGAAGGAGCAAACAGACCTGTTTGTAAGTGTTGATGCAAGGCACCTGGTGAACTGTGAAGCCCACAGTGGCTGTCCCCACGCCTCACCTGTCTCTGCCTGCTAGCAAAGGTCTGGGCAGCTGCAGTGTAGTCCTGTCACCCCACCCTGACCTAACCAGTGGGGAGCAAAGTTGGGACTGCCTGAGACCGGGGTTTCTCTCACAGGACTGTTCATACTCCAGCCTTTTGGTGATCAAACCCTGGCTGACTTGGGCAGGCCGAATCAGCTGACACCAGCCTTCCCTTAATGCACGTGCGCCGGGCAACCCCGTTCTGGTGGCTGACGCCAGGGAGGGGAGTGGGCCCCTGGCCTCACCTGTCAGGAGGCAGATATGGAGGCAAGGGCTTCCAGGAGGAAGTGCCATTCAGGCTGGGGCTGTGTTGTCCCTTGGACAGGGGTCCTAGGATAATTGGTTCCCTGGTGGGAGCTGCAGTTGGATGCTTCTCAGAACAGAGCTGGTGGGATAAAACGCTGTTGTGACCCACAGATGTCCCTCAACCTATCCTGGGCTCTTGTCACCTCTGCACCCTTGTCACCCAAGGCCAGGTCAGCAGTTTGGGGTGGGGGTGTGCCATCAAAGGTGCTGTGAGCAGGGGTGGGCTGCAGCATGCAGGTAACCGCTGGGGCTCAGGTCCTGGCTCCTGACCTCCCAGCTGGCAGACAGCTCAGCTCCCAAGGTTGCAGATGGAGCCAATGGCCATAGGTCCCCATGGGGCTGATGAGAAGGTGACGAGCTCTGAGGGGCTCAGTGGGGAGTAAGCAGCAGCTGAAGGTGGAAGTCGGGTTATGACAGGCCGTGGCTGTCGGGGGTGGCTGCTGACTGGTGGCTTCAAGCAGGGCTGGGTGTAGTGTATGCTGAGCTACGGACCAATGGATGGCACTGTTCCTGTCACAGCCAGAAACTCGGGTGCAGGAGCCAGAGGGCTGGGGAGGAGGAGACCCTTCTCATGACCACCCCAGTGCCTCCCAAAGTGTGAGCTTCCCGTCCCCACAGCGGCTCTGCTGGGTCAGAGGTCTTCATTCCCAGGAGGAGGCTCCCACCTGGTGACACACCATGTCTCCTGGTTGGGAGGCTGGCGCCACCTCAAACCAGAGGCATTGGGCAGAGCAGGGGTTGCTCTGCGGGGTGCACTGACTGACGGACCCTGACTTTCAAGGGGCAGTGGGTTTTTGCTGCTGCTCGGTGGGGCTTGGAGGGGCATGCTGGGGCCCAGGACACTCCTGATGCCTCTCAGGTTGTGTGGGAGGGGACACGGAGGGCAGAGCACGAGTGCAGACACCGCCACTCAGGGCCTTGCAGGGCGAAGGCACGAGCCACCCCTCCAGGAAGGAGCTGGCCGAGGGTGCGGGGGACGTGGAAGGAGGGGCACAAGGGAATGAGACACCAGCTACAGTATTTTATTCATTATCGTGTTCTGTATGTTTTTGTACATATTAACCAGGAAGTATATTATCTGAAGTGCGTATGTGTTGCCCAGTTTTTCCTTTTCTTTTCCCCACTGCCTCATTTAAGAAGTGTTGATGGTGACACATTTTCTAGTCTAGTCCTTAGACCATCGGATGCCCAGGTGAGGTGCATGTGAACCAGAAGAGGCGTGAACAGGTCAGATGCACAGGTGGCCGGGGCATTGCTGGCGTGCCGGTGGCTGCAGGACATCAGGCCTGGGCTCAGTGCTGTTGAAACTGGGAGGTAAATAAGGTAGGAGGTAGGTATGGATGCCGGGAGCCCCAAAGCCACCCCGGCTGGCAGGCCTGTCACACAGCCTCATACCCTTGCCTGCATGTTACAGCAGCTGCAAGTCTAGCAGTCGTGGGTCCTTGCGGCTGAATCCCGTGCTGGGCTCTGAGACAGGACCAGTGTGAGGCTGGGGAAAAGCCCCTACGGCTCGAGCAGGTGGCAGGCACGAGACCGCCAGCAGCCCCAGGCGTCCTCCCGAGTTGCCCACATCAGAGCGGCCAGCAGCCAGAATCGGGGTGGTGCGTCTCTGTGACTCCTGAACTCCCCCATCTCCTGACCCTGGCTCCCCAGCCTCAGTCTCCCTGTAATAAATGTCTTTCTGCCTAAAATTCTAGCGGCTTTGATTTTCCTGACCAAGCCCAGTCTAGTACACGGAGGCCGACCCCAGGAGGCACAGTTCCCAGTCTCCTCAGTGGACAAACCCCGAAGCGCAGCCAAACGAGCTGCATGCATCTCAGGAAGACGCAGAAAATGAAACCTCCATGAGGAAAGGCCACCTTCCCGTCCGTGCACGGGCTGCCTCTTCCCAGGAAACTCCCAGCGCCCTGCTTTGGGGGCCGGGTTGACCAACCAGGGCTCACAGACCCAAGGACGCCCCGGGCAGCTGGGACCGCAGGGCCTCCTCGTACTGCTGAAGCTGAGACCAGAAGCCAGGGTTGGGCTCGGCCACGGGGCGCGCACTCTTCACGGTCTGCAAACGATGGGATTAAGTCAATCGCTGCGCAGCGCTCCGTGCGAAGTCCCCAAACGCCCCTGATGCCCGCGGGCCGGCCCGAAGGGCGTGCCCCGCCCCTGCCTGAAGCCCCGCCCCTCAGGGACGCCTGCCCCCCCCGAGTGCACCCAGCCGGAAGGCCCGCCCTCCCGGCCCGGAAGGCCCGCCCCACCTGGAAGGCTTGAGCCAGGCTGAGGCCACGGTGCCGCATGAGGTAGGCGGTGCAGACAGCGGCCGAGCGGCTGCGGCCGTTCTTGCAATAGACGAGGCAGGCGCCGCCGGCGCGCACCGCAGCCTCTATGGCGGCACAGGTGGGTTCCAGGTGCGCCAGTAGGTCCTCGGCCGGGTCGTCGAACACGGGCACGCGCAGCTCGGCCACGCCGGGTGCGCGCGGGCCGGGCTGCTGGCGCGAGACGTTGACGCACAGGGTGACGCCTGCCCGCACCAGCAGCTCCGACGCTGCCGCGGCGCGTGCGTTCCCGAGGAAGAGCGAGGGGGCGACGTGCGCAAACGGAGGCGGTGCCGACGGGGCGGCCTCGGTTGCCCCGGGGCGTCCGGCTCGCCCCGAGTCCATGACCGGCGCCTGGCCGAGGGCGGGGGGAGGGAAGAGTCTATTTTGGGCCGTCGGGCTGCCAGCCGAGCGCTCCCGGGTCCTAAAGGCCTCCGAGGGCTACCCCTGGCGGGCTGCGTCGGGCTGAGCACCAGCGGGGTCCGCCCACAATGCCCTGGCCACCTCCTCATTGGCCAAGCCGAGAGCAGCCCCGCCTCTGATTGGCTACGGAGGCCGTTGGCTGGGCTTGTGGCCGTCGAGGGAATCGGATTGGCGGTAGCTAGGGGCAGAACTGCGGGGCGGGGCTTCCAGAGCTGCCAGAGTAGCTCCGGGAGGTTTTACTGACGCGGACACCTGCCTGGCAGCCCGTCCAGCTGGGCCGCCCAGTAGGGCTCCAGCAGGGCTCGGGGAGGTGGGCTTCCTCTCAGGCTGTGGCTGCCGCATAGAGGAGCAGGGGGCCCTCGTCACGAATTCTCATCCGTACACTGACCAGGATCTTCCATGTCGTCTTGTTGATAAACCGCGTGGTTTCGTGTATTCTTAATAACTACTCCTATAACTGCATTGCGGGCTGAGGTGTCCTTTAGTACAGCTTTGTGTTTATTCCTCTTTGTTATCTGCTTCCTAATAAATTGCACTTTGAAATTTCTGCATTTTATTTTCCCTTTTATTGTAAAACATGGTTCATATAAAATAAAGCCGTTTACCGTTAACTTTTCATCATTTCTTCCTAGACCAGTATTTTTGTTGTTTTTATCTTTCTATTAACTTTTGGGTCATCACTGTAACTTAAAAAAATTAATGTAATATGAATGTTCACGCAGTTGCCTCTTTAATGAGATTCAATAAGAAGACCTCTTCAATAGATTTTTCTGATGTTCAGTGTCTTTCAGCGAGTGGTTTCACTGAAAAGTAACTTTTGCAGCCTTGCATATATTTAGTTATTGCAATTTCAATTTTATTCTGCATTAGTGTGTAGTGAAGTCAATTTTGTGGGTCATGACCAGTGTTTTATTTTTTAGTGATATAGTAGAGAAAATATATTACGGCACGTACATGTAGGAGCATGAGCTTTTCCTGGAAACTTTCAGTCATGTTTGTATTGGGTCGTGACATAAAATGGGGTCTCAGGCAAAAAGTCTTGAAAGCCTCTGATTGAAAGCACATATCCAGGGGTGGCTTGTTAGCTCAGTTGGTTAGAGCGCAGGCTCATAACACCAGCATTGCCGGTTCAATTCCCACATGGGCCACCGAGATGCGCCCTCCACAACTAGAATGAAACAACTTGACTTGGAGCTGATGGGTCCTGGACAAACACACTGTTCCCCAATAAAAAAAAAAAAAAAAAAGCATAGGCCCCACCTGCACCACTCTGTTTAAAAATGCTTTGCTGCTTCTGTCTCTAACCTGGCAGTTAAGGTTCTTCCGGCCTTGTCCCTCAAGCCCTCTCTCTCTCTGCTTACCTACCCATCACCCCAGCCCAGTGGTTCTCAAAGTGTGGCCCTTCTTTCAGCAAGCTTTGGGGACTCTGTAGGAATGCTGAGGCCCATCCACCCTGTACCTGCTGAAGCAGACACTTGGGGTAGGGCCCACAGGCTCCATGTCATTCTGATACACAATAAAGTCTGTACCCATCACATAGTCCATCTAAAAAGTCACTAAAACATTGTATCTTGACCTGCTGCGTATCATATATAGCGTGTCCATTCCCTCCTCTGATGAACCTTCCTGTAGGTCGGCGCCTTGCAGTTTCAGCTCCTTTCTTTTCTGTGAACTTCAAGGCCCTGGAGAAGCAATTAGAAGGCAGAATCCTTTTGGAAGTTTTAGACTGATTTCCCCCACAGTCTTTTAGTGTCTCACTTACACCTGACTTGATTGCAATTTTTAAGTGACTTCTTTGTTAACGTTTTTCTAGGGGCCAGCCGCGTGGCTCAGTTGGTTAAGAGCTTGCTCAAGAGTTTGAACTCTGAGCAACCGCAGTTCGAGTCCCGGCCTGAGCTGAGCAGCTGCTGAGCTGCCAACAGGTGGCAGGGTGGCTCAGCTTAAAAATAAAAAAATGAACTTCTTTGTTGACTTTTCAAAACCTTCAACTGAATTTTAGTAGCAATGCCACTCTCTCACGTACACAGTGGACTCGCATAAATCTTATATAAGTGATAGGTTCAGCTGGCATTTTCAGGTTTGCAAACACCATGACTGGTGATACGAGCAGCTGACTTGCTGAAAGCTAGTCATCCTTAAGATCAGTTTGCTAAATTACTAATTTGCTGAATTTACCAAGTTTACTAGCTCAGCAAAAAGTTTAAAAACTAATGTTCTTGAATATTGTCAATAAATATTAATATATTCTTATCAAAACATTTTTGAACTATTCTTTAGTGTCAACATAGGACTTGTATCAATTTGTGGAAATAGGGCTTTTTTATGTTTGTACGCCAGGTTTTAAAAATGCCAGTGCATATATTATGAATATAAGCCAAATTTCAACATTTCACATTGAACGTTTTCTAGTTTATAGAAGTTTCTAAAACACCTTTTCTTTTTGGACCACATTTTAGTATTTAGAATTGTTTTTGCCAATCTCACCAGATTGTCAGATTTGCCACAAATAGTTTTTTCTTTAGCTGTTGAGAGTTTTTCATATTGGGTGATGAATTAGTTTCCTAAAGCTGCTGTAACAAAGGCTACAAACTTGGTGGCTTAAAACAACAGAAGTTGATTATGCTTTCCTCGGTGCTTGGGTCTCCCAATCTCCCTCTCCTTATAAGGCCACTGGTCCATTGGTTTAATTCAGTATGACTTCATTCATCTGGAAAGACTATTTCCAAACAAGGTCATTAACGGGTACTAGGGTTAGGACTTCAATTTATCTTTTGGGGGGACACCACTTAACCCACAACAGGTCACATGTGGTTAACAGGTTTGTAGGATATTTTGAAGTGTTAACTTTTCCTTTCTCTTTTTATAAACACATTTTGAAGACAGCACAGTTCGTTTCTGCTCAGTTTCCCAAACTGCAGTTGGAGGGAGCAGGGGAGGCTAGACCTGAGGGGTAAGAATACCAGGTGAAGAGAGAGGATCCAGGAACCTAGGTGAGTACAGAGAGAGAAGAGAGGTGAACTGGGACACAGAAATTGCAGGGGAGGAAGACCCCCTGAACCCAGGGATCCTAGCTCAGCAGCCTTAATCCTGCCAACCCGGCCCACAGGGAAGGGTCTGGGCATTGGCTTTTCATATCCTTTCCCCCTTGTTCTAAGGGGAAGTCTGGGTTAGCCCCAAACCCTGTGCCTTCAGAGAGCCCTCGGGCTCTTCCCAGGAAGCCCCAGCTGCTTCAGTTGCAGAAAGCCCTTGTGCTGTTTCCCAGCATTGCTTTTGCACACACTGCTCCGGTTCCTTGAGATGTCCTTTCTTCTCGCCACAGAGCTCCTGTGCATCCTCTGAAACCCTTACTCTGGAACCTTCTCTCCGTCAAGTCTTCCCCAGGGACCCCTGGGTCCAGACATCTAGTCCTTCTCTCCCAGCGCCCCCGGCTCCCCACCTCGTCTGTTCCCCCACCCGGCCACGAGCTGCTGCTCTGTGACTTCCACAGACATTTACTGAACGGGCGAAAACCGGCTTCGGAGTCAGGCCGCGCGCGCTTGATCAAATGCTGCCTCCACCGCGCCCTAGCGCGTGACTGTGGACAGGTTAATGTGCCCCATTTGTGCCTCAGTTTCTTCAGGTGTCATTCGGGCGCATCCCCCGTGCTGTCTTCACGGGGGCGTTAGGAGCGTGTCGCGCGATCTGCTCCGGGCGCCCTTGGCCTAGAGGCTGACCCGCTGTCCCGGGTGGAGACGGACGTGCCAGGTCCCCGCATTCTCGGGGGGCTCAGATGGAAGGCCAGCACTCGCGCAGGTGCGGGGACGCTGGGTGGCACCGGGTGGGGGCAGGGCAGAGGGTCCTGTGCGGTCACAGAGGGGCGCGCCTTACTCCCCCCCGCCCCCCCGGACGCCATGGGGCGTGTCCGGGCGCAGCAAGGCGTGTCCGGGCGCAGCGAGGCGTGTCCTGGGGGCGGGGCCGGGCGCAGCGAGGCGTGCCCGGGGGGGCGGGGCCGGGCGCGGCCGGGCGTGGGATTGGAGGAGGACGCCGCGGGCGGGGCGCCGGTCTCCAGGGAAACCCGACGCTCTGGGGCTCAGGCTGCGGAGCGTCGGAGCCCGCTGCGCGGTTTAGGCCGCCGCCCGGGGCGGACCCGGGGTGGTGCGTGCGAGCCCCCCGGGCCTCGGGGCGCGGTCGGGATCCCGGCGGGAGCTCAGCGAGTCGAGGTGGGCCGGGTGGGGGCTCCCTGAGCTCCGCCGAGGCCGCGGTGGAGGCCTGCGCGTGGGTCCCACGCCCCCTGGGCCCGGACCGCTGCCCTGCGGAGACGCAGAGGGGATTTGGGACCCGACGTGCGTGAGAGGCTGAGAATGTGCGGTTGAGTGGGGGCCGTGCCCCCGCCCCCGGCCCCACCACCCTCGCGGGCTGGCTCCTGAGTTCCGCGGGGGAAGGGAGAGCCCAGTGACGGCGCCGCCTTCGGGCAATTAGCCGGCGCAGGACTGACCCCGCCTCGCGGCCCGAACTTGCTGTCGTGGGAGGGTGGCCCCGCTGGCCCTTCCTGTGGTTCCCCTCTTTCGGGGCGCTGGCGAAGGTTTCCCCCCAGGGTCCAGCAGGTTGAGGGGTCGTGCCCGTGGGCCCAGCCGGTTTAGGGGAGAGGCCCGGTTCTCTAATGCGGGGGGGGGGCTGTGGGCGGTCACGGGCACCCGCCAGGAGCCCCGAAAGCTAATGAGGGTCTCTGGCTTGGCTTCTAGGTTCCAAGACAAGAGACATGGAAGGTGGTGATTCCTCAGCTGTATGTGATGAAGTCCCAAATAATGATCAGCTGGAGGGGGGGAGCAGCGAGCCTGCTGCCTCCGAGGACCCGGGGACCCTGGAGAGCTCCGCGCGCTTCCCCAAAAGGTGTGGGGACCTTCTTCTAGGGAGGCCTGACTTTGAACCTGGGGGGCCAGACTTAGCTAGGATCCAGCTTTGGGGCAGGTGCTAAAAAATCGCTAAAAGTTGTTTTATTCCTCAAAGTGAAGTCACATTGTGAGGTTCTGGGGGCGGGTAGGACTCCAACATATGAATTTTTGGGGGAAGAGCACAATTCAACCCATAACCACAGGTAAACAAACAAAACAACAAAAACCCAAATCGGAACCCTCAGACTTCATCACCGTTGCATGTGGGTGTCTGTCCATCTATCCTTTCTGGCTTCTTCCTAGAGACCTATACCAACATGGCAAATAGAGGTCCTTGTGTTTCCAGCAGCCGAATCCCCCGGCGTCGGGCACATGCTTTAAGCATCTGTGGCTCACTGCTGGTATTTGAGAGCCACCTGGTGGCGGGGCTCAGAGCCTGAGGGTTCCCACACCCCGTGTGCCCCGACAGCAGCACCAGTCTAGACAGAGACACCCAGATGCAGTATCCCCCTGAGAGGACTTTAGAGTGGGGAGGAATGCAGCGAGGGGTGAGTGTGATGGGGCAGCAGGTGGGTCCACTTTAAGTCAGGGCAAGAACAGGGAAGAAGCAAGCCCACCTGGTCCGTGCTCTCTGCCCCTTGCCAAGCGCCCACCATCCCTGCTTCCTTTTTATCATCTTACGTGTCTGCTTGCTGCCCCTCAAGCTGCTCTCACATCATCCCTTGGCTCAAAGCTCTCTCTCCTGTTCAGACAGTTCAAGGGTCCACGCAGGTTTGCCCGGTTTCTGCCTCCTGCCCAACTCACAGGAGAAGACCCTGCAGGGGGCACTCCAGGCTGGTGGAGGAGACAAAGCTCCCTCAGCAAATGGCTGGAGTGGGGCCACCATCCGCGTCCACTGCCTCCGGGGCACTGGCAGCTGTCACCCTTGTTAGACACAGAGTTGCACACTTCCTGTGCTTTCCACTTCCGGTGTGACCCTGGGCAATCACCAGCCCTCTCTGGGGAATGGGGAAAGCAGCAGCATCTGCCTCGGGGGCCGGAGTGGGGGGGG
>NW_017731367.1:7411435-7429590 GCF_001890085.2 Hipposideros armiger | reverse complement strand
GTCGTCGACGTCCGAGGGCCCCCTTAGTGAGCAGAACCTGAAGGATGCCTACACCCAGCTCACCCAAAGTGTGCAGGAGTGGCGGGACGGCTGTGTATACCAGGGGCAGTTCGGGCTGGACATGAAGTTGGGATGTGGAGAATTCTCGTGGCCCACGGGCGAGGTAACTGGCTTCTGAGACTTCCCTCCGCTCTCCCCCCAGGGCTTGGCCAGCAGGGCCAGCCTCCCTCCTACTCAGAGGGTTGTCATGTGAACTCGCAGATCCATCAACAGGAAGGTTGCCAGGCTAATGTCTCTCCTACCTGAGACCTGAGAGATGCCTGGAAAGTGCCCCGAGACCTCATGTGACCAGGACAGGTGGGGGCAGGGACTTGAGCCGGTGCTGAGCTTGTCAACGCATGCAGGTCACCAGGGCGTTAGTGATTCGAGCACTGACTGTCATTCAGCATTTGTTCTTTAGTCCTCAGTTTTCTTTTATCCAACAATGTGCTGCTCAGTGGTCGGGCTGCCTTCACGGTGGTGGGAGGTTTGGGCACATGGACCTGTCCTCCTGACTCCAGGTTCTCCCCGGGGAGGAAGATCACAGCAGGGGGGCACTGACGTGAAGCGCCAGCTTTGTGACTGCCTGGCAGGGACCTCTGGGTCCCTGAGCAATGCTTGTTGCGGCCATGGCGGCTTGTGAGCCCCAGAGGTCAGAAGGAAGAGGGCTGCCACTCGCAAGCAGTGACCTTGACCATGTGAACTGTGTTTGACCCACAGGACCAACCATGTCTGCTCTGCTGGTCAGATGAGGCCTCGGTCTGTGCAGAGGCCCGGGGAGGGGTGGAGGAAAGCATGGAGACGTTCGCCCCGATGCTGGGGCGGACAGAACCCTCTCTCGTGCTGAGGGTTAAATGTTCCTCCTGCCATCCTACATAGGCGATTTGCAACAGGATTTTTTTAGTTGGGTAGGCTCTTATACCTCCCATGACATCATACAAATTGAATGTTGGCAGAAGACGGGCAGCTCCCAGCCTAGTGCCCTGGCACTGCCAGGAGGAGTAACCGACGAAACCCAAATTAGACCTGGCTGAAACCAAAGAGGGCCTTTGCTGGCTCTTGTAACTGAAAGGCCATCACAGGGGCCATGTAGGTTCTAAAGACCCACCAGGCCCGCCCTCTCCCCATCTCCATGGGGGGGTGTTTTTTTTGGCAAAACTGACCTTCCGTCATCTGGCGAGCCCCCAGGGGTGGCGTCACACACACTGGAAGCCAGAAAAGTCCCCAGCAGGACACTTGTCTGGCTTGGGGATGGGTCCCGTGGCCAAACGCAAATCAAGGCTGAGGCCAGGGGTCAGGAGTCCTCTGGCGGCCAGGCTGGGTCCCATGTGCCTGGGGGCAAGGGTCAGCCTCTGAAAACCCTGTGGGAGTCGTCTCAATTGCCAGAGGAAAGGGCAGGTTCGCTAGGCAGGCCACAGCCTCGTCCCCTCCATGCAGAGTGGTCTGCGAGCACGGACAGCCAGCTTGTGCCGACCCAGCCTGCTTCCGGTGTGGGGTGCAGCCATTTGACATGCGTGACAGTTGGGACTGGTGATGGGACATCACAGTCTTTTTTCCTCCTGGAGCCCCAGTGGACGGGCTGGCTCCAGTAGACCCACCCCTAACACAGACAGAGGCCCACATCCATGGCCTCAATATCAGAGTCACACCCATGCTCCCAGCCAGGGCCCACAGCCCCCGCCCCCACCAGGGCCAAGCTGGTGACCCGAGGCTGGCGGCCCCCACTTCCTAGGCCAGCCTGCTGCCTCAACCGGAGCGGGAGCAGGGCAGGGTGAGGGCTGAGCCGGGGCCAGAGCTGGTTGGAGACAGGTGCTGCCCAAACCCAAGGTGGGCAGCAACCCGGCCATGGGCCCTCTTTCCTGACAGGATGTCTGGGCAGTTCTGATACCTCCCTCACCTCCCCACCTGTGCCAGGGCGGGGGAGCATGCACTGGGGGCTGGCCACCTGGCACCTGCTCTGCATGATTTGGGTGACCAGCTCTGTCACCCTGGCCACCTGAACTTGAAGGGGACGCTGTGGCCAGGCACCCCATGAGGCTACCATTCCAATGGTCCCCATCCATTGCTAGCCCGGCAGGGGCTCAGCTGGGAGGCCATCCTGTAAGGCTCTGGGTGGTGAAGGGCAGCTTCTCCGACATGCCCATCACCCAGCTGTCTGTCCACAGTCCTACCGCGGGCAGTTTTACCGGGACCACTGTCATGGCTTTGGCACCTACACGTGGCCAGACGGCTCCAGTTTCACCGGCATGTTTTACCTCAGCTCCCGAGAAGGCTACGGCACCATGTACACAAAGGCAGGTCGATTCCAGGTGAGGGGCGGGGCTGCTGTGTGTGAGGCCTCTGGACAAAACGCTATTTAGGTTCTGTTTGTTTCTAATTTTTAATGATTATAATCGTATCAATAATATGGTACATAGAAGTGAAAATGAAAACAAAACGAGAGGAAATTGAAAGTCTATTGAGTAGGGGATGGGATATTAGCAAGTTGTATGTATCTAAATATTTACTTTTTATATGTGAGCTGTGTCATTCTATGTATATTGTTTTTCAACTTGCCCTTTTTTTCCTGGAGAACATCCCTGGTTTTGCAAATACAGACGCCTTTTTCCTTATTTTATTGATTACAGCGTCATGTACAGTAATATTCACCCACATTAGTATACAGTTCTGAAGGTTTTTGACAGGCACACAGTTGTGTAACCACCACCACACTCAAGACTCAGAACAGCTCCTCTGCACGTTACTCTGCACCCCTGTGTACCAGGCCTCTCCTCCACCCCCAGCCCTCATCCGATTCCTTTTTGCCTGTAACCTGGCCTTTGCATGAGGCCATGTTCATGAAATCACAGGATATGTAGCCTTTGAGTTAGTGTTTTTCACTTTGCAAAATGCATCCGAGATTCATGTGTGTAGTTATGTGAATGGAGAGCTTCCCGCTTCTTACTGCTGAGTAGTCCACTGTGGGTCCACCGCGGGGTAGCCGCCCCCGGCTGGCAGACGTGCGGGTGGTTCCCCGTTTATGTGCACACACACATCCATGTGGGGTTCTGTGTATGTGCGTGTGTAAACATCATGCTCCCAGGTCCCACCCCCACCCTCCAGCCTCTAACTTATTTTTCATCACTGTAGTTTCCCCTTTCCTATAATTTCATATAAATGGAATCATCCGGTACGTAGTATTTGATCTTTGGTTTCTTTGGCTCAGGGCATGATTCTTTTGAGATTCATGCATATTTCTGTAGTTCATTTCTTTATATTATGGAGTACGGATAGAAGACATTTTTTATTGATTCACCAATAGTTGCGCATTTGAGTTCTTGCAAGTTTCTGGTTACTGTGAATAAAGCTGCTGAGAGCTTTTGATTGCCAGTCTTCATGTGGACATTAAGTCTTTATTTCCACTTGGATAAATACTGTGAGTAGGGACCAATCACGTGTTAAGTGTGTGGTATGTATGAGAAACTGCCTAGTGCTTTTTAAAGGCATTGTCCATTTCAGCCATCACTATATGCTATTTCCAGTCTCTGCACATCTTCGTCAACACTTGGTATTGTCAGCTTTTAAAGTTTTAGCCATTCTATGGGTGCGTTGTTTTGCTTTCATGTTTTTGGAGTCTATTGTTAAAATCTTGCTTTAAATTTTTTTGTAATTATGTTAAAAAAATTGATATTTTCCCAAAGTCAGATCTGGCAAACCCACCCCCGCCCCCATGCCCAGGAGTCAGCGTCTATCCTTTTCTCTTCTCTCTGATGCCTCCCTCGTCATTGCTGATGTTTTATAGTCTTATCTTTGCATTTACAGACTTTGAATAAATATGCACACACACCGCCCTCCCACGCAGCACACTCTCCTGAGTTTCCTGCCTCTCGTGGGAAGGCTGGTGACGTGGGATGGCCCCCAGGCCGCGTGGGCGCTCACGGCCTTGTTCACAAATCCTGCCGTGTTCTGCCGGTGATCGTGGGATGCTTTCCTGGGGATGATGAGATTGTTTGCTCAAAAAGTAAACAGACACCAAAACCAGAAAATGTAAAGGTTGCATCCCATGGACACGCCCTCCTTGTTTAATCACCTGCTTATTAGAGTTTTTGCTGCCATGATGTGTGCTGTGTGACCGCATTTGTGATTAGGGCTTTGAGGACAGGTTAGTTCTTCACACTCGATTTCCAGACCTGGAGCACCTGGCTCAGGGACACAGGCACCTTGGACTCTGCACAGACCTGCAGCTGCTGCCGCCCCACTGCCTGCCACCCCCACCCTGCGCCCCCTTTCCTTGCCCTGCCCTCAGTCTTTCCTCCAGGCCCACAAGATGAATCTTGTGGCTTACCCCTCCAGAGCATCTCCCCACGCCATCTGCCCCCACTCTCGCCACACCCCACTCTCCCTCCTGCCCCCCTGGGCCACTTTCACAGACTCTGGTGGCACTTCATGTCCCATTGTCATGCTGCAGATTCTGGCCCACACCCCCACAATGCACAATGCAGTCACCCTCAGTGCGCTTTGCTCATTCATCTTCTGCCGCCTGTTCTAGACTGGGAGCTTCTTGTGGGCGGGGCCACGCAGAGCGAAGCCTTCCGTCCTGTCCTGTCCATGGCGCCAAGCCCTGGGACTGCCGCCAGAGATGCCCAGATGGGCATGTGGAACAGATGCAGAACTGAGATAGGAGCTGCCTTTCCGGTTCCCAGATGAGGGCACAGCTCAGGGGGTGACATGTATGTGCCACTGTATGTCCAGTGCCCTCCCATGACCTCCAGGCGTCCTTCAACACCATCGCAGGAAAGATCACTTCCTGGGAATCTGGGCCTTTCTCTGTGCTCCTTGGGCGAACTCTGGTCCTGCGATGGTTCCCTTGTCGTGGGGGCCGTTGCCGCTCACTGTCCCTGGTCCGGCCCACCTGGCGCTTCCCTCTCCACCCTCGGAAGCGTCCAGAAAGACCCAGGAAGTGTGGCGTTCTGCTGGGTTCACGGGCAGAAAGGGTTAGCTCCTCTTCCTCCTGTCACACCTGCTGGGGCCTGTCTCACCTGGTGCCTGGTGCCTCCACCCACCGGCTGCGGGGGTACCTGAGCTGGGCCCCAGTGTTAGAGCTGCAGGGGGGTCCCTGAAACGAGCCCCTTGTGGCATCCCAAAGCACTTCCACCCTGAGAGCCCCGGTCACATCCCCACCTGCCCGCCCTGCCCTTAGCGCCACCTCCACCAGGTGTTCCCAAGCGACACGTTTGCTTCCGGTCCCTGTGCCTGGGGATACTAAGCCCCAGAGAATACCTGTTGTGCGAATGCATACATTTCTTAGGGATATTTTTCTTCTTTTGATTTTAAGAATCTGGTGGCAAAGCAGGCCGCCGCACTGAGTTCCCTCCCCTGCCCGCTTGGGTCTGTTTTGCAGGGGCTGTACAGAGCGGATGAGCGGTTCGGGCCGGGCATCGAGACCTACCCTGACGGCAGCCAGGACGTGGGGCTGTGGATCCGGGAGCACCTGGTCAAGCTGTGCGTGGAGATGCCCAGCAGCTTCTCCCTACGCAGGCACCCCGAGTTCAAGGGCTTCCTTACACACCGTCCCGCCACCCTCAGCCTCTCGGACGAGGAGACCATGCAGTGGGACCTGCATGAGGACCAGGACCCGTTTTTCTATGACTATAAGCGGCTTCTGCTGGACGACGCCCTAACTCTGCCTCCAGAAATGCACATCTACTCGACAGACCACAGCCACATGCCCCTGACGCGCTCTCTGCGCCGAGACCTGGACGCCTGGGTCCTCCGCCACGACGTCCCTCCGCTTGATGAGGACGGAGAGCCCTGGTTTATCAGAAACGAGACCCCTTTAATGGTCAAAATGCAGAAGCAAGCTTACAAGTTCAGGTAATCAGTGAAGCCATTCATCCTCATCCGAGGTCTGGCGGACGCCTTCGCCCTCTTCTGACGGTCCCTGGCGCCGGGCTGCGTGGCTTTCAGGGCTGTCAGGTTAGAGCAAATACGCTGCTCTTTCCAACGGACTGATTCAATGGCATGGAGAAGGGGGCGGGAAAGGGGCGCCAGCACTTGTGGGCAGGACTGTGCGTGTGCCCTGAGTGCGGGAGAGCTGTGGGGAGCCAGGCAGGGGATTGGGGATCCCGGATCTCGCTGGTCTGCTGCGAGCAGGGCGAGGAGTGGTCAGGAGCTTGCTCGGTGGGCGTGGAGCCAGGGCAGGCCCTAGGGCGGAGTTGGGTCTGAAAGGGGCCATGCAGTGGGGTCAACCCCTGAGCCCACAGGGCTGACTGCCCGTTGTGGCCCTGGGACCTGTGCATGGTCCTGACATGTAGGTCAGAGCTAGTGCCCCGGCCTCTGCAGGGTCCTGTCTGACTAGATGGTCAAGCCCCGCACAAGGTCCACAGAAGAGAAGGGACTGTTATTTCCATGATGTCTTAACTCAGATCTGGCCAGAGAACCAAGGGTGGGAGAGCAGGGCCAGAGAGGACTGGGGGTGGCCGGGCACTGGCTTCTCCAAAGATGGCTGGGGAAAGCCGGAGCTGCTCCGTCGCTCTCCACAGGTGCTCCACACCCACAGCCCTGGGAAAGTTAGCAGCCACCAAAGGAAAACTGTCTTTTTTAAGTTAAGATTTTCAGGAATATTTTAATCCCTTTCTTAAACTTTGTCTTCAGATATCACTAAACAATTTTAGAATGCATGTTTTGTGAGCGCAAGTAGCCACTTAGGCATCCATCCATCCACCCATCCATTTGTCCATCATCCATCCATCCACCCACCCATCCATCCATTCATCCATGGATTCATCCATTCATTGATCAATCCATTGTGCAGACATGAGCTGAGCCTGTAACCACTGGTGACTGTTGGGTACAGAAACTACCATAAACCACAGGTTCTCGACCATGAAGGAGGTTGTGTGCACACAGGAGGCTTCGGTGTGTGTGGTGAATGGGCTACGGGAATTGGCCTGTTCTCTGCCGAAGCGGGAACGTGTATGCGCAGAGGTGGGAGTGGGTGCTCAGTGCCGAGTGCTGGCCTGCGTGTGCCTGGCCTTCCCCGCGGGGCTGCTGGGAGAGCCCCTTTCCCAGCACACGCGGAGGGACTGGATGAGTCAGGGACGCACGGGGCCTCCTTGCAGCCATCTGCTCAGGGCAGACGTGTGGCCTGAGTCTCTTCACCTGCAGGCCGCGCGTCCCACCCTTGCACCACGTCCATGCTGACCATGGCTGGCCAGAGAGGCAGCCCCTGGAGCTCAGGGTGAGGGGGGGAAGACGGCCAGGGGCAGTTCAGGGGGGCGGGGCGAGACCCTTGGGAAGGACGTGTGGCAGGGAGGGGCTCAGGTGGCCCTGTGGGTGGTCAGTTTTTGGGACCAGAGCCACTCTGTGTTGCCAGGAACAAGAAGGAGCACACCAGCTGGAATATGGGCGCCATCCTGGAGGGGGACCGGAGTGGCTTCGCGCGCCATGGGCCCAGGGAGCAGCTTTCTAGGCAGATGATCCTGAAGGCTGAGGAAGGGGACTACGACTGGATTTACGGGGTCCTGAGGGATGGCCTTGCCAGCCCCGATGTGGCCGACGCGCAGGGCTACACTGTACTTGCTGCGGCCGCTGTGAGCACCCCTCCGCGCTTCCCGAGCCTGTGTTGGCTGCATGGCCACCCTGCAGGAGCCTGGACCCCTGAGGGCCCTGGCGATGGCACCCTCCCCTCCCCACAGCCCCTCCCCCCTCTGTGAAACCACTGTCCTCCCAGCCCCCACGTGGGATGTGCAGGGTCAAGTGGAGAGAGGGGTTGGGGGCAATGCCGATCTTCTCATGCCTCAGTCACGCTTGACGCCCCTTTGCCAAGCCCAAGTGAGAGCTTGTGTCACTGTCTCCCAGTTCACACCTGGCACGGGGCCTTACTGGAGGAAGCCGCCTCCCAAGTGAGTGTCAGGTGCCCTTCGTGCTCTTTGCTGAGGGCACCTGTGTTCCTCCTGAGGCTGGTCTTCTCCCTCCAGGTTCACTGTCACGCTGACATCGTCAGCCTGCTGCTGGACAGCGGGGCCGATGTGAACAAGTGTACGGACGAGGGCGTCACGCCACTCAGCATGTGCTTCCTCCTGCACTACCCGGCCAGGTCCTTCAAGCCCAACATCGCCGAGAGGACGGTGCCCAAGTCCCAGGTCAGCTTGTCGGCTCCCGCGGCCTGGCTCAGCGTACCGTCATCCTCCTGTCCCCTACCCCCCACCGTCCATCCCTCTGTCTCTCGTCCCAGCTGCCTGCCAGCCTCCCGCTCCTTGTACAGACCAGGTTCGGATGGAGTGAAATGACAGTAGGTCCTGGTGGGGATGAGAGTGGGGGTAGCAGGAAGCAGGCGGGGCCTGCACACCCACACAGGTGTTCCGAGCTCATTGCCAGGTCGCCCACGGACATGCATCCTTACGAGCCATGTGCATAGCATCTCGGGGCCCAAGACCCCTCCTGGAGAAAAGGGGTCCTCAGGAAAGGGGACACCGTGGGAGGGTGGGTAGGAGGCCCACCTCTGCCTGTTGTGAGTTGTGCTGTCTGGACGTCCCTGGGCAAGTGCCGGTTTGCACCCTGCTTCTGGGAGCTGTGGGGACATGCAGTCATGTGTCGCGTGATGGCATTCGGGCCAATGCCAATGCATGTACGCCGGCGATGTACCGTAGGGCCTGGATGTGCCATGGACCGTACCATCCAGGTGTGTGTGTCTCCGTGGTGTTCGCACAACGAAATCACTTAAAGACACATTTCTCAGGATGTGTCTGTGTCATTAAGCGGCACGTGACTGCACCCAGATGTGGAATGGTGGGTCACGTCATCGTCCTGTGTTTCGTCAGTTGAGGAACCTCCAAACTGTTCTCTGCTCGGCCATGGCACCCTCTTACATCCGACCTCATCCCAGTTCAGGCTCGGGGACCAGTCACAGTGCAGGGCCTAGCTCTCTGGGGTGCAGGGCAAACGTGGTATCCACGTCTCCTGAGCGTGGGCAGACAGGCTGCACCTGCGGGGGAGGTCCCCACCCTTGGGAGCAGACCCTGGACCCTGACTGGCCGCCACGCGAGGCCGGCTGGGCCTGGGACAGATGTCCACCAAGAAGCCTTCGGAAGGGCTGAGGGCTTCCTCTCATGGTGCTCTGGGGGCCCTCCTGTGGGGTGCTGGGGTGGGGACTGCAACCTGGAAAATGTCCCCTTGGTCAGACGAGTCTCTGTTCGTCTTTCACATCCTCCCAATCACTTGAAGCTCTTTCTCTAAGGAAGGTATTTACTTACCCTGACCTGTGCCCCCGGCAGGCAGAGTTCCTTGGGTTGCCAGACACTCCATCTGTCCCCACTTCTCAAGTTCAAGTCCTGGGTGGCAGCTTGGAGGCCACGAGCCTGACCTCATGGTGAGAGGTGCCCGTGGGGAGGAGGCCCAGAGCCGCTGCCCTGGGGGGTCCTGGGTGCAGGTTTAGCCTGCAGCCCGTGTGCCTCCATGTTTCTTCGTTCCTCGAGCTCTCGAGGACATCGTGACTCTGGCCGTTTCCAGACGCTGTGCTATGAGCAACTGGGCCGATGAGAATGTGGCAGAAGGTTGAAGGGGGAGGGTTTGGAAACCAAGGCTGTGATACCTGCTTTGGTTTTATAGCAGCATTAATTTGTGCCTAATTGGTGTGTATACTCTGTTTTTCTTAGTCAGAAGTTGTTCACTTACAAGAGTGACTGACTTTCGAGGTCAAAGGTGGCCCTGTGAACCAAGGCGGTCCTTCAAGTGGGAGCGTCCGGGACTGGACAGCCTCTCCAGCCCGGGGCTGTGGGCATGGGCTCAGGGGTGTGCATGGAGCCAGCGGGGAAGGGGCAGGGTGGGCGGACGGGCGCGAAGCACCCCATCCTGGGGGGCGGGGGCCGATGGTCCTCGGGGACCCCGTACCCAGAGGAGTCCTCATTCACTTGGAGGAAATTCGTTCTTGCTGAAGGAATCAGGGGCCCATTCATGGGGCCTCTTAATTCTGGTCTTAAAATTAGAAATTGCTCCCTTACTTTGTTGTTACATTTTTCATTCTGAAAAATATTAGACATACATAAAAGAAAACAGTGCCATAAATTTCTGTGGACCCGTCGCCCAGAGGGCTCGTCCACACGCCCCACCCTGACTCCCAGTGTGTGTCACTTCAGAGTGAGCTCCCCAGCAGGTGGCTTCAGCCTTGGAGACGTGTGTGTGTCCCCAGTTAAAGATACCTCTCTCTCTCTCTCTCTCTCTCTCTCTCTCTCTCTCTCTCTCTCTCTCTCTCTCCCTCTCTCCCGCCCCCCTTCACTATTATCTCAGCTAAAAATACACGGTCTTTTCTTAATGTCTGCTGCTACCTCATCAGTGTGCAGTTCCCCAGCTCTCTCATAACTGTCCCCTTAGAAGGGGCTTAAATGAACCCACATTCACGCAAGTCCACACGCTGCTTATAGGCGAGGCCTCCTCAGTCTGTCCCCCAGCACCATTTCTCGGAGAAGCTGGCTGTTGTCCCCCTCCGCGGGCTCTGCCCCCTGCACTGCCCAGTAGCGAGGGGCCTGAGTGTGGGGGCACCCGTGCAGGGCTGTCCTTGTCGATGAAGCCGTGTGGGAAGGCGGCCGTGTCGCCCCTTATGTAGCACCTGAGGCTGCTCTGTGTCGTGGGGCTGGGCTTGTGTAGTTGGAACAGAGGCTCCCAGGCCCCCAGAACCCTAACTATTTACCATCTGGCCCTTTACTGAAAAAACAATCATGAAAACTAATGTGGCCCCACCCCCGGCATTTCTGCCTCCGTGGGTCGGGGGTGGGGCCCAGGAGCATGCGTTGCTGGCGGTGCTGATGCTGGTCCAGGGACCACCCTTGGGGAAGGGAGGCTGTGGGCCCGGGGTGGAGGGCGGTGCCACCTCAGAGCCGCCTCAGAGCCACAACGGAGGCCCGCGAATGACTTAAGCCACACAGACAAAGTGAAAGGGGGAGCTAGCTTTAATACTGCCCTTCGTTCAATCTGGTGTGTCTCGAGTCTCTCCCTGCAGTGCGTGGCCAGTATGACGGCCACTGCGGGGACATTGTACAGGCTTTGTGGTGTCCTCACACTTCTGGGCCCAGTCCTGGGCAGGTCTTTCTCTGGGCGCTCAGTCACGCGTGTGGCTGGTGGCCGCTGTGTGGCCTGGGTTTGTGCGCGATGCCCTGAGGCGTGTGCGCCCCCTCTGAGGGTCCCCGGGAAGGCACGGGGCAGAACCGCATCAGCATTGTCAGCCCAGGTGCCTTGAAGGCCGCTCCCCACTGAGCTCAGGCCGTTGCTGCAGGAGGTGTGTAATGGGGCTGGCACTCTAATTCTTCCTTCTAATGGTACATACATATATTTTTTGGTACTTTCCAAAGGAAGCTCCAAAACTCTCAGCAACTCAAAGCCATTCCTCCGCGTTCTGCAAATCGGACTCACTTCACTTGGTACCTGCCCAAGGCAGCCAGGAGTTCGTCAGCCCGAGGGGCGGCCCCCAGAGACGGGAGTCCACATCGCCCAAGGGCAGCGTCAGCGACCTGGACGACGTGCTGGGGAACCTGGACAGGTGCACGCTGTGCAGCCATGAGACAAACTTCGAGTCCAACCTGTGTGTGTACAACCTGTCCCTCAAGCTCTCACAGGACGTCCTGGAGAAGAGCGCCCGGGCGCACAGCGTGCTCAACGTCCCCTCCTTTGGTGAAACCAGCTCAGACAAGGGCACCATGAGAAAGATGGCGCTTTCCATGATCGAGTAGGTGGCTGGCGTGTGGGTGGTGGCAGGAAGGAGGGAAGGGGGGTGCTCAGCACCCCTCCCCTGGCCGCCGAGGGGCGTGTTTCAGAGGCTGCAGGGAAGCTGCGGTGGCTCTTCTGCGCCTTATCTCCATGGGGGCTCAGGGTGGCCCCTTCTGGCGGCTCAGTGCTGGGGGCCTGGCTACAGCAGGACGGGTGGGCATGGAGTCCAGGAACTGTGCCCCGGACAGGCCCATGGGCGGTGGGCACCACACAGGGCCTCACACTCACTGACACACACTCGCTGCCCCCACACACACATACACCCCTGCCCTGGCAGTCTAGACCAGCTGTTCTCAGAGTGTGGCCCATGTACCCCTGGGTGTCTCAGACCCTTTGGGAGTCTGCGAGGTTGAAAGTGTTCTCATCATGATCCTGACAGCTGGGTGACAGCTGGGTGACAGCTGGGTGACAGCAACACCACATTCCTTCACACGTCCACACGTGCACAAGAGAATGTGTCTCACTTGGAAATGCACTTGACGGAGCAGCAGGACTGACCCGTTTATTAAACCCCAACCGTGCAGCCCATGCTCTAAGCATGTGCGCCGAGGGAAGGACGCGCAAAGCACGTGTCCCTCACACCGCAGGGGGGGCTTTGCGGAGGAAGGCAGTGCTCCGTGGCTGGAGCTGCCCGGTCGCCGTCCTTCCCCACAGGCCACCGTGGGAAAGAACGGTGGCTGGCACATGGCGGTCACTCTCTCTTCTGGACACGGTCAGCCTTCTGCTTTACGAGGACAGTTGACAGTGTGTTTTGCCAGGAATGACACCCCAGCTCTCAAGGGAAAATCATACTGCAGCGTTTTCACCCAGCACACACTGTGTACGACCCGGGTCAGCCTTGGGACCATCTCAGTGAGGCACTTGTGTCCGCACGACCAAGTCCGGACATCACGGGCGTCCTCGGGCTTAGACCCCTCGCGGGGCAGGGTTCCCGGGCAGCAAAGCACATTTTCCAGAGAAATATTTTATGTAAAGTGCACTGGGTTTGTCACCGTTACTTTTTAAATGCATTAGTGAGTATTTGAAAAATGTCTCAGTTTTAATTTGTAATGCAGTAGACACAGAAGGATAGGACCCATGTAAACCAACGCTCTTTGGGGTCCTCAAAGAATTTTAAGAGTGGAAAGGGGCCCTGAGATCAGGGAGTTTGAGAGCTGCTCCTCTAGATAGACCTGGCCTCTCCAGAGACTTCTCACCTCCCCACCCTGGTTCTGTGCTGCTGGCGGGGTCGTCAGGATCAGCCACACCTGCCACCTGCCTGCGCCCGCGGCCATCTCACCGCCTGCTCGGCTCCTCACCACAGGCACTCCCCTTCCCGACCGTCTCACTGCCATCCCAGCCCGCCCACCCGAGGCTCACACGGCCCCCAGGTCTCAGCACAGCTGCCCCTGGGGCCGGCTCTGTGTGCCTAGTAAGATGCATGTGACTGTGTGTGTGCCAGTATGTGTATGTGTGTCGATGTGTGTGTGTGTGTGTGTGTGTGTGAGATATGTGTGTGCAGTGTGCATGTGCACATCTGCTGTGCACGGTACAACCTTGTGCCCTTTGCGTTCTAGGTCGTCACCTCACAGCCACCCCAGGAGGTGACCTCTGTGAGGAGTGACCCCCAGGGCTGAAGCCAGGCAGGCCACAGCTGGACTTGCGCTTGGCTGACTGGCCTGCTTAGGATGGTTTGGCGACGGACGGGTTGTCCTGGCCCCTGGCTTGGGGCCTGAGGTCTTGAGACGGCAGGACCCTGGAGCTCAGGGCCTTAGGAGCATCCTGCCCTGGGGAGCACCGGTCCCGACCGGGGGTGCTGTCCAGGCCACGCCTGTGCCTCTGCTGCAGCCTGTGACCATGTCACGCTAATCCTTCCAGGCACAGAAACAGATGGCTGACCATCAAGCTCCTGTTGCACCGAGGCGCTGACCCCAACCTGTGCCGCGTGCCCCTGCAGGTCCTGTTCTTCGCCGTGAAGGCCGGGGACGTGGACGGGGTGACGCTGCTGCTGGAGAAAGGCGCCAGGACCAAGATCCAGTTCCCCCGTGAGGTGGGCCCAAGGTAGGGGCCCCCAAGGTAGGGCCCCCAAGGTAGGCCCCTGAGGTAGGGTCCTCCCCTAGGTAGGGTTCCCCCAGGTAGGGCCCGTGGTGTGGGGAGCGAGGCGGGAGGGGCAGGCTGCAGACGGCCACTCATAATGTGAGGTCAGAGCATTTGGTTTTGAAATTTGCAGCACTTTCTCTCTCCTTCCCCGGTTCTGAGAGCCCCGCTCCCCACGGTCACTTAGGCCATTTGCTGCACTCAGAAGTGGTGACGGTGCAAAGGTTTTGTTTGGCTGCAGCTACTGTCAGTGGCAGGCAGCTCTCACCTTCCTGGCCCCTCGGTCAGGCCTTTTCTTTCCTTGTCTTCTGAGTGAGTATAAGGTCAAGTAGTGCAGCAAAGCAGAATTTTTGTAAGACCCAGGATAATTCACAATAACTTTTGAAGTTTACTGATTGCACTCCAACTTTGAAACTGACTAAGGTTATAGCCTTTAAACTCATCACAGACATCACTCACTCATCCATCCATCCATCGTCCATATACATCATCCATCCATCCACCATCCATCCGCCATCCATGCTTCCCCAATCAAGAATCTGTTGTTTATGCTCATCTTTTGAAGGGAAGTCCTGCTTTAGTAAGATGTTTGAGTGGCATTACCAGGTGCCCGGAGACTGCCTGCTCCTCCCTGGGCACAGCGCACTAATGCCATTGGTTTCTGAGCGTCCTCCCAGCCTTCCTCCAAGGGCCCCCCTTCCTGTTCCCGGGGTCTCTGTACAGCGTCGTCCTGTTTGGGGGTTGCTGAGTCCTCCACCTGGGCCTGAGGTGCACCCTGTGTGCTCTGGGCAGGGGTCTCTCTCCGAGTTGGCTGTGCTCCCTCCGGGACCGGGTCCCCCACTGTCTCCGTGTAGCCAGTGCTGACCCAGCCAGTGACTCTCTCAGCCGACGGCTGGAGGCTGCCGTGGGTGGAGGACAGGCCGGGGTGGGGCCTGGCATTGGGAGCTGTGTGGCCGTCTGTGTGGTGGTACCTGAACAAGGGCCTGGCAGGGAGGACAGGGGCCCTTCTTAGAAGAAGGTGTGGACAGTCATGACAGAAGCTGGCTCACCAGGGCCTGCACTCCTGTCGATGGCAGGCGAAGCATCTTATCAATTGGAACGGACATGTCCATGGTCCACCGTGGGCGGGCCTCATTGTCGTCTGGCACGATGGGGCCGGCGAGGACGCAGGGCTGCGGGCATCTCGGGCAGGCAGGGGGCTCCCGCCCTGGACAAGCCCTCACTGCCCTGGCACTGCGGGGGGTGGCTCACCGGGAACTGCATCCTCATGGTCCCCCATGTTTCCTCTGCAGCTGGGGGCCCTGACCCCCCTCCACATTGCGGCCGCCCTTCCCGGCAAGGAGGGCATCCGGATAACAGAGCTGCTGCTCCACGCCATCACAGATGTGGACACCAGGGCGGCGGACCAGGACGACGTGTGCAGACTAGTCAAGGTGCGCCACCTGCCACCTGGTGGGACGAGCGGGGTGCCAGGGGCCTGGGGGGCCGGGGGCCCTGTATACAACGTCATCCTCTAGTTGGAAAGTTCACTTCCTTTCACTTGTCCCGAATGAGGTTGATGACTTCTGCACCTCAGAGCTGTCTGGGTCCTCGGCAGCATGTGTGCTGCCCGTGTGAGAGCCCCAGGGAGGGCCGAGAACCACGGGGACCACGTGGGTGTCGGGCAGCTCAGGGCACCCTCGGAGGAGAGTGCTGCCTCAGACCACAGTGTGGGAGGAAGGCCCTCGCTCCTCAATGTGGGCCTGTTCGCTCGCGGCCCTGCCTGGTCGGGCAGGTGGCAGGTCTCAGGGCACTTGGGGGAGAGGCTCGGGCGCCAGGCCCTGACCCCTCTGCGTGCACACAGCTGGACCTGTTGCCTTCAAGCCTGAAGCTCAACAATGAAGCAGGCCCCCCCAGCACCTACTACAGCGGGCACACGTCTGTCCCCGACGAGGGGGGCAGGACGGCTCTGCACGTGGCCTGTGAGCGGGAGGACAGTGCCAAGGTGAGCGGGGACCTTCCTGGGCAGGCGGGAGCTGTGTGTGTGCATGTGCTCTGGATGTGCCCACGTAGGTACGTGTACATGAGAGTGTACATGTGTGTGTGTGTGTCTGTGTGTGAGCTTGTGCTTATAGGACAGCATGTGTGTGCACATGTGTGAGCTTGTATTTATAGGTCAGTATGTGTGTGCACATGTGTGCACGTGCCTGTGTGCGTGTGTGTCTGGATGTGTTGGGGGCAGTGCCATGAGTCAAGAGCCCTGGTGGGAGCCAGGCTGGGCTAAGGGGCAGACCTTGGGGTGTCGGCCCCCCTAGGCCATCTGCCCGAGTGGGTTTCAGATGGATGGGATGGCTTCTGTCCACAACAAAAGAATAATAGGTTAAAACACAACACGAACTATCAGAAGGCACTGCACGTGATGGGTGCATCACAGTGTCATCTGCACTTGACAGGTCTGTCACAGTGTTGTTTCAGAGCACAGTTAGGGACACGCGTCCACACGCATGCCTGTATACACTGGCCTCGGCTGTAACTGTCCTGTGCTCCTCAGCCAGCCTCTGACTCGGTCCCTAGCGGTGACCCGTCCCTCCGGCCGTGCAGCACTGCCTCATTGGCCTTGGGGATTAACCCCCAGGGACAGGAAGCCGAGTGGCCAGGTGGGCACATAGGAAACTGAGCTCAGCTTAGGCTCCTGTAAAATGACAGTAGCAGCCGGCCTCACCGCACAGGGTGATGACCACGCGTGACACCCTGACACGGCAGTGTGAGGACCTGTGTGAGGGGGGCACCTGGGCCGTGCTGGGAAGGGTGGGGGACACTCACAGGCCTCCCTGCTTCAGAGCGCCCCACACGTTAAAGCCTCCTGGGGCCCATCCACCACCCTGACCAGAGCCTTCTGAAGGGTGCCATGGGGCCCACACTAGGAATGGGGACAGCGAGGCCCAGAGAGCCAGGCTGGCCAAGGCCCTGGACCAGGAAGCACGAGGCCTGGACTCTGAACACACTGCTTACCGTGTCACACGCCTGTGTCCTTTGTACTGATCTCAGAGTTGGAAAAGTTACGGGGAAGCCAAGTTAGGAGGCATTAGGGGTGACATTGTGATTAAGTCAAGGACAGATGGCCATGCTGAGAGGCGGGGGCTGCAGCAGTCCAGCCATCACCTCTGCGTTCCGGCGGGGAGAGGAATGAGAGGATGCTTTCCCAGGAGCCCCCAGCAGACTTCAGCTGGCACGGCTTTGGCCTGGCCAGTGAGGCCGGGCAGGGGTGTGGGCTTGGACGGAGGCCGGGCCATAGCACGGGGCACACACCTGCAGATGGGGGGCAGAGCCAGCAGAGTGCTCAGCGCAGGAGCCTGACGGGCAGGGTCCTGGTGGGGGAAGGTGCCACAAAGGTGTCCCCTGCGAGCCCTTCGGGGAGAAGAGGGCGAGGAGGAGGGGACGGCGGGGAGGGCGCCCACGGCCCCCCAGCCATGCTGGCTTTCTCACGCTGTGTCCTGCGGGACCGCTGTCTGTGGGCCACACCTGCTCAGCACCTGGCCCCGCTACGATGGTCGTATGCTCCTGACTCGCCCCCCTGCTTTTAAAACAAGCTTTAAATCAATTACATGTCACTTGTCCTTCCTGTTTCCCATCAGGAGTGACAAATGTATAGAAAACATCTTCTGAGTTTGAGGACCCCCCCCATACACAATCTATCCAGAATTCAGAGCTCTCGGTGCCAGGGAGGGTGCTGGCGTGGAGGAAATGGCACTCACGTGACCACGTGATGGTATAGCGTCTGAGTTAATGGTCTGGGCCAGGTGCTCCCGGGAGCCGGGGCCTCTCTGACCTGCTGTCCCCATGCAGTGTGCCAGGGACGTCGTCCGGCTGCTGCTGTCACACCGAGCGAACACCAGCCTGCTGTGGAGTGGCCACTCCCCTCTCTCTCTGTCCATCGCCAGTGGCAATGACCTGGTGAGTGTGTCCTGCACCCCTGACCATGACCTGCAGGCTCCTTCTCCAGTGCCCCTCCCCAGCCAGTCATTGGGGTCTGCTGTTGGTGGTGGTGGCATGAAGACATGAGATAAGGGGTGTGGGTCCCCTCTGGAGTGGATGGAGCTCCTTAGAGAGACAAGGATGGTGAGAGAAGAGAAAGTGAGCAGTGAGGGTGAGGGCTTAGCCAGGTGGATGCTCCCTTGTGGGACATAGATCACAGCCCTGCCTGTCCCAGGCACCGGCTCCTCAGTGCTCTGGGAAAGTTACATTGGCCAGTTCCCACCTCCTGCTGCCGCCAAGCAATGTGTTTATTCATCATCCATCCATCCATCATCCATCCATCCATC